>NC_133140.1:72271643-72583643 GCF_048418815.1 Hemitrygon akajei | reverse complement strand
ATTGTTTTCTTGAGAAGGAGAACATTGAGGAAGAACTTAATTGATGTATACAAAGTTATGGGGGGCAGCCAACAAGGGGAATAAATTTAAAGCAATTGCTACAAGTATTAGATGGGGCAGAGAGGAAGTTTAGTTTTACCCAAAAGTTGTTGGAGTCAGGATATCACCGTCTGAAGATTCAAGATTGTTTAATGTCATGTCCAGGACGCAAATTTAAGGGAGCACATAATAATTGTTACTCCAGATCCAACGCAGCACAAAAAACGCAATAAGAAAAAGGACTTAATATTAAAAATAATACAAGAAATATACATAAGATAGCTTACATGCATAGACTGATTGTATGTCCATAAAGTGACACTAGACACAGGTGTGCTTGTACATAAGGTGATTTACAGAAAATGATAAAGTAGCGGTGGTTGGGGGTGTGGAGTGGTGGGTTAGTGGGAGGAGATGTTCATCAGCCTTATATAGTGGGTAGGCTGAAACCAGTAATGCATTGGTCAGTTTTGATCACCCATCGTAGAGCCTTCTAGTCTGCTGCAACGCAGTTCTGTTAAGCTGCTGGGTACAGCACATCTGTAGAATGATGTGAGTGTGGATGTGCATCGTCTTGCTCTTCTCAGCCTCCTCAGAAAATAGAGGTGTTGGTGAGCTTTCCTGATTGTGCAGAATGTGTCCTGGGACCATGAGACATTGTGCAAAATGTGCACCCCAAGGAGTTTGAAATTGTTAGTAGTTTCCATGGCTGTACCACCAAAGTAAAGAAGGGTGTCAGAGGTGCAAGTTCTCTGAAGACGGCAACCATCTCCTTTGACTTTTTGACTCTGAGGAAAAGGTTATTTGCCTAGCACCAGGGTGATGGTGGGGAGGATTCCCTCATCACAGCAGGAGAACTTGAAAGAGATGTGACCTGCATGACTAGGCAAAGATAATTCCCTCGTTCCACATCACTAAATCAAAGTGCTTTTGTGGGAGCATGCTGTGTGCAACTGGCTGCAGATTTTCTGCAAAGGTGACTGAAGAGGTATTGCATTGGCTTTCAGAGTTGTTGGTCTAGGACCTTAAGACATAGGAGCAGAATTAGGCCATCCAGCCCATCGAGTCTGCTCCACCATTTGATTATGGCTGATTTATTATCCTTCTCAACACTGTTCTCCTGCCTTTCCCTTATAATCTTTGACACCTTTACTAAACAAGGACGTATCAACCTCCACTTTAAATATACCCAGTAACTTGGCTGTAAGAGTAGAGTGCTGTGAAAAAGTCTTCGGCACATATATCTAGCTCAGGTGCCTAAGAATTTTGCACAGTACTGTATTTGTCAGCGTGGAGTGGAGAATGAGTGTAAATTTGGCGGGAGCGAGGGATGTTGGGAATGACAAGGGTGGAGTGCCGTGGAAGGGGTGAGGGAAAGGTGGCAGAGAGGAAGTACCAGGGGTGGGAGGTGACACGGGAATAGACACACCTAGCCCTGAGACACCAGGCAAGGTCAGTTGGTTCCATAGAAACAGTTTATTGATCATTATAGAATGTCTCTCTGGTGCTTCCTGCTTCCTCCTCTCTCCCTTCCCCTTTACTCAATCATGATTCCCCTCTCCCTGCCCCCCTTCCCTCTCTCAGTCCACAATAGAGACCCATATCAGAATCAGGTTTACATTACTCACATAAGTCACGAAATTTGTTTTTTTTCCCAGTAGCACAGTGTAACACATAAAATTACTACAGTACTGTGCAAAAGTCTCCGGTTCCCTAGCTATATATATGTCTAAGGTCTTTGCAAAGTACCGTATCTAAAAGTTTTGAGGCGGAGTTCACTAAATACAATGCTTTCTGTTGGCAGGAGCTGGAGCGCTGAGGAGGTTTTTTTTGGTTGATGGGCTGACAGGGAGAAGGGGTAGTCTCAGTAACCCACCGAGCTCGGTCACCTACGCTGAAGACCTCGTTCTAAGGTGAGAGGATAACCTGTAGAGGACCCTTCAATATTGGAATGCACACTTTGCCACAAACTACGTTTCTCCTATTCAGTCAGAAACCCAAGAATTTGTCTATTCCCAAGTTGTACTTGCTCAAGTACAACACTTTTGCTTTTCTGTCCTGTCATTGGATGGGATTACTGGACAGACACAGTTGTTGTTCCTTTCCGCGTCTTGTGGCGCATTGGGTGGCAACCTTGGCATTTCTTTAGTATTTTGTCTGTTTTTATGAGGCTGAGTTGCTCGCTCAATGCATGACCCAGCACGAATGGAAAGCGTGCAAGGAGCCAGCTGGATTCAAACCCGGCACTACTCACCTTGAAGTCTGGTGTGGGGGTCACTACACCACCAGCCGGCAATGGAATTGCAGGCTGGATTCCTGGAACACACAATGATGCAGCTATAGAGCTACTGGTTCCAGCAACCAGGGCCTATCCTAACCTTGGGTGCTGCCTTTGACAAAGTTGTACCTTCTTACAGTGATCATGTATTCCCTTCTATTTTTGTATTTCTATATTTTGCTGTGAACGCATGAAAGAAAGTAAATATCAGGCTAGTATTCGGTGACATGTTCAGAGATAGTCATCATTCGGAAGAGTTGCTTCATTTAGTAATGTGATCTTGTTCCCTTCCCAATCCCTCTGCATTATTACTACTGAGTGGAAAATTGGAGAATTGAAGAACAATTTTCATTGTTCTGGTCAGTGATAAATTGGAATTTTTATTGTTGCCCCGTGGATGTTTGTTGAACTCAGACCAGGGTCTGATAAACTACAGTGCTGTGCAAAACTCTTAGGTACACGTATATAGCTGTGGTGCCTAAGACTGTTGCACAGTACTGTAGTGATTTTATGTATTGTACTGTACTGCTGGCACAAAAAAAACAAATTTCATGACATATGTGAGTGATGATAAACCTGATTCATATTTGGTTTCTGTTGAGGACTAAGAGTTTTAATTTTTTAAAATTTCTTCATTATGGGATGTGGGCGTCGAGAGCTAAGCTAGCATTTATTGCCCATCTCTAATTGCCCTTGAGAAGGTGGTGATGAGCTGCCTTCTTGAATAGCTGCAGTCCCTGAAGTGTAGGTACACCCACAGTGCTGTTAGGGAGGGAATTCCATGATTTTGACCCAGTGACAATGAAGGAACAGCGATATCTTTACAAGTCAGGACGGGGAGTGACTTGGAGAGGGATTTCCAAGTGGTGCTGTTCCCAGGTATCTGCTGTTCTCGTCCTTCTAGATGGTGGTGGTCGTGGGTCTGAAAGGTGCTGCCTTGGGAACTTTGGTGTGTTGTTGCACTGCAACTTGTAGATAGTATACACACTGTTGCAACTCCTGAAAAGGGGGCAGGGAGAGGGGTATCATGGTTGGGAAAGGAAAAAGGGAGAAGATGGGGTGGGAGCAGGAAGCAACAGAGAGTAATTCTGTAGTGATCAATAAACCAATTGTTCAGAATCAGATGACGTTGACTGGTGTCTCAATGCTGGGAGTCTGCATCTGTGCCACTCCCTGCCCCTGGCACTCCTTGTTTGCCACATATGTCAATGAAGGTTCTCAGTCACCCAGGTCATTGTATATTAAGCAGTAATAAATAAAAGTAACTGGACTTCCCATGTTGTCGAGAAGATGTTTCGCAACTGAAGAAGCCTCTTGGATGAGTGACGAAACATCTTCAGGACAGCACAGCAAGTTCAGTTGCCTTGATTTACTACTGCTTGATACTCTGTGCTACAGGTTGAACCTGCCAGGTTGCTGTGGTGAAACGCAATCCTTTTTCTCAATCCAGGGCCTACCTACCAATTAACAACCCGACCAGTGAGCCACCCTTTTTGCTGACTATACAATATGCTCAAGCACAAGATCTTCAAGCACAGAGACAGGTAAGATCTCCTTTTCTGATATGGGGGAAGGATCTCTGATCAAACAGTTGTTGAAAGGTCAAATTTAATGTCAGAGAAATATATACAATATACGTCCTGAAATGCTTTTTCTTCACAAACACCAAAAAGGTCTGTTGGGGTTATATACTGTACCCAGTGTTCCTGTTGTGACCTCCTGTATATCGGCGAGTCCTGATGTAGATTGGGAGACTGTTTCGCCGAGCACCTACGCTCCAATGCCAAAAGAGGATCTCCCAGTGACACTTTGCCCCAAAGTGCATCACCACATTAGCTTAATTTATTTCTATCTGCCATTTCTTAACCAACTTTCCCTTTGGTCTAAATCCTGTTTTAATTTTAGATAATCTTCTGCACTGTTTAGCAGCACTCATTTTGGTGTCATCTGCAATCTTACCGACCATGCCAGCTACATTCTCATCCAAATTGTTGATAAATATGACAAACAACAGGGGATCCAGCAAGGAGTCCCGTGGCACACAGCAGGCCACAAATCTGAAAAACCTCCACCACTGTCATCCCTTCATGACTACTAAGCCATTTTTATATCAAATTGGCTGACTACCCTGCATTAATTATGCTTTAACCTTCTGGCCCAGCCTACCATGTGAAACTTGACGATCACCTTGTGGGTCCATGTAAATGATACCTACTTTTCCACCTTTATCAATCCTCCTGGCCACCTTTTCTGAAAACTGAATCTCATTCACGAGTCAAGATGACCCATGCTGACTATCCCTAGTCAGTCCTTGTCTTTTCACCTGCAGGTAGATCCTGTCTCTTGGAATACCCACTGGTAACCTCCCCCCCCCCACCCCCACACTTGGAATACCCACTGGTAACCTCCCCCCCACCCCCACACTGATGTTAGGCTGATTTGGCCCCTAGTTCCCTGGCTTGTCTCTGCAGTCCTTGTAAAGGTGCATCTTTAGCCCTTCTCCATTTTTCCATATAGCATGAGAAACTATGACTATGAGGCTTATCCCACCAGATGCCAGATATGTAGTTCTCTGCTTAATCCTTATATGGCTGTAGTATCCTTTACAGACTTTACAACCCAGTTATTTGCCTGTCTCCTAAGTTTATCTAGCTTCTTTTTAAGTCGTAATAGTAGTAGTGGTAGTAGTCATTGTAATAGTAGTAGTAGTGCGATCACTCAAGTTGAGTATGATGTTCTCCTAAGGGGTTATTCCCTTTATAGAGAATGCTTGGGTGTGACTGGTGTGTAGGCAGTCATCACATAGTTCTTGACCGATTGGGGTTAGGGTCCAGTGCAAGACAACTGGGAGCCTTCCTCTGCCTTCACTGCCCTTGGGATGTGTCATCAGCTTACGCCAGCTCCACCGTTAAGGCCTTGGTTGGATTGCTTTTTGTCTGGAACCTTCCCCCTTAATCTTACTGCTATGGGTGAACCTATCAGGAGCTGAGCTCTAGGTGGCATCCAGGAACTCAAGGCCTCTCCACCACAACAAGATGGCGATCCTCAGGGAAGCCCTCTTAAATACATTAGGCCCCTCAGTCGCTCTGTTCCACTCTCTAAAGCAGTGGAGAGAAGTGGGGATGAAGGTTGTGCTGCCTTTCCAGTGGGGTCTTAACTCATCCAAGTCATATCCTCACCTCTCAGTGAGATAAACTAGGCACCACGGTAGCGTAACAGTTCGTGCGACACTTACCGCTCTGGTCGTCAGCGTTTAGTGTTCAATTCCAGCGCCATCAGCAAGGCGTCTCTGTAGTCCCTATGGAACGTGTGGGTGTTCTCCGGATTCCACCCATACTCCAGAGGTGTATCGGGTAGGTGAATTGATCATTATAAATTGTCCCGTGCTTAGGTTAGACGTGGCGTGGTTCGAAGGGCTGGAAGCGCTATTATTGGTA
This sequence comes from Hemitrygon akajei, assembly GCF_048418815.1. Lineage (NCBI taxonomy): Eukaryota > Metazoa > Chordata > Chondrichthyes > Myliobatiformes > Dasyatidae > Hemitrygon > Hemitrygon akajei. The sequence goes on along the minus strand of NC_133140.1, from coordinate 72,577,889 downwards.
AACAAAATAGAAATAAATAAATAAATAGACTGATTCAAACAAATCTGAAAATAATTCAAATGTGCTGACAGAGAACTCCTGAGGCAAAGTAGCTCTTTAGCAAAGGAGCCATCCTTGACAATTGGTGTTTGGAAAGAATTGCCTCTGGAATGGACGTTGCCTTGGTTACATAATTAGAACTGAGAAGGGCCCTCACTGATTATTTATTGCTTTTCCTCTCCTCCCAGCTGACATTTGCTGTTCAGTATGAAATGAACCAGGCTGCACGCAAGAGAGATACAGATGTAAGTAGAAAGAGCAAATCACATTATAACCTTGTCCTGTCTATTAACAATATTGAAAAATAATTGGAATATCTTCCAGCCTATAAAATTACTCCATTTCTCATCAGTTGCATCACTTGTTCATGTTAGTGGTATAAATCATTTGAAAATTTATTTTGAAACTCATTTAGTCGTGATTGGTTTTGGTGTCTCTTTTAACTAGCAGAACTTGCATGACACAAAGCAGCAGAGACATTATTGTGATTTCTGTTTCTTTTTTGGTTCAGGAGATTTTTGCCTCAGTGGCAAGATTAATATTTATTATTTGTCCCTCAGTGACCTTGAATGAGTGATGGATTTGTTTTACTGGGCAATGAGTTGCAGTACTACAGGCCTGGACTACCGATTAGGCCAGAGTGCATAAAAACAGCAGCTTGCCTTTCCTGAAAGACATCAGTAAACCAGATGGGTTTTTTCCAACGTTCCTACAGTTTGGTGCCCACCTTTCCAATCTCACTTTCATGTTATCTTTCACAACAGCTTTTTCGTGTAGAACTATGAATTAAGTTTAAATTCTCCCACTGATGCTAGGGACTTGAGCACATCTCTGGTCTATGAGCCCAAAACCTCTGGGTTCTGACTTTGCACAGTTTAAACCCTACACAGAGGAGATTCTGCTGATGCTGGAAATCTTGAGGAACACGCACAAAGTTTTGGAGGAACCCAGCTAGTCGGGCAGCTTCTTGGAGAGGAAATAAAGAGTTGACATTTCAGGCTGAGAGCAAGACTGATAAAGGGTCTCGGCCTGAAATGTCAGCTGTTTATTCCTCCCCCTTAGCTGCTACCTGACTTCCTGAGTTCCATGAATTTAGGTGTGCTCCTCATAGCTTAAACCCTGATAGGTCAAACTGAAAGCCCTATCGAAAAGAGCAACATAAGCTCTTTCATCATGTAGCAACTCACTGGAAAACGGAATGATGTCAGCAGATTAAACAAATCCCTATGATATATGCACACACAAGTTTTGGGGTTTCATGAAGCTTAAAATTTGTTAACACAGACATACAGTGTTGCTCCAAGGGACAGCTTTGCCTCCAGGAACTGTAATGTGGGGCTGATTTTATGCACATAATTGCTCTATAACCATCCTCCACTTAGTGCTTTCTGCTGGGTAAATCTGACGTCTGTTTAAATATAATATTTATACCAAACATGACCATTGTCAATTGGATCTAACCCAAATTTGAATACTTGCTCTATCCTGACTATTGGCACTTGAAGGAAAGTGGGATCGATGATTTGTTATGTTACGTGTACATTGTTCTTGGTCAAGAACAGAGAACAGAGGACAAATTCAGTAATACTAAACAGATCATTCTGGCCTGGATAAGACCTTAAGACTTAGGAGAAGAATTAGGCCATTTGGCCCATTGAGTCTGTTCTGCCATTCCATCATGGCTGATTTATTATCCACCTGAACCCCAATCAACTTTCACTTTAAATATACCCAGTGGTTCGGCCTTGAATTCTGTGGCAATGAATTCCACAGATTCACCACCCTCTGACTAAACAAATTCCTCCTCATAAATCTTGATAAAGTACGGAGCAAGTTCTGCACAGCACAGCCTGACTCAAGCCAAAATATTTTAGAAGAAGCACACATTTGTGTCTCATCAGCCAAGGGTCAGGTAGCCAGGAACAGGGTTAAATCATCCTGATTTTATCTCTTTGCTGAAGTTAATATTTTTGAGTCCATAGGCTGTTTGCTGTTTAAACAGACTGCACAGAATAAACAGACCTTGCTTTGTGCTAAACAGCCAGCTCTGTTTCATTGACTAATACATTCATGTCATTAGCTACACCGGCTGGATTGGCGAATTTCTAAATGCTAACTTGATTACTTGGTCAGCCAGAAGTCTGAAATCCCACCCCACTGGGTTCAAGAAAAGCCACTTCCCTACTAACCATTCTGTTCTTGAAACAACCCACATGATCTAGTCTGCAGTGGTCACCATCTTGCTGGACAGTATTGATCAAGGGGCATGGTGGTGTGCTGATTAACAACTTGACTGTCAGTCAGAAATCACAACCACTAATTCAGTGGCATGAGTTCAATTCCCACTACAACAGCTAGGGAATTTACCGTAAATATAAATAATTAAGAAAAATTGCAATTAAAATAGTGCCTTAGTAAAGGTGACTACTGGAACTACTGGATTTTCAAGAAACTCTAAGGTTCACTAATGTCCTGTGGGGACCGAAATCTGCCATTTTGTGTGTGATCCCTGATGACTCTCAACTGCCTTATAAGTTCAGACAATTAAGGACAGGCATCATCACCATTATGTGCTGTGTTGTATGGTGTGGGCGATCATGGTCTCATGACCATGATTGTTCTTGGCAGATTTTTCTACAGAAGTGGTTTGCCATTGCCTTCGTCTGGGCAGCGTCTTTACAAGGTGGGTGACCCCAGCCATTATCGATACTCTTCAGAGATTGTCTGCCTGGCATCAGTGGTCGCACCAGCTGCTCATATGACCATCCATCACTTACTCCCATGGCTTCACATGACCCTGATTGGGGGTCGCTAAGCAGGTGCTACACCTTGCGCCAGGGTGACCTACATGCTAGCGGAGAGAAGGAGTGCCTTTCACCTTGTTGTTTCATGAATGAAATCACTGGAGAGAAGTGCTGGTAGATAATGAAGTAGTCTCTTTATTCAACAAAATGAGATATAGCAGGCATCAGGTTGAAACCCCTTTTAGAGGAAATGACCTGCTTGACCCAACACTACGTGACATTTTATGTGCTAAAGATCAAAGAAAATTTTGGGCATTCCATATCTATAATGTGTTCTTTGAACTACACACCAAAAATTCCATATTTACAATGTTTCCTTTGAACTACACACTACAATTCCATATTTACAATGTTTCCTTTGAACTACACACTACAATTCCATATTTACAATGTTTCCTTTGAACTACACACTACAATTCCATATTTACAATGTTTCCTTTGAACTACACACTACAATTCCATATTTACAATGTTTCCTTTGAACTACACACTACAATTCCATATTTACAGTGCTTCCTTTGAACTACACACTACAATTCCATATTTACAGTGCTTCCTTTGAACTACACACTACAATTCCATATTTACAATGTTTCCTTTGAACTACACACTACAATTCCATATTTACAATGTTTCCTTTGAACTACACACTACAATTCCATATTTACAATGTTTCCTTTGAACTACCTACCACCTTCATACTCCCTCCTTGGTGCCCGTACTACCGACACCCAAATACAAATAATGAATTTAAGTCAGCGTTGTCTGGTCTCCCAGTTAACTGTGGTGTCTTCCAACTAACTTGCTTCACAGTTCTTAGGAACCCATTGTTCAGAGTTGCATTTTAGATTTAATCTTCAGTGCATGTTCAGACCTGAAGGTTGGTCACTGCAGTCAATATTTGCTATATGTCCTAACTCCAAAATGCCCTAACACATCTGCTTTGGTAGAAACATATCTCCACCCTGCCATCCAAGGTTAGACAACCAATAAGTCAAGTCTGCAATCAGGTAATTAAAATGATTTCACCAGTTGCTCCAGTGATAGATATGATGTGACTTTATGGATTCCGGTATGTGGCTTGTAAAGGATCTCGGCCTGAAACGTCGATTGTTGATTCATTTCCATAGATGCTGTCTGAGCTGCTGAGTTCCTTCAGCATTTTCTGTATGTGTTGACATGTGTTATCTGCTGGATTGCATCTATTTAATAGCTTTTTCAATTGCAACCTTCCGGCTGCAAACTGACTAAAGTTCATACTGCACTGCAAAAAGGTCTTTAGGGGATGATTTCGGTTCAGAACTCTCATCCAAGTGACTATGCTGAAAGCTATCCAGTACGTGAACAATTCAACAAAATGTTGTCGATTAACTTGTAGAGTAAATAATGCTCAAGTCTCTAAAATGCCAGGTGAGGGTTTCGGCAATGTCAGTAAACAGACAGTGAAGCTAGAAGATAATGTAACCTTGAATGTTTGCTGAATGTGTGTCCAAAAGTTATCCGTTTAATATTATGTCTCTCCTTTTGTTGTTCTTGCAAACAAGTATCATTGTACGGTTTGGTCCCCCTGATACTCTGTGTCAACGAAAGGGAAGAAGGTTTGTCTTTAATGCACTTGATATTAACTAAATTTGGACAGTGAAAGGAGCTTGAATCCTACACCATTCCCAATGCAAATTACAGGGTTTTCCAACTAGATGAGATGGTTGTCTGTCATTGCATAATGGTGCAGCTGGTAGAACTGCCATCTCAGTGCGAAAGACCTAGGTTATATTGTGACCTTGGTTGTTGTCTATGTGCAGTTCGCCCACTCTCCCTGTGACATTTTTTCAATGGGTGCTCCCTCCATCCCAATGACATTTTAGAAGGTAGGTTAATTGGACACTGTAAATTGTTCCTGGTGTCTAGGTGAGTGATTGAAACCGGGGGTGGGGGGGGGGGAGAGTTAATGGGAATGCAGGGAGCATTTTTGAAAAAGGGGATTCATGAAGGATCAATATTGATGGTTAGTATGGACCTAATGGGCTGATAGGTCTGTTTCAGTGACTCTATGAATATCATGACTTTATAGAGTGAGAGTCACACAGCCCAGAAACAGGCCCTTCAGCCCAACTCATCCATGCTGACTCTGTGCCCAGCAAGCCAATCTCACCTGCCTCTGTTTGGCCCATAGTCCTCTTAACCCCTCTATCCATGTATGTATCAAGAAGGCTTTTAAGTGTTGCTAATCTGCATGTCTCAAGCACTGTTTCTGGCAGCTCATTCCAAATATACACCGCCCTTTATGTGAAGATCTGTTACTTCCATTGGCTGCCTTTGGAGTTTTAAACCACTCCTAACTTTGGAATCCAGGTCTGCTTCCCACCTTGGTTGTATGGTGGGCATAAGGTGCCCCAAAAGCTAGCCTCAAACTTTTCTGAACTTCCCATGACTCTTAACAACATTTCCTCTACTTGCTCCATCTCCATGCCTATATATGTATATGGCTTTACCCTGGTTAGCTGAATCTCAGCTGCCAGCCTTTATATAAACCCTACCCTTTAGAATTTCCTACTGTTGACATAAGGCTCACTGGTCTGCATTTATCCTGATGCTTTTTCACCTCCTTGGGCTTCCTTCTCTGCCAAAGATGCAAAATTCTCGCCACAATACTTGCTATTTGCTCCTTTGCTTCCCTTAGCTCACTGGCATAGGCCTCAACAGGCCCTGCAGATTTGTCATCCTTTTGTGCTCTGCGACACCTAAATCAGAGCGGCCTGGTCACATAGCAGTTAGCTTAACACTATTACAGCACCATTTATAAGATTGTGGTTCAATTCCTGTTGCTATCTGTAAGGAGTTTGTACATTCTGTAAGGAAGGAGCATCTATCATCAAGGACCCTCACCATCCTCGCCATACTCCCTTCTCGCAACTACCACTGAGCAGGAGGCAGAGGAGCCTTAGGTCCCACACCACCAGGTCCAGGAACAGTAATACCCTTCAACCAACAGGCTGCTGAACTGGTGTGGATGAAGGCTGGTGACATCGCAGGAACTGTTAGCCCCTAGGTCGGTGGGTCTGAGGATTGGAGTTGCAAGTCCTTGGGTCCACTGAAGAGTGGAAGTCCCAACGTGGCATGACCTGGGCAGTGGACTCTCTACGTGTATGCGTGTGTGTATGGTTGGGAGTGAGGGACAGGGCTCACTTTGCTGCTTTTGGTTTATTATGTTGCTGCTTGTGTTGTTCTGTTGAGCACTGCGGGCATGCCATGTTGATGCCGGAATGCGTGGCAACACTTGCGGGCAGCCCCCCAACACATCTTTGAGTTGTGTTGGTCGTTAATACAAACAGTGCATTTCACTGTGTTTCAAAATACATGTGATAAATATCTGAATCTGAAGAGGTAATAAAAGATGATTAATAAAAATTGGCTTTGTCGGTGATCCCTATATCTGAAAACCAAATTCAAAATTCTACACAAAAAAAGAAATTGGCCCCTTCCAAAGAGCAGCAAATAGTTGGGAACTGGCCACAGACATTTTATTGATGTGAGTAAGCGGCCGGAGACATTTTGGGAAATTGCCAAGCACTGTTTCCAGTGCTGATCAACTCCTTAAATAGTACTGATGCATTGAGATGATAATATTTAAATTAAATACAAGTTTACCGGCAATGATGTTTCACAAACTTCTCTGGAGTATTTCACTCATTCTCTCTCCCGCTGGCTGTGGTTTCCCCATGCAGATCGCTCTGGGCGTCCTAGGTTCTTTGGCTGTTTTCACTGCCATGCTGGAGACGAGCAGCTGGAGGCGGAGGAGTGGACTAGAGTTCATTGACGTTGTGGTAAGGACAGTTCAATCACTGTCTGTTGGATGAAGGCATAGGGAAACAAACAACTTGCTTACCTGTAACTCAATACTGGCACGTTATTCCACATCCATTCTCGGTGATACTCTGTACCCTGGAGTAGAGACAGTGTACCCTTTGCGGACCACCAGCCAACCCCTCTTTGCAGGCATTGCATTCCCCCTTCCTTCCACAGATACTCCAACCCCTGTGGACACACTGTACACACCCCGTGCAGTGGCACAAAAGAGTAAGTGTAGCTGAAGAAGCCCCAGATCCTTTAATATTCATTCATTCTAATGACTGAAAATTTAGATGTGGCCCCCAAGGTTAACACACATGGTGCCCTCTTCTGCAGCCGCCAGCAATGCCCACCTGTGTGTCTGCTTTGTCTTCAATCCAACATCTCATGTTCCGCTATAAAAGGAGAGAGGATGTGCAGAGGACGTTTCCAATAATGGGAGAGTCTGGAACCAGAGGGCATAGCCTCAGAAAACAAGGATGTCCCTTTAGAACAGAGACGAGGAGGAATTTCTTTAGCCAGAGTGTGGTGAATCTATGGAATTCATTGCTACAGATAGATATGGAGGCCAAGTCATTGGGTATGCTTAAGGCAAAGATTGATAGGTTCTTGATTAGTAAGGGTGTCAAAGGTTTTGAGGCGAAGACAGGAGAATAGGGTTGAGAGGAAAAACAAATCACCCATGATCAAACAACAGACTTAATGGGCCAAATGGCCTAATTCTGTTCCTACATCCTATGGTCTTACTAACTACATTCTCCAACCCCATTGCTGACTCATCATGATTCCAACAGATCATGGCCTTGGTTCCACTTTGCTTTAATCCTTTCAAGAGGAAGCTGTCTCCTACAGCAGTCACATTTATACTTGTCCAGCTCAGGCAGCTTGTTCCCATCCACAGGCGTGAGTCTCGTCTCTGGGAACAGCTCTCAGGATAGAACGGTGATAAAGTTTGATGTTAATGTGACAGTCTGACCCCGAGGCTGTAAGTGCTTGGGATTGCAGCAGGGGAGTGGAGAGCAGTAAAATCAGCCCAGCAGCCAAGGGTTCTGACCAGCTGACAGGCAGTCATCCAGCTAAATGAGTCCAGGACTGAGACAGGGCCCAGTTACGATCCAGCCGATGTGGATGCTCTTTGTTCGCATTCGCAAACATCGTAAAACTGCAGGGAAACTTCACACTGATGTTAACAGAACTTGAGGACATGAGTTATTGGGAAAGGTTGAATAGGTTAGGGCTTTATTCCGTGGAGTGCAGGAGAATGAGGAGCGATCTTATAGAAGGAGGTATTGTATACAAAATAATGAGGAGTGTAGATAGGGTGCAAGTTATATCCCCTCAGGTTGGGCGAATCTAGAACTAGGGTTCATAGGTTTAGAGTGAAAGGTGAAATATTTAAGAGGAATGTGAGTGGGGGACTTCATTCAGAGAGTGGTGCGAGTGTAGAACAAGCTGCCAGTGGAAGTGGTAGATGTGAGCCAGTTGTAACATTGAAGAGAAGTTGGATAGGTACATGGATGAAAGAGCTATGGAGGGCCATGGTCCGGCTACTGGCAGAAGGAACTGTGCAGAACAGCAGTTCAGCCGAAGGGCCTGTTCCTGTACTGAGGTGCTCTGTGACTCTCTGATCCTTTTTCAAACAATTTATCAACCATTCTTTGAACATCCCAGTTAGGTTGGCCTTGGTCAGTGTTTGGCCCTCACTGTCTGTCTCATTTTACGCAGACTATTGTGAAATATTTTGCCTACTTTGCTGGAGCCCTGTCGAACACCTTCTTCCTTGTCACGTATGGTACTGGTGTCTACTGGCTTATTGTGTACAAGGTAAGGATTCCTGTTTCATTTTGTTTTAGTAATGAAGAAAGAAGTTTCTACATTTATATAGAGCACTTCATAACTTCAGAGTATCCCAAAACACTTCACAGTAGCATAGTGTTAACGCAACACTATTACAGCTCAGGGGATCGGAATTTGGAGTTCGGTTCCAACGTCGACTGCAAAGAGTTCTTCTCCCGTGAACGTGTGGGTTTCTTCCTGTGCTCTGCTTTTCTCCCACGGTCCGAAGCTTGTCAATTAATTGGTCATTGTAAATTGTCCCGTGATTAGGCTAGGATTGAATAGGTGGGTTGGAGGCTTGGTTCCTTTGGCCAGAAGGGCTTTTTCTAGGTTGTGTCTGTAAACAAATAAGTACATAGATAGTTAGATACATACGTTGGAAACATCATCACTGTTCTAACGTGGGAAGTACAGTGGGTCAATTTGCACATGGCAGAACCTCACAAATAGCAGTTTTTAGTTTGGGATAATTATGAGGTTCAGGGATTATTAAATCTAGTAAAGCTGTGCCTGGTTTCCAGAACTCCTGTACTCTTCTCTATACAGAGTTGTTACCTCCTCCTGATAGCGTGAACAGGTCCCTAGTTTAACATCTTACTTCAGATCAGGTTTGTTCTCACTTGACATACGTCATGCATTTTGTTGCATTGTGCCAGCTGCATAGTGCAACAATAAGACCATGGAGCGGCTGATAATACAGAATCTGAGGCCACAAACCAGGCACGCCCGGGATCCTCTTCAGTTTGCGTATAAGGAGAAGGTGGGAGTGGAGGATGCTATCACGTATTTGCTGCACAAATCCCTCTCTCACCTAGATGGGGTCAGTGGTGCTGTGAGGATTACATTCCTGGACTTCTCTAGTGCCTTTAACACCATCCAGCCCAAGATCTTAAGGCACAAACTAACGGAGATGGGAGTAGACTCTCACATGGTGGATTGGATAGTGGACTACTTGACAGATAGACCTCAGTATGTGCGGTTGGGAGACTGTAGGTCTGACACGGTGGTCAGCAGCACAGGAGCGCCGCAGGGGACCATGCTCTCTCCGGTTCTGTTCACCCTGTACACATCAGACTTTCAATATAACTCGGAGTCCTGCCATGTGCAGAAGTTCGCTGATGACACAGCCATAGTGGGGTGTGTCAGGAATGGACAGGAGGAGGAGTATAGGAAACTGATACAGGACTTTGTGATATGGTGCAACTCAAACTACCTGCGTCTCAATATCACCAAGACCAAGGAGATGGTGGTGGACTTTAGGAGATCTAGGCCTCATATGGAGCCAGTGATCATTAATGGAGAATGTGTGGAGCAGGTTAAGACCTACAAGTATCTGGGAGTACAGTTAGATGAGAAGCTAGACTGGACTGCCAACACAGATGCCTTGTGCAGGAAGGCACAGAGTCGACTGTATTTCCTTAGAAGGTTGGCGTCATTCAATGTCTGTAGTGAGATGCTGAAGATGTTCTATAGGTCAGTTGTGGAGAGCGCCCTCTTCTTTGTGGTGGCGTGTTGGGGAGGCAGCATTAAGAAGAGGGACGCCTCACGTCTTAATAAGCTGGTAAGGAAGGCGGGCTCTGTCGTGGGCAAAGTACTGGAGAGTATAACATCGGTAGCTGAGCGAAGGGCGCTGAGTAGGCTACGGTCAATTATGGAAAACCCTGAACATCCTCTACATAGCACCATCCAGAGACAGAGAAGCAGTTTCAGCGACAGGTTGCTATCGATGCAATGCTCCTCAGACAGGATGAAGAGGTCAATACTCCCCAATGCCATTAGGCTTTACAATTCAACCGCCAGGAGTAAGATATGTTAAAGTGCCGGGGTTGATTGTATTTAATGTATTTAAGAAAACTACTTAAGAACTTTTTAAAAGCTATTATTAATGCTATTTGAGAGAGTGATTTAGATGCATATCATATTTTTACTGAGTTAAGTATTGTTTGTAATTAGTTTTGCTACAACAAGTGTATGGGACATTGGAAAAAATGTTGAATTTCCCCATGGGGATGAATAAAGTATCTATCTATCTATCTAGTGCACTCTATAAAAATTACTGGTATCTTACAAAAATAAATGAATAGTGTAAAAGAGGAGCAGTGGGCTAGTGTTCATGGACTGTTCAGGAGTCTAGTGGAGGGAGGAAGCTGTTCCTAAATCACTGAATGTGGGCCTCCCCTCCCCCCCACCATGGTAATAATGAGAGGAGAACATGCTCACAATGGTGAGGTTCATAGTGGTCAATGAGGCATTGTTTTTGCAGATGCCCTTGATGGTGGGCAGGGCTGTGACCGTGACGGAACTAGCGGAGTGTACAACCACCTGCACTTTGGAGCCTCCGTACCAGACGGTGATGAAGCCGGTTAGAAGGCTCGCCGTGGTACATCTGAAGGACTTTGTTAAACTCTCAAAATCAGAATCAGGTTTAATATCACCGGCATATGTCATGAAATTTGTCGTTATGCAGCAGCAGTACATTGCAATACATAATAAAAACTGTAAATTACTGTGAAGTGTGTATGTGCATAGTTAAATAAGTAGTGCAAAAGGGGAAAAAAAAGTAGTGAGGTTGTGTTCATGGGTATAATGTCCATTCAGAAATCTGATAACAGAAAGAATAAGCTGTTCCTGAATAGCTGAATCCTTAAGGCTCCGAAATCTCCTTCCTGATGGTAGCAGTGTGAACAAGGCATCACTTGGGTGATAGGGTCCTTAGTGACGAATGCCACCTTTTCGAGGCATCTCTCCTTGAAGATGTCCTGGATGCTGGGGAGGCTACTGCCCATGAGAGAGCACAAGCCCCCCCCAGCATCTTTGTGACATACCAGACCGCCTGAAACTCCTAATGAAATGTAGTTGCTGGCATGTCTTCTTTTTAATTGCCTCAGTGTGTTGGACCCAGGAGAGATTTTCAGAGATATCTACACCCAAGAACTTGAAGCCGTTCACCCTTTCCCCTGCTGATCCCTTGATGAAAACTCCTTTTTCCCTTCCTAAATTGCACAATAAATTCCTTGGTCTTGCTGATGTTGAGTGTAAGGAGTGCACAGAGATAGTAAAAAGGAAATCAGACAGCAGAATATCATGTTGCATTTACAGAAAAAAAAACGCAATGCAGACAGACAACTAAAGGTTGTGATGAGCTGGATTGGGAATTCAGCCAGTCGGAATGCTCTCCACTGTACACCTGTAGAAACTTGCTTGGCTCTTGGATGTGCTTCTTTCTGCATGCCAGTCTGGGGTGTCAACAGAGGCTTTGTTTGGAATGAGTCTTGTGCCCACAGTTTTGTGACTCGGAGGTGAAAAATTCAGCAACTGAGCCAAATGTGACATCGATGTTTGTGTGGGCCTTGCTGCAATTCGGTAAAGTTAAGGGAGGTTAAGTGAAAGTCAAAAGTTAAAGTAAAGTTATTATCAAAGTACTGATATGTCACCATATACAACCCTAAGATTAATTTTCTTGCAGGCATTTTCAGGAAAATTAAAAAATGCAATAGAATTCATGAAAAACTATACAGAAACAAGTCTCTGTTGGTGCTGTATTGGCATCAACACCTGCACTTGGGAGGAACTTTATATTAACAAAGACTGACTGACAAACAACCATTTGGCAAAAGAAGTCAAATAATACAGAGAACATGAATCTGTAGAGCCTGAAAAGTAAGTGTGTAGGTTTATTTGTAGGAAGGGCACAACGGAAAACTCTTCACTCCCTGTTGGCTCTTCATCTTCATCTTCCCCTTCCCTCCTCCTTTTAATACTTAGTTCCTCCCGAAGACTTTATCACGTTATGTCTTACCAGTGAGATTGATTAATATGTGGCCTCTTTTGTGTTGTAATAAGTGACAAAGTCTTTCACAGAAGTCCTGTCGATCAAAATTTGGCACAGAGTCATATATTCATTATAGTTCGAGTGAGTATCTTTGATCATGACTAGGTTCAATATTGATTGCTCCATTTTTAAATGACTCACTGAGACATTTTAAAAGGTTATTATGAGCCATCTTATGGTTATTATGGCAGTCTTAGATTCAAACGTATTCCAGATTTGGGTAAAGACTGTAACAGTCCGTCAGTAAAACAAACTGGTTTCCCATTCTATGTTTGCTTAGCTAATTGAACTTAGAATTTCCCGGTTCTGATGGTTGATATTGAATTTGAATTCAGACTTCTGGGAATTCAGAGAAGGCAAAGAAATTTAGAGATGGGTTTCCAGAGTGTAGGGCAGAGTCTGTGAAGAGGTGAATGCACAAGTAGTTAGAATGGAAGGAAGACAAGAAACTATAGGGACATCAGAAACTACTCCAAACGTCCTTCTCATTACATTTTGACCATTCACAAGGATTGAATCCGAAGAAATTGAACATGTTTAAAGATTAGCTTCATTTGTCACATTTACATGGAATCAAATTAGCGAGGATTGTGCTGGGGGCAGCTCCCAAATGTCACCATGCTTCTGGTGTCAACATAGAATCCCCACAACTTCCTAACCCTAACCCTCACCTCTCCCAGTTTTATCTATCACCTACCATCTTGCACTTCTTCCTCCCCTCCCCCCAATTTCTTGTGCTGACTTCTCATCTTTTTCTCCAGTCCTGATTAAGAGTCTTGGCCCAAAATGTTGACTGCTTATTCTCCATAGATGCTGCCTGGCCTGCTGAGTTCCTCCAGAATTTGGTGTGTGTTCCCTAAACGTGTGTTTTTTGAACACGGGAGGAAACCGGAGCACCTAGAGTGAATTCATATAAGTCACGGGGGAGAACGTGCAAATTCCTTACAGACAGCTGCTGAATCAAACCCTGATCAGTGATTGCAGAACCTGGGCCTCTGTACCTCCCTCTTCAATTGGATCCTTGACTTCCTAACCGGAAGACCACAGTCTGTGCGGATTGGTGATAACATCTCCTCCTCGCTGACGATCAACACTGTCACAGCGCTGTGTGCTTAGCCCACTGCTCTACTCTGTGTATACACATGACTGTACGCCTAGGCATAGCTCAACTACCATCTATAAATTTGCTGACGATACAACCATTGTTGGTAGAATCTCAGGTGGTGATGAGGGGGCGTACAGGAGCGAGATATGCCAAATAGTGGAATGGTGCCACAGCAACAACCTGGCACTCATTGTCAGTAAGATGAAAGGACTTCAGGAAGGGTAAAATGAAGGAATACATACCAATCCTCAGAGAGGGATCAGAAGTGGAGAAAGTGAACAGCTTCAGGTTCCAAGGTGTCAAAATCTCTGAGGATCTAACCTGTTCCCAACATATTGATGTCGTTATAAAGAAGGCAGGACAGACTTTAGGAGCTTGAAGAGATTTGGCATGTTAACAAATACACTCAAAAATTTCTATAGTTGTATCGTGAAGAGCATTCTGACAGGCTGCATCACTGTCTGGTATGGAGGGGCTACTGCACAGGACCAAAAGAAGCTGCAGAAGGTTGTAAATCTAGTCAGTTCCATCTTGGGCACTAGCCTACAAAGTACCCAGGACATCTTTCGGGAGCGGTGTCTCAGGAAGGCAGCGTCCATTATTAAGGACCTCCAGCACCCAGGGCATGCCCTTTTCTCACTGCTACCATCAGGAAGGAGGTACAGAAGCCTGAAGGCACACATCAGTGATTCAGGAACAGCTTCTTCTCCTCTGCCATCTGATTCCTAAATGGACATTGAAGCTTTGGACACTACCTCACGTTTTCTTAATATACAGTATTCCTGCTTTTGCACAATTTTTAAAATCTATTTGATATACATAATTGATTTACTTGTTTATTTATTATTATGTTTTATTTTATTGATTATTATTAATATTTTTCTCTCTCTGCTAGATTATGTATTGCGTTGAACTGCTGCTGCTAAGTTAACAAATTTCACGTCACATGCCGGTGATAATAAACCTGGTTCTGATTCTAATGTGTAAACCCATTGTGCTAACCACTACACTACCATGCCAGTAGATGAATGAACAGACTCAAATGGATTGGAGAAGATAAGAGACTTTCTCGTCTGTACATGTATGGACAGGTACAATAAAAAACTTACCTGCAAGCAGCGTCACAGGCACATTGCATCGAATACACAACGTTCACAAGAGAAACAAAATGATACAAGATAAACTACAATTTGGAACAAAATGAATTCATTTTAGTTCACAGTGGTCATAATGTTGATATACTGAGGTAGTGATTGAATAGTGACATACGGAGGTTCTGTAGCTTGGTTTAAAATCTGGATGGATGACAAAGTGGCTGTTCTTGAACCTAGTGGTGCGGGACTTCAGGAATTTGTACCTCCTCTCCAATGGTAGTTGTGGGAAGATGCCATCGCCCAGATGGTGGGGATCTTTGATGATGGATGTTGCCTTCCTGAGATACCTCCTCATGTAGACTTTGCTGATGGTGGGAAGGGATGTGTCTGTGATGTACTGGGCCGAGTCCATTCAAATTGACATTGATCAGGATTTTAATCAGATTCTGATGTTTAATAGAGCAATATATCTATTGACATTCTAATTCTTCAATGAGGAGGCAGTTTTGCAGAAGACACTTCATGGTTTGTCAATAAGTCTTCCATTTGTTTCCCCAGGGCCAGCAGACCACAGTTGAGGTTACACTGCCATCTGCTGGTAGTGAGATTGAAACTGGCTTCATCATCTATGTGTCCTGTGCTTTTGTGCTGAAGGTGGGTGTTAAGCTCATGAAGCTCTGATGAGCCTCTTCCAGCATTTACTTCAGGTCAACACGCATTGCAACAAGTTTGATGTAGCATTTGTATGTCCCTTCCAATCATAGTTTGAAATTGCATCCAGTAATGTTGCTTGGGATTTGATTTATCTACTTACCCTTATGAATTTGTGGGAAGTAAAGCAGAACTTGCTACCATCTGAAGTTCAAAGGGTGTTCAGAAAATAGAGTGAGAAACCAACTTTTGGGTGTTTATCCTTGGAGATGTTCAAATTTCAACACGGGGCACATGTTGAAATGTCTGATAACACTGGACAACAAATCTTTTTGAAACTTTTGTTGCCTCAGAATTTTTTACGTTTATGATAGACTGCTTGAAGCTGAACAAAAGTATAATTTCAGACTACTTGTAACACAGAATTTGGAGAAACAAGAAACTAACTTTTATTGAGTATAGTACGTTTAATTGTATAACGGTGCAGATGCTTTGCAATGGTTCAACTAAGCAAAAGCTGTTTCATTGATGATTTTCATTTGTACTCAGTGTCCTGAGGCTTCTCGCTTAAGTGCCCACAATAGAGCATTGTGTTCAATTCTGGTCACCTCATTATAGGAAGGATGTGGAAGCTATGGAGAGGATGTAGAGGAGATTTACCAGGATGTTGCCTGGTTTGGAGAACAAGTCATATGAAGCAAGGTTAGCAGAGCTGGGACTTTTCTCTTTGGAGCGTAGAAGAATGAGAGGGGACTTGATAGAGGCCTACAAGATTATGAGAGGCATAGAGAGGGTGGATAGTCAATACCTGTTTCCCAGGACACCAATAGCAAACACCAGAGGGCATATGTACAAAATTAAGGGAGAGAAGTTTAGGGGAGACACCAGGGGTAAGTTTTTTACACAGGGTTGTGAGTGCCTGGAATGACTTGCCAGGGATGGTGGTGGAAGCTAAAACATTAGGGGTATTTAAGAGCCTGTTGGGCAGGCACATGGATGAAAGAAAAATGGAGGGTTATGGGGTAGTGCAGGTTTAGTACTTTTTTTTTTAAGGATTATATGGGTCGGCACAACATGGAGGGCTGAAGGGCCTGTACTGTGCTGTAGTGTTCTATGGTTCTAATACTTAGCCAGCATTGATGGATGCCAGTTGCCCTTCTCTATAACCACAATGTCCTGGTGAGACCTTTCACCATGCTCGTCACCGACAGTGTCAAGATTTGCAGGAACAAAGTCTGAATGAGAATGCAGATAATGGATCTTTAGTGACATGTTGCACTTCATGGTTTTGTATGCTTGAAGGATGTCGCCAACCAGCGGCACGTAGTTTGGTGATCTTTAGTTGCCAAGAAAATTTTCAACAACATCCTTGAATGCCTTCCATGTGATTTTCTCCGGTCCCACTAGAAGTTCTTTGAATTGCCTGTCATTGATGACCTGTGTGATTTGTGGACCAATGAAAATGCCTTCTTAAATCTTGGCACCAGTTATTCTGGGGCACATCTGTCTCAAGTATCAAAAACCTTCAGGGAATTTTATAGCCTTTCTGAAACCTGTCCTGCCATGCAGCATCAGGCCTGCCCGGACAAGATAGAAAAGTTTTTAGCTTTCATTGTGGGCAACGTTTTAATTGACTTGAATTATGAATTGAAATAACAAATATAAGCGATTTTTTTTTTAATGGTGTGCGAAAGGGAAGTGGTGATTTTCATGATCAGAGCCCAAAATCCATAAGATACACCCAAAAGTATTCAGGAAGCGAAATCTTTGTTTTCCAGTGTGATGGAAAGGAATGGTGAGAAAGCAGATAGAAATACTTAGGATCCTGCACCTCACCAATACAATACACAAGCAGCAAGTGTTTTACAACACTGTTTAGACAAAACTCGTTTTCACCCAGGACTACCGTAGATGTCGGATTATAAGCCGCTACTTTTCCCCCACATTTTGAACAGCTTTGAACACTGCGGCCTTTACTACGGTGCGGCTAATGCATGTTTTTTTTTCATGCCGCCAGAAACATTTTGCCTCGTAACAGTAGACCAATAAAATTGATGAGTAGTTCACAGAGGTCCAATGAAATTGTACGATAAATCAAGCGCACTTTCACAATTAAATTATTGTAAATCAGTCATTTGTACTCACCCTCATCAACATGGAAAACACTCGAAGAAAAGCATTGTGCTGCCTTTATGGCAGTTATTTAGTTTATAATATTTTCGCTTAGTAATTCATTTGTTAGTATTTTCTAGTTAAAGTTAGAAGTACTACATCCCGGGATATTATGACGTCACATCTGGTTTCGCCGCGTCTTGTGGGAAATACCGGTTTGCGATAAACGGGAAGGTGGGGGCATTAGACGAGCGCGAAACGCTGCTTTTAAGTTAAAGGCGATCAATAATTTTTCCTGGTAGGCTGCAGTATATATTTTTTTACCAGTCGTTAGGAGATATTGGAATGTATACGCAACGTAATTTGTGTGTTACCGATGCGTATGTATATTTAAAAGTAGCCGTGTTACAGGCATGGTTCGAAAAAAAGCATTTGCAATATGTATTTGTTTATGTTACCATATGGATTTAATTAAAAGTTAAAAAATCCTCACGTGTAATATCTTTCTGTGTAAATATCTCATATTACAACGTGGGACACCTGCGGCCTAAAATCCGGTGCGGCTTGTACAAGTACAAAATTGATTTTCTTTCTAAAATTAGAGCCAGCGGCTTTTAATCAGGTGCGCTCTGTAGTGCGAAATCTACGGTATATTGTAAGAGGATGGGATTGAAAGTTGCCCTGCCCTAACTTTGTGGAACATGGTTTTCTTTCAGGCACTACAGCTAATTCACATCCTCATGGTTCAAATGACTGTGTCTATCTTCCTGATAGACTGGGAGAAGCCCAAGGGAAGACAATTGCCTACATCAGCAGGTAGGTTTAATTAACCCATTAGTGGTTAAAGGCAGTTGATACTTTGCAAAGCAGGCATTAGCTACAGTGATTCCTGCTTTACCACAGTGATTATGTTTCAACAACAGAATTTTATTGGGTCATTAGGAAGACCTGAAGGGTAAAGGTTGGTTATGCTAGTCCCTCACATCCTTCCTCAAGTCTTAGTCCCCCTCCACCAGACCCAAATGCTCAAATTGATCTAAGCACAAGAGCTTTTGAAGGAACTGGAAATCTTGAGCAACACACACAACACACACAAAATGCTGGGGGAACTCAGCAAGTCAGACAGCATCTATGGAGAGGAATAAACAGTCGACATTTTGGGCTGAGACTCTTCACCAGGACTGGAAGGTCGACTGTTTATTCCTCTCAAATTCACCTGTTTGTTCTCATCTCTCCAGAGCTGCAGGTAAAATTACATCAGGTCAGTTTTCACCTACTATGTCTGCCATGCTGGCTTTACAACCTGGTTGTTTTAATCTTTTTCTTTAAAGCTATGATGAAAAAGATTGTTTTCCTGCCTGGTATCGCAAGCTGCATCAGCATTACCAGATTGGCAGCCACAGTCCTAGCCATTTCTTCTCTTTCAATCAACATCACAAAACTAGATGACCAGGGCATTATCATCATATGAGAGTTGCAGTGGAGTCATACAGCATGGAGACAGGTCATTCAGTCCACAATATCCACACTGACCAGTGGCCACCCATGAATGCAGGAACTCCTAGTCTACCTCATCACTGCCCTTGGCACTTTATTTGTCTACCTGCACTGCATTTTCTCTGTAACTGCAACACTCACAGAATGCAGGAGGAACTCAGCAGGCCAGGCAGCATGTATGGAAAAGAGTAAACAGTCGACATTTCAGGCTGAGACCCTTCATCAGGACTGAAAGGAAGAGGGAAAGTCCGAGTAAGAAGGTGAGGGGAGGGGAGGAAGAAGTACAAAGTGGTAAGTGATAGGTGAAACGGGGGGGGGGGGGGGGAGAGAGCATGAAGTAAAGAGCTGGGAAATTGATTGGTGAAAGATAAAGGGCTGGAGAAGGGGGAATCTAATAGGAGAGGGTAGAAGACCATGGAAGAAAGGGAAGGGGGAGAAGCACCAGAGGGAGGTGAGGAGATAAGTGAGAGGGGGAAACAGGAATGGGGAAATGGTGAAGGGGGAGCCAATTACTGGAAGTTTAAGAAATTATTATTCATGCCATCAGATTGACATATATTCTGGATTCTGTTTTCCTTTTCCACCTCAGTGTTCTTGGATATGGAATGATCTGTCCGGATGGCATTTCATTGTTTCTCAATATATGTGACAATAGGATATTATACCAGGGCTTACATGATTCAGGTGCCTGTCTAGACACCTTAAATGCTGTTAGCTGCCACGCCATCTAGATTACAGTTGTATATACACTTGTAAAACACATTAAGGTTCATAAAGTTCTTTGCAAAAGGTGTAGAATAAATGCATAAGCAGAAGAAATTCTGCAGATGCTGGGAATCTTGAGTACACACACAAAATGCTGGAGGAACTCAGTCAGGCAAGATCAATGGAGGGGAATGAACAATTGATGTTTTGGCCCGAGACCCTTCCCCCACACTGCCACCTTCCCCCTCACCTGCCAGCTTGTACTTTTCCACCAGTGACGGTGTGGTGTCCAAGCTGGACTCAGTGCTGCCCCCAGTGATCGCTTGGTAGAAGACAAGCTGTATTGTGCTCGACAGCAGACTGCTGCAACATTCATGGACAGCATTTTGGACTATTTATTTTTTTTGCTGTGTGACTGTATTTTACTGATATGCCTCGTGACTGCTGGTACTGTGTTTTGCACCTTGACCCTGGAGCAACACTGCTTCGTTTGGCTGTATTCATATATGGTTGAAAGACAATTAAACTTGAACTTCAACATCTACTACCCCCCCTCCCTCCCTCTCCCATCCTTTTATTCTGACTTTTGCTCCCTTTTGTAGCATCCAACACTAAGGACCCCTACCCAGGACAATGGCCTATCTTCATTACTAGCATCAGTGAGGAGGTACAGGAGCCTGAAGACACACACTCAATGTTTTAGTAGCAGCTTCTTCCCCTCTATAATCAGATTTCTAAATGCACAATTAATCCATGAATACGACCTCACTGATTTTGATCTCTTTTTGCACTTTTATATGTATAGATATAGATATATCTATGTACCGTGTCTATTATTGTAACTCAAAGTTTCAAAGGTTCACTTATTATCAAAGTGTACAACTGTGAAATTCTTCAGTTCTCCGGGTAGCCATGAAACCAAAAATGAAAAGAAAGGCAGCACGATTATCTACCCCCAAATCACACCTCCCCGCAAGAACAAGCAAACAAAAATGGATCAGGTACATCAAACCCCCCTTCCCCCTCCCCCCAATTCCTCTTACTGCACACAAAAAAACAAACAAAACGAATCAGGCACACCAGCCCCCAAAACCCCACCCTGCTCAAAAAAAAATCAACAAATCGGATCAGGCACATTAATCCCCCAAATCCCTCTCCCCACTCAAAACAACAAATGAGAAGCTCAGGCAAAAAAACATACAGAATATAAAAACTATGAATGAAAGACTTGATAGTCAGAGGCTTTTTCCCAGGACTGAAATAGCTATCACGAGAGGGCACAGTTTTAAGGTACTTGGAAGATGTCAGGGGTAAGAATTTTACTCAGAGATTGGTGAGTGGAATGGGCTGCTGGCGACGGTGGTGGAGGCGGATACGATAGGGTCTTTTAAGAGACTCCTGGATAGGTACATGGAGCTTAGAAAAGTAGAGTGCTATGAGTAACCCTCAGTAATTTCTAAAGTAAGTACATATTCGGCACAGCATTGTGGGCCGAAAGGCCTGTACTATGCTTTAGGTTTTCTATGTTTCTATGAAAAAAGAGTCTATAGTCCTGAATCCAAATCCAAACTGCAGAAGCAACCTGGGTGACATGGCTCCACAGCATCGGGGTCCCCCCCCCCCTCCACTACAGAGCAACTGATCAAAAGGCCAGCAGTCCCTTTAACTGGTGAACAATGGGAGCCAAATATTAGATTGTGCATTGTGCCCCTGCCTCCCACGATCCTCTCGGAGACTGCAGAGCGCAGGAACACCCAAACGTTCTCCAAGCCCCATAACACGGGCTCCAACGGTTCCAGAATCATGTTCAAGACTAGAAACAGATAAAAGAGACATAAAAGAAGTGAAAAAGATGGCTTCATGATCTATCCAGAAGATGTCGACCAAAGGAGCTTTGAACGCAGGTGCCATCATGACTGGAACTGCAGAATATTTTATGCATTGCACTGCACTGCTGCCACAAAAAAAAAATTCACAAGATAGTTTGTGTTAATAAACCTGATTCTGATTCTGCTTCCTGATGAATGTTCACGGCCCAAAACACTGAGTGTTTATTCCCCTCCATAGACGCTGCCTGACTTGCTGAGTTCCTCCAGTGTTGTTAAATAAATGCGTGCCCTTTTCTAATTATGTTAGTTTCACTCATTGTCATTATGAGTGGGGTTTTGAGATCACATGAACTCCTCCCGCAAAACTGGTGATTTACTCTCTGCAGTCCCCCTAGCTGACTGTACTGGTGTTACCGTTTCTACAGAAAGCAAACCGGGTCCCTCATCGGTCAGTATCTGGCGCACGTACTTCATTGCTAACGAGTGGAACGAGATTCAGACAAAGAGGAAAACCAATCCAATTCTGCAGCTTGTTCTTATTCTCCTACTGCTGGAGGTACGTGGTCTTTTCACATATAATGCAGTGGACCCTAACACTGATTTTGGTTTGGGAAGTTCATGTATAAAGAAACAGGAGCAGGAATAAATTACACAACTGCTCAAACTTATCCTGTCAATCGGTAACGTCTAAACTTCTACACGGTCCCAGAACTTGTAGGATAATCTGTGAAACTGACAGGAACTTGTGGACATGAAGGGGTTAGAGTGGGAGGGCACAGCCTTAGAACAGAGGGATGTCTCTTTTGAACAGAAATGAGGAAGAATTTCTTTTGCCAGAGGGTGTTGAATCTTTAGAATTCATTGTGCAGAGAGGGCGGTGGAGGGCAAGTCTTTAGGTACATTTAAAGCGGAGGTTGATAGGTTCTTGATTAGTAGGGGTGTCAAAGGTTACAGGGAGAAGGCAAGAGAATGGAGTTGAGAAGGAAAGTAATCAGCCACGATGGAGTGTCAGAGCAGACTCTGTGCTGAATGTTCTTTATCTGCATTTGTGCAGTATGATTGGAGATAGCCGCAATGTTCAGCTCCACCACAAGGTGGGCTGTTGTAGCGTTCAGGGACACAGCTCAGAATTTCTGTACTGACGTGAATTACACCTTTCTATACATTACGTTCTGTAACAGCCACTGAAGATTGTCGGCTTCGTTGAAATAAGTGTACTGGAGATGTTAACAGCATTAGGGTCAACTAGTGACTGCTGGCAACCTTATAAATTGCAACAATTACGTTAGCCCATAAATACTAATGAATCCAGGAACTGATCTCGTGAGAGGCACTCACATAAATTGCTGGAGTAGCTCAGAATGTCAAATCAGCGTCTATGGAGGTGAATAACAGTTGACCTTTAGGGCCGAAACCCCTCATTCGGACCAAAATGCAACTTGACTCGCTGAATTCCCCCAGCATTTTCTGTGTGTTGCTCAAAATTCCCAGTGTCTGCAGAATCTCTTGTGTCTATTGATGTCAAGAGGCTTTGTCATACCCTCTAAGGGAAATAAATGTGAACTTCTGTCTTGACATAAACCTACACAATAAAAGCAAACTTCATTATTTTGGCAGTTCAGAAATAACAGTTTTATGTTTTTTAAACTTTTAATATGTTTTAGAGAAAGGAAAATAAAGATTAGGACATAAGAACGTAAGAAACGGGAGCAAGAAAAGGCCATATTGAGGTAGAAATCAGAACTGAAATAACCATAATACCATAAGAACATAAGACATAGGTACAGAATTAGGCCATTCAGCCCATCGAGTCTGCTCCCCCATTCATCTGCCTTCTCCCTGCAATCTTTTGACACCCTGACTAATCAAGAACCTATCAACCTCCGTTTTAAGTAAATCCAGTGAATTGGCCTCTACTTAGCTTTTTGGATACAATATGTATCCTTGGATGTTAAGCTCCCAACATGGATCGATGGTGTCAGTGTGCACCACAACCTCTGGCCGGTCACCCTCCCGTCTGAGAATCTTCTGCGGCTGCTCTGAGATGTCTTGGGCCACAGGACCTGAGGGTCAGCACACCATTGTGGCATCTCTTCCATGGCCACAGACTTTCTTGTCCGTTCCCCCGAACTAGTGAGACTCATATCACTATTGCTCTGCCTGACTTTACCCTGCCCTGCTGAGCCACAGCCCCACTGGCTTGGCTGCTGCTTCTGTGTCCTTATAGGTCGCCCCATCCAGCCGTATCCAAAGGGATACGCTTACTTCTGGGGGTAAAACCTGCACTGACTGCTTACTCATCTTACTTCTCCTGGGGGGTCGCCCATCCACTAACTGAAGCCTGCACTCTGGGTGACCACTTCAGTAAAAGTCTTCAGCCTTTTGGGTGGCCCTAAGTACATCCAGCTCTTGCTTCAGGTCCTTGACCTTGTCAGTCAGGAGCTTGATGTTGGGTGCACTTCCTGCAGATGAGGGAGACTGTCATGTCCTCTGAGGTCCCGCATTTCACAGGAGAGGCATTCCACTGCCTGAACTACAACACTGTTTACACTTGACACTTCTTAACATCTCAAGCATTAACATAAAATTTAAAAAAAAACATATTTTCTATATTTTTGACTTAGGAGGCAACTCCGTGGAACTGTATCCCTACGTTAGTTTTGACCATTAATGTTGTCAGCTATTTTTTTATTTCTCTGACCTCAGATTTTTCTGTTATTCAGCCAGAACATCCCACATAATTGCTGTGCTGTTGGAGATTCCTCTATGGCTTAGTGCCTGTCTATGCTTAGTTTCACAATGTGTCCCTCATCAGGTACTGACCAGGCCTGCAGAGTTAAATCAGAAGCAAAAATTCCATCTTCTCCTTGTCTTTTCATTATCACTGTGACAAAAACTCAAATCAGAATTGGTAACTTCCAAGATGGGACAGAAATGACATCTGAAATTTTGGCAAACTTCTATACGTGTCTGGTGGAGAGTATATTGACTGGCTGCATCACAGCCTGGTATGGAAACACCAGTGCCTTTCAAAGCTAATGGATTTGGACCAGTACATCACAGGAAACCATTGAGCACATTTATACGAGAAGCTGTCATAGGAAAGCAGCACTTATCGTCAGACATTCCCACCACCCAGGTCACGCTCTCTTCTTGCTGCTGCTATAGAAGGTACAAGAGCCTCAGGACTCAGACCCAGGTTCAAGAACAGTTACTACCCCACATCCATCAGTCTCTTGAATATAACAATACTCAACTTCATTTGCCCATCATTCAAGTGTTCCCAAACGAATGATCCCACTTTGAAGATTCTTTATCTCATTATTTCATGTTATTTATTTATAATGTTACGTATCCCGTAACTGGATCACTTACCAGCAAAGATAGAGAGGTCCGCTGAAGTCTGATGGTACCATTTTTAAACGTTTTTATTTATAAAGGGGCACAAAAGTAAGGTTAATACAAACATTCAGATAACATACGTCGTCAATACTCAATCTAAAGCGCAGGTATAGTAATAATCAATAAGAAATAAGCTCTATCGTTGTCTAGGGGTAATATATATATCGTCCGCTGTATATCTAAAAGTCTCTTGCGGTCACTGCAGTTCCACCAGCTGCCGTCTTTTGGGGTGTCGCGGTGGTGCACTTTGTTAGAGAGAGAGAGATAGAGATTGCATGGAACAGTTACCCGGCGGGTTTTTCCAACCTTTATGAGTTCGATCCGTCGGAGTCTCATTGGGGAATGGCCGCTCACTTGTGGCCTCTCCTGTAGCTAAGCCGTTCTTCCGTGGTGAGGTCGCCAATCCCAGGCAAGGAAAAGACGCACACGAACCCCCCCACCGGCTGTCGCTATTAAACGCTGTCACAGGATTTCTAGCGTGTCTTCTGGTGCGTCTGGGGGGCCGTCTTTACAACCCCTCTTTTATCTGGACTCACGGGGTCTCAGATGTCAATCAGGTTGGGATGATGCAATCTCTCTCCGTCTCTCCACCCACGTTGCCCTGAGGGTATACACGTAGTACAGTTCCCAATTCACAAAGGTGTCTCCACGAGACAATGACCACAGTCGCCAGCTTTTGCCTCACCGTGAAACGAGGGACACCGCACGTATCTTTCTCTTCTCTTGGGTCATTGACCCCCCCTTCACTAGGGCTCTTGCGATTCTCACAAAGGAGGGGGCTGGGGTCATAACAATAGCTACTTATATATATTTATATTTGCACAGTTCGATGCCTTCTGCACTCTAGAGAATAGTAACTATAACAGGATCAATGAAAGGTCAACCAGATTTGCTGAGTATGCTCACAGGAAAATGAATGTCAGCATTGTATGTGGTGATATATTTGTACTTTGATAATAAAGTAACTTTGAACTTTGAATTTTGAAACGAGGAAGAAGTGGCCTAGAACATTGTCCATAATCTGCTTCTCTTAGCGTACTTTGCTTTCGACTGGAAAGGGGAAAATATCCCATTGTTCCCTCAGGTTAGCATGAAATTAGTTTGTGGTCTGGCACAGGCAAGATTAACACTTGAAATCACAAAATTCCCATGAGTTAGTGCAGTTGAGGGATTAGTGACCATACAGATGCCAAATTCCTCTGGCCACTTTTCAAAGAACAAAGCAAATTCCTTTCAGTGTAGCTGAACCCGATGCTCTGTCTTGTATCAAATGAGCAGGAAGGAACGCATCAATTGTTCCAGAGACGACCAGGACAGTGTGCTGGAATGCTTTGAGCAGCCTCTGTGAAGCCTGGAATTCTTTCTTTTGCTCATTCTGACTTCTCTGCCGATTTTCACACAGTGTGTTGTCAACCTAAAAGAAGTAGAGTACATTGAAATGATGGGGCATATTTGTGATAGATAAAGTGGTCATGGAGAGAGAGAGAGCGTGAGAGAGCCTAGGACCAGAGAGTATAGCCTCAGAATACAGGGATGTCCCTTTATATCAGAGGTGAGGAGGAATTTCTTTAGCCAGAGGGTGGAGAATCTGTGGAATTCATTGCCACAGACGGCTGTGGAGGCCAAGTGATTGGTTATATTTAAAGTGGAGGTTGATAGGTTCTTGATTATTAAGGATGTCAAAAGCTACAAGGAAAAGTTGGAGAATAGGATTGAGAGGGATAATAAATCAAATGTGATGAAATAGTGGAGCATACTCATGGGCCAAATGGCCTATTTCTGCTCCTGTGTCTTATGGTGTTATACTAAGAGGTAATTGTAAATGGCAGAGCAGGCTCAATGGGCCAGCTGGCCTACTCTAAATGGGGGAGCACGGTAGAGTAGCAGTTAGAGCAATTGCGTTACAGTGCCAGCAATCACTGATCAGTTTTTGGTTCCCTTGCACTGTCTGTGAGGAGTTAGTATGTTCTCTCTGTGACTGCGTGAGTTTCCTCCACATGCTCTGGTTTCCTCCCACATTCCAAAGAAGTGCGGGTTAGCTGTTAGTGAGTTGTAGGCGTGCTATGTTGGTGCTGAAAGCATAGTGACAATTGAGGGTTGCCCCAGCACAATATTTGGATTGCGATGTTGATGCAAAACGATGCATTTCACTGTTTGTTTCTATGCAGATGTGACAATAAAGCTAATCTTTATCTTTTATTACATTTACTCCTGCTCCTATTTCCTATGTTTCTTATTCAGTAATGGAGTGGTTATATTGCTGGATTAGGACTCCGGAGGCTTGAACATAAATTCAAATCCAATCATGGCAATTTGAGTTCAATTAATTAAATAAAATCCTGAATGAAAAGCTGGTAACAATAGTGGGCATTGTGAAACTGGTGGATTCCTATAAAATGCAGGCGATCCTACAGGTGCTAGAGATCTTGAACAACACACTGAAAATGCTGGAGAAAATGGGGTGGCACAACGCTTCACAGTGCAGGCAACCCGGGTCTAATTCCCACCACTGCCTGCAAGGAGTTTGTGCATTCTCCCAGTGATCACGTGGGTTTCCTCCGGATGCTCCGGTTTCCACACAGTCCAAAGATGTACCAGTTGGTAGGTTAATTGGTTTTTGTAAATTGTCCTATGGTTAGAGTAGGGTTAAATCAGGGGTCGCCGGGTAGCGTGTCTCAAAGGGCCGTAAGTGCCCATTCCGTGCTGTATCTCAATAAATTAAAACTCAGCGAGTCAGGCAGCATCTATGGAGTTGATGTTTCATGCCTGGACACTTCATCAGGATGGGAAACGAAGCGGCAGAAACAAGCCTTTCTAGCCCTGATGAAGAGTTTTGGCCCAAAGTTTCAACTTTTATTCTCCTCCATAGATTCTGCGTGATCATCTGGGATCCTTGTTAGAAAAACCTTTCTGATCCACCAATGCTCTTCAGGGAAGGGACATAGAACATACAGCAGTATAGCACAGGAACATGATGTGCCGATCTAATTAAACTAGGCATTAAATGTCTAACTGAACTGAACTAAACTAAACCTTTCTGCCTGCAAGGAAGGGAGTTTTCCTTCCATACCTTGTCTGAATCCAGGCTATTCTCTGTGGTTGACTCTTATTTCTCCTCTCTAATGTTCTATTCAGCCACAAACTGCTGTGTGCTCAGCATGAGCGGGCTGGGCTGAAAGACCTGTTTCCATGCTGTATAACTGTATGACTCTGTGAGCAGCTTTGACACATAGATTGCAATGGATCAAAATGGCTGCACTCTGCATCTCTCTCAGGGGAGGGGCACCTGGAATCAAACAATAGATGCTGATGTATTGCTCGGTGTGCAATATAAAAAGATTATTTTTGCTCCAATAATATTTCCTTGGGGAAAGAATAAAGAATTTCTTAACTCTGGCAAATGGAACACTCCGAGAGCTGCTGTCAGACCCAGGAGAGTAATGAATTGAAGGTCGTTCTTGTCTCCTCCAACAATGCCCCTCAGGAGGACTAAACTAGGATTAAAGATTCACACACAAAGCTGTTTGCCTGAGGTTGGTAGTAAGTGTCCACATGATGACAGTGTTATATAACAGGTCTTAGATATCTCATGCTCTTTTATGTCAAGATCTGACTAAATGTCACCCCTGTCCTTCTATTTTGTCCAGTGCATCTTGATCCGGGTTTACTGCTTGTAAAACTGATTGACACTACAATGTACAATAACACACATAAGCCTCTTCAGTCCTGGTTCAGTACTACAACACAAAACTTTATTCTGCATTGTTGCTGTTTTACCTTATTCTACTTCAGTGCACTGTAGAACATAGAACATTACTACATAGTACAGGCTGTTTGGCCTACACTGTTGTGCTGATCTTACAGCCTATTCTAAGATCAATTTAATCCTTCTCTCCTATGTAGTCCTCCATTTCCTATCACTGTGTAATGCTTTACTCTGTATAAACAGTGTGCAAGACCAGCTTTTCACTGCACCTTGGTATATGCGACAATAATATATCAATAAATCAACCCAAAACATCTACCATCACTTTTCCTCCAGAGTTCCCCAGTGGTCTGACTTTTCTCCAACCTCCTCAGTCTGTTAAAGTATAGCAGTATTACTGGCTTCATAACAACACTTTTATTTGCCCCCTGGCTCTTCTAATATGAAGGTACGCTTGCCAAAAATGTCAAAGAGGATACCTAAAGTTTTTCAGAATTGGAATCAGGTTTATTATCACCAGCATGTGTTGTGAAATTTGTTAATTTAGCAGCAGCAGTTCAATGCAATACATAATATAGAAAGAATAAAAATAAATGAGTAAATCAATTACTGTAAATATATATACCGGTATGTATGAAAAAGCTAGATTAAAAATAGTGCAAAACAGAAATAATAAAAATTTTAAAAAGTGAGGTAGTGTTCATGGGTTCAATGTCCATTTAGGAATCGGATGGTGGAGGGGAAGAAGTTGTTCCTGAATCGCTGAGTATGTGCCTTCAGGCTTCTGTACCTCCTATCTGATGGTAACAGTGAGAAAAGGGCAAGGGTCCTTGATGATGAATGCCACTTCCTAAGGCACTGCTCCTTGAAGATGTCTTGGATATTATGGAGGCCAGTGCCCATGATGGAGCTGACTAACTCTACAACTTTATGTAGTTTCTTTCAATCCTGTGCCGTAGCCCTCCACCCTCCCCATGCCAGACTGTGATACCGCCTGTCAGAATGCTCTCCATGGTACATCTATAGAAGTTTTTGAGTGTTCTAACTGGCAAACCAAATCTTTTCAAACTCCTAATGGAATATAGCCACTGTTTTTCCTTCTTTATGTTGGGACCAGGTTAGAGATCTTGATATCCAGAAACTTGATTTTGGTCACCCTCTACGTTCCCTCGTCTTGCCCATCCTGAAGTCCACAGTCAGCTGTTTCGTCTTACTGACACTGAGTTCAGATATATAAAGAGTAAAAGAGAGATTAGAGTGGATATCGAACCACAAGAAAATGATGCTGGAGAGGTAGTAATGGGGGGCAAAGAAATGGCAGATTAATTTAATAAGGTATTTTGTGTCATTATTCACCGTGGGAGATACTAGCAGTATGCCGGAAGTTCAAGAGTGTCAGGGGGCAGAAGTGTGTGTAGTTGTGATTACTAAGGAGAAGGTGCTTAGGAAGCTGAAAGATCTGAAGGTAGTTAAGTCACCTGGACTAGATGTTGTACACCCCAGGGTTCTGAAAGAGGTGGCTGAAGAGATTGTGGAGGCATTAGTAATGATCTTTCAAGAATCACTAGATTCTGAAATGGTTCCGCAGGACTGGAAAATTCTTTAAGAAGAGAGGGAGGCAGAAGACAGGAACTTATGGGCCAGTTAGCCTGACTTCAATGGTTGGGAAGATGTTTGAGTCCATTAAGGATGAGGTCTCAGGGTTGATGGAAGTGCATTATAAAGTAGGCCAAAGTCAGCATGGTTTCCTTAAGGGGAAATCTTGCCCGACAAATCTATTGGAATTCTTTGAGGATATAACTGGCAAGATAGACAAAGAAGAGTTAGAGGATATTGTTGTTCTGGATGTTCAGAAGGCATTTGACAAGGTGTCATATACTTTGATAGAAGGTATAAAGATGTAGACTATTGTCTAAATTTAGAAAATTTAAAAATCAGAGATGCAAAGGGACTTGGGAGTCCTTGTACAGGATTCCCTAAGGGTTAACTTGCAGGTTGAGTTGGGTTGGTGGTAAGAAAGTCAAATGCAATGTTAACGTTCATTCCACAGGACTGAAATGTAAGAGCAAGGATGTGATACTGAGGCTTTATAAGGCATTGGTCAGCCACATGGAGTATTGTGAGCAGTTTTGGGCCCCTTATTGAAGAAAAGATAGGCTAGCATTGAAGAGGGTCCAGAGGAGATTCACAAGAATAATTCTGGAAATGAAAGGGTTATTATATGGGGAGCTTTTGATGATGGTGGGCGTTGATTAGCCTGTACTGGCTGTAGTTGAGAAGAATGAGGAGGGATCTTATTGAAACCTATTGAATATTGAAAGGCCTAGACAGAGTGGATGTGGAAAGGATGTTTCTTATAGTCTAGGACCAGAGGGTGCAGCCTTAGAATAGAGGGACACACATTTATAACAGATATGAGAAGGTATTTCTTTAGTCAGAGAGTGGTGAATCTGGGGAATTCTTTGCCACGGATGGCTGTGGAGACCAAGTCATTGAGTATATTTAAAGCAGAGGTTGATAGGTTCTTGGTTAGTAACGGTGTCAAAGGTTATGGGAGAAGGCAGGAAAATGGGGTTAAGATAGTACTTTTGTACCTTCTCCCCGTGACCATATGGGTTTTCTCCGGGTGCTCCCACGGTACAAAGACATACCAGTCAGTAGGTTAATTGGCCATGGTAAATCGTCCTGTGATTAGGCTGGGGTTAAGCTAGGGATTGCTGTGCAGCACGGCTCCAAGAGCCGGAAAGGCTGACTCTGAGATAGTGGTATCTCGGTAAATAAATAAATCAGCCACAATGGAATGACGGAGCAGACTCGATGGGCTGAATGACCATCCTATGCCTTATCGTCTTAATGTCTAATGATTACTGTGGTGACACGGCTAAACACCTTCGTCCAACAGCCGCTGTTCAAGTTCAGCTGCAGCAGCGACAGTGGATAGGCTGGAGGTCACAGATGTACGAGGTGCTGGTGAGGCCATACTTAGAATGATGGCATCAGTGAGAAGAGAACATGGTCTGGATGGTGGGAGTCCTTGATGTCGGATGCTGCTTTCCTGTGACAGCGCTCCTTTGAAATATGCTCAGAGGTGGGAAGGGCTAAACCCATGATCGACTAGGCTGTATCCACTACTTTTTTTGTTGGCTCTTCCATTCAAGAGCATTGGAGATTCCATACCAGGCCATGATGCAACCAGTCAGTATTCTCTCCACCACAGATCTATAGAAGTTTGTCAAGATGACATGCTGAGTCTTTGCAAACTTCTGAGATAGTAGAAGCACTGCCATGCTTTCTTTGTAATGACACTTGAGTGCTGGACTCAGGACAGATCCTCTGAAGTTATAAAACCAAGGAATTTAAAGTTCCTGACCCTCTCTATTTTTGATAGCCCAATGATGATTGGCTCATGAACCTCCAGTTTCACCCTCCTTTAATCAGCTCCTTGGTCTTGCTGACATTGAGTGGGAGGTTATTGTTGTGGCACCACTCAGCCAGGTTTTTGATCTCCCTCTATATTCATCAACACCTTTGATTCGACCAATAGGAGTGTCATTAGCAAACTTGAATATGGCATTGGAGCTGCACTAAGCCTCACAGTCATACAAATAAAGGGAGTAGAGCAGGGGGCTAAGCACACAGCCTTGTGGTGCACCCCTGCTGATGGTGATTGTGGATGAAATGCTGTTGCCAACCCGAACTGATTGGGGTCTGCAAGTGAGGACATTGAAAATCCAGTTGCACAAGGAGATATGGTGGCCCAAGTCTTGAAGCTTATTGATTAGCTTTGAGGGGATAACAGTGTCAAAAGCATATCAGTGCACCTGCACTATTTTACATTATGTTGTCTCTTTTACTGAGGCAGTGAGAAGTGTAGAAAGAATCCACGGGGAGGAGGCTAGTTTACACGGCTGCAACTCTCTGCAGTTTCATGCAGTCACCAGCAATGCAAGCCAGGGTGCAACCAGATAGAATGCTTTCAACCGTGCTTCAATAAAAATCAGTGAGAATCAAATGGGCCATGCCAAATTTCTTTAACCTTCTGAGGAAGGTGAAATTTCTTGGCTGCGGTGTCTTGCTTGGACCAGGACAAGCTATTGATGATGTTCACTCCTAGGAACTTGGAGCTTCAAGCCTCTCAACTTCAATGTGAACAGGAATGTGTATAGTGCCTCCTTCCCAAAGTTAGCTCTTTTATTTCACTGACCTTGTGGGAAAGGTGGTTGTCACGACATCATGTCACTAGACTCTCTATCTCCATCCTGTTCTATGATTTACAATTATTTGAAAGTTGGCCCAATTTGGTGGTGGCAACTGCAAACTTGTAGATGGAGTGGGAGCAGAATCTGGCCATACATTTTGAGGATAGAGGGAATAGGGCTGATGATACAGCCATGTGAGCTGTCAGCACTGGGAATCATGGCAGAAGTGCTGCACCTATCCTTACTGATTGTGGTGTTTTGGTAAGGAAGTGAAGGGCTGGAACTGGAGATGCTGAGTCCCAGATCTAGAGTTTGGTCATGAGTTTGCTTGGAACTATAGTTACTGAAGTTGGAACTGTCGCCAATAAAGAATAATTTCCTGTCCAGATGCTCCAGAGATGAGCATAGGGCCAGAGAGATGGCATCTGCCATGGACCTGTTCCAGTGGTAGGAAAATTGTAGTGGATCAGGGTCGTCCCGAAGGTTTCTGTGGATTCAGGTACATTGAGGTAGGTGGTGACATTCCAGTCACCTTCTGTTCTAAATGTGCATGGAATCCATTAAGATGAACATGAAGGGATGTGTGAACTGTGGGCAAATGGGAAGATAAGATTCGAAGAATACATCAGCTTTATTTGTCACATTTACATAAAAACACTGTGAAAGGCTTAGCTTTGAGTCAATAACCAGCAGAGTCCACGGATGTGCTTGGGAGCAGCTGATTAGTGTCGCCATGCTTCTGGCACTAACATAACATGCCCATGACTTACTATTCCCAACCTGTATGTCTTTGGAATGTGGGAGAAAACCGGAGCGCCTGGAGGAAACCCATGCAGTTATAAGGAGAACATGCAAACTCCTTACAGGCTCCTTACAGAATTGAACCAGTGATTGCTGGCACTGTGAAGCTGTTGTAGTGACGTGCCACCCTCTAGCTTGGGTAGGCATCTTAAGCAGCAGGGACTGGTTGGGCAGAAGGGTCTGTCTCCATTTGACTTTCAAACTCCAGGCTGTTTAAGCAGTGTAGAATCAGAATTGAGTGGAATCCATTGCCCAGTCAAGGTCTATGCACATTTCCATCCGGAGGAGGCTGTGTTTATGCACCATTTGTGAATTGGAGCACGCTGAATTTCCCCTTCCTGACTTGAGGTGTGACAGAAATGCAGCATCACCTTCCGACACAGCAGACTGTGACTTTCCCGGAATCCTCCTTTGAGCAGAGGACACTTACATATAAATAATTGGCTTAAAGGCTTTCAAAATTACTTGCAGCTGTGCACAACATGAATAATAGAATAATTTCCATTCAACCCACGAATATTGGTGTCTGTACATGCAGCCATATTTCACTCCTTCTATGTAATTTTCGTGTTATAAATAAATCAAACTGCTTTTGTTTGACTATAATTCCCTGACAGGGTTCCATTTGAGTTAAAGTATACAACTATGTACTGTAATTATCTATGAAGAAAATTTCAAACTATAAGGAACTCAGACTGATTTTACTAATTGCAATAATGTAAACTGAATGAAGCTTTGAGCTACTCGACTGCCTGGATTAACGTAGATGGAACACTGGGCTTCCTAGATATAGGCATGAATTAATGTACAAGGACATTTGAAAACCTTCTCAAAATCAGTAGAGTCATAGAACAATATAACATGGATACAAGGCCTTCGGTCCAATGAGTCCATGTCCGCCATGTTTTCCGGTGCTCCCAGTGACGCCAATCTGTTACTATCTTTGCTTTCAGTTAGTCCTGACGAAGGGTCTCGGCCCGAAACATCGACAGCGCTTCTCCCTATAGATGCTGCCTGACCTGCTGTGTTCCACCAGCATTTTGTGTGTGCCACCTCTGCACTGTTGAGACCCATTGCAAATTGGGGGCTCTTTGTTGAGTAACTCTGCTCTGTCCACCATGAAAGGCAGGATCTCTCAGTGGCTTATTCATTATGTGCTGTGTCATATGACGTAGGTGACCATGATTGTTTTTGGTAATTTTTTCTACAGAAGCAGTTTGCGATTGCCTTCTTCTGGGCGGTGTCTTTACAAGGCATTATTAAAACTCTTCAGAGATTGTCTGCCTGGTGTCAGTGATCCCATAACCAGGCTTGTGATATGCACCAGCTCCTCGTATGACCATCCACCACCTGCTCCCGTGGCTTCATGTGACTCTGGTCAGGGGGCTAAGCAGGTGCTGCACCTTGCCCAAGGGTGACCCTGCAGGCTAGTGGAGGGAAGGAGCGCCTTACATCTCCTCAGGTAGAGATGCATCTCCACCCCACCACCCTTCTCAGTGGCTACCCATTTCAGTTTGACTTCCCATTCCCATTCTGACATGTCTGACTATGACCTCCTCTACTGCCATGATGAGGATGGAGGAGTAACACCTTAGATTCTGTTTGGATAGCATCCAACCTGATGGCATGAACATTGATTTCTCCAACTTACGCTAATTTCTCCCCCTCCCTCCTTCACTCTTTTCAGTCGCCATTCTGATTACCCTCTCAACCCCTTCTCTTCTCCTCACCTGCCCATCACCTCCTTCAGGTTCCCCTCCTCCTCCCTTTTCTCCCATTGTTCACTGGCTGGCTGGTGGCGTAGTGGCATCAGCACCGGACTTCAGAGCAAAGGCTTCTGAGTTCGAATCCAGCCGGCTCCCTTGCACACTTTCCATCTGTGCTGGGTTGAGCGTCGAGCTAGCAACTTGGCCTCATAAAAATAAGAAAGCCTGCTAAAAGAAATGCCGTTATGATGGCGTCCCGATGACTCCACTCAGAGTTAAGGGCTTTCCTCTTCCTCCTCCTCCTCCTTTTTTTCTCTTTCTCTCTCTCTCTCTCTCTCCGCCTCCCCCTTTCCAGCCATGATGAAGGATCTCAGCCTGACTCTTCATTCTCCTCCATAGATGCTGCCTGACTTGCTAAGATTTT
Organism: Hemitrygon akajei; assembly: GCF_048418815.1. Taxonomy (NCBI): domain Eukaryota; kingdom Metazoa; phylum Chordata; class Chondrichthyes; order Myliobatiformes; family Dasyatidae; genus Hemitrygon; species Hemitrygon akajei. Next base: position 72,542,298 of record NC_133140.1, on the reverse strand, counting down.
CCTGCATTTTGTGCACATTGATCAAAATTTCTGTCATCTTCAGAACCTCTTGTGTCTATGTGGTCCACCTAGTTAGTCCTAATTTCCTGCATTTGGCCCAAGGAGAAGTGAGAGTTATTTCATAGTGTCATGGGAATGGAATCAGGCCTTTCAGCCCATTGCATGAAGTACCCACTTCGAACCCTATTCTTCGCTAATACCTCTGTTCTCCCCACATTCTTCCACACTTCAGGCAACTTACAGTGGCTAGTTGGCTGACCTATCAGAATCAGGTTTATTATCACCAGCATGTGTTGTGAAATTTGTTAATTTAGCAGCAGCAGTTCAATGCGATACATAATATAGAAGAAGAAATAATAATAATAATAAATAAGTAAATCAATTACAGCATACATTATTGAATAGATTAAAAATCATCCAGAAAGCAGATATATATTTAAAAAGTGAGGTAGTGTTCATGGGTTCAATGTCCATTTAGGAATTGGATGGCAGAGGGGAAGAAGCTGTTCCTGAATCACTGAGTGTGTGCCTTCTGGCTTCTGTATCTCCTACCTGATGATAACAGTGAGAAAAGGGCATGCCCTGGGTGCTGGAGGTCTTTAATAATGGATGCTGCCTTTCCCTGAGACACCGCTCCTTGAAGATGTCTGTATACTTTGTAGGCTAGTGCCCAAGATGGAGCCAACTAAATTTACATGCCTCTGCAGCTTCTTTTGGTTCTGTGCATTAGCCTCCCCCCCGCCCCCCCCCCCCCCCCAATACCAGACAGTGATGCAGCTTGTCAGAATGCTCTCCATGGAACATGTATAGAAGTTTTTGAGTGTATTTGTTGTCATACCAAATCTCTTCAAACTCCTAATGAAGTTTAGATGCTGTCTTGCTTTCTGTATAGCTGCATTAATATGTTAGGACCAGGTTAGGTCCTCAGAGATCTTGACATCCAGAAGCTTGAATGTTCCCACTCTCTCCACTTCTGATCCCTCTAAGAGAATTGGTATGTGTTCCTCTGTCTTACCCTTCCTGAAGTCCACAATCAGCTCTTTTGTCTTACAGACGTTGAATGCAAGGTTGTTGCTGTGACACCACTCCACTAGTTGGCATATCTCTCTCCTGTGCACCCTCTTGTCTCCATCTGAGATTCTACCAACAATGGTTGTATTGTCAGCAAGTTTATAGATGATGTTTGAGCTATGCCTAGCCACACAGTCATGTGTATAGAGAATGTAGAGCAGTGGGCTAAGCACACACCCCTGAGGTACGCCAGTGTTGATCGTCAGCAAGGAGGAGCTATTATCACCAAACCGCACAGATTGTGGTCTTCTGGTTAGGAAGTCAAGGATCCATTTGCAGAAGGAGGTACAGAGGCCCAGGTTCTGTAACTTTTCAATCAGAATTGTGGGAATGATTGTATTAAATCCTGAGTTATAATCGATGAACAGCATCCTGATATAGGTGTTTGTGTTGTCCAGCTGGTCTAAGGCCGTGTGAAGAGCCATGGAGATTGCATCTGCTGTTGACCTATTGTGGCGATAGGCAAATTGCAATGGGTCCAGGTCCTTGCTGAGGCAGGAGTTCAGTCTAGTCATGACCAACCTCTCAAAGCATTTCATCACTGTAGATGTGAGTGCTACCGGGCGGTAGTCATTAAGGCAGCACATATTATTATTCTTAGGCATTGGTGTAATCTGCACATCCCTGGGACACAGTCAGAAACCAGAGCACTAGGAGAAAGTCCACATGGTCACAGGGAAAATATGTAAACTCCACATAGATACTATCCTAGACCAGGATTGAACCCAGGTTTCCTGCCTCCAAGGCATCTGCTAAACTAACTGCACCCTGCAGTACCCCCATTGAGATTACTAAATTGTCATTCACTGAAGTAAGATTTAGAACTAAGAATATCACATGGTTTAATTCCTCCTCTGAAGAATTGATTCAATTGATTGATTTTTTTTGTTCAGAGAAGTAATTTCTGTAGGAGCAGTGGATTCCCCTGAATTTCCTTCCCTCTGCTGCTTACGGAGATCCAAACAGAATCTACCCCATGCTTAATTGTGCAAATAAATATCATCTGAAAGATGTGGTTACTATTGTTCTAGTGTGGGCAGAAGTTCCTGGAAGGAGATGAGGATGAGATTATTATTATTTTTTAATTCAGCGAGCTGTTGTGATTTGGAATGCTTTGCTTGAATGAGTGTTGAAGGGGGAATTCAGTAACTTCTTAAAAAAAAACTGGGAAAGGGCTGGTGAGTGGGATTTATTGAATTCCATTTACAAACTGCTGTCATTGTGAACTGTGTTGTTCTATGAGATAAAATGAGATATAAAAGATAGAAGCAAGCACGGTGCTATTAATCCTTCTCCATTGCTCAATGTCTCTGACTAATTCTGTACCTTGTTATCTTTCCTGTCAGGTCACTTCAATTCCTGAAGTTTCTAAAAATGTATTAGACCTTAACACAATGAGACATAGGAGCAGAATTAAGCCATTCAGCCCTTCAAATCTGCTCCATCGTTCCATCATGGTTGATTCTTTACCCCTATCAACCCCATTCTGGTGCCTTCTCTTTGATGCCCTCATTGATCAAGAACTTATCAAACTCCACTTTAAATACACTAAATGACTTGGCCTCCACAGCTGTCTAGATTCACCACCCTCTGGCTAAAGAAATTCCTCCTTTGTTCTAAAACAGATTTTCCCAACCTGGGGTCCACTGACTTCCTGCTTAATGGTATTGGTCCATGGTCTAAAAGAGATTGGGAACCCCTGTTCTAAAGGGATGTCCTTCTACTCTGAGGCTCTCTGGTCCTAGACTCCTCCACTATTGGAAACATGTAGAGTCATGAGTGAGGAACTAGCCAAAGTTGATTGGAAAGGGACACTTGCAGGGATGATGGCAGAACAGAATTGGCTGGAGTTTCTATTCAGGAGGTGCAGGATAGATATATCCGGAAGAAGTACTCTAAAGGGAGGATAAGACAACTATGGGTGACGAGGGAATTCAAAGACAGCATAAAGGCAAAAGAGAGGACATATAATATACCAAAAAGTACTGGGAAATAAGAGGATTGGGAAGTCTTTTTAAACCAACGGAAGACAACTAAAAAACTATAAGGAGAGAAAAGATGAAATAGGAAGGTAAGCTAGCCAATGATATAAAAGGGGATTGATTGGTCAGACCACTTGGAGTATTGTGAGCAGTTTTAAGACAAAGATGAAGAAGTAGGCCACTAAGCCCATCGAGTTTGCTCCATCATTCAATCATGCTGATTTATTATCCCTCTCAACCCATGATGGGGGGGGGAGGGGTTCTCATTGAAACCTTTCGAATATTGAAAGACCTAGACAGAGTGTATGTGGAGAGGGTTTTTTCTATTGTGAGTAAGTCTCGGACCAGAGCAAATGACCTCAGAATAGAGGGACTTTCCATTTAGAATAGAGATTTGAAGGAATTTCTTTAGCCAGAGGGTGGTGAGTCTGTGGAATTTATTACCATAGATGGCTGTTGAGACAGAGTCATTGAGTATATTTAAAGTGGAGTTTGATAGTTTATTGGTTATTCATGGCATCAAAGGTTATGGGAAGAAGGCAGGAGAATGGGTTTGAGAGGGACAATAAATCAGCCATGATGGGGTGGCCTAATTCATATTGTCTTAAACATCCTCTCCATGTGCACTCAATATTCGTTAGATTTCATGTGATTTCTCGCCCCCCCCCCCATTCTTCTAAACTCCAATGAGCACAGCCCAATCAAATGCCCAAAGGCATCAAACACTCCTCATACATTAACTCTTTCACACCTGGAATCATTCTTCTGAACCTCCTGTTGATCCTCTCCAATGCTAGCATATCTTTTCGTAGATAGTTGGTTGGTTGGTTGGTATCCGTCTGTTTCAAAGGACAATGGGGGATCATCATCATTGTCATCACAAGCCTGGGGCAGAAGGTACGGAGATCCCTAGATGCTTAGTCGTCAAGATCCTCTCTCAGCCTCACCAGGGTAGTCCAAAGGAAAGCTAATGAAGCAATACGTTTGGCACCAGCTGGTGGAAGGATGTTCAATGATGTCCTACTGCCTTAGGGGCTCCACTCCGGATTTGCTGTACCTGGGTTTACTCCCGTAGACTTCATCGCTCCCGAGGCTGCCCACAAGGCGGGGTGGGGGGGGGGGCAATTTACCCATAGCTGGAGATTTACTCAGCTTTTTTTAAGATAAGGGGCCCAAAACTGCTCACAATAATTCGTGTGGTCTGACCAATGCCGTACAAAGCTGCAGCGTCACTTCCTTGTTCTTGTATTCTAGTCCTCTTGAACTGATTGCAAACATTGCCTTTGCCTTTCTTATCTCAACCTGCAAATGATCCTTTAGGGAGGTCGACAGGTTCTTGATTAGTCAGGGTGTCAAAGGTTAAGGGGAGAAGGCAGGAGAATAGTGTTGAGAGGAGTAATAAATCAGCCATGATGGAATGGTGGAGCAGCCTCAGTGGGCCGAATGGCCTGATTTTGCTCCTGTGTCTTAATGGTCTTAACGATGACTGCAAATTTAGTAAATTTAATGAACTTCTAAAGCAAAGAACTGCAAATATTGGAATGAACAGATCAGGCTAGATTTGTGAAAGGAAAATTAGAGAGACCATTCCACATAAATAATAAAAACTCAAGTTCAAGTTTATTGTCATCTGACTGTACATGTATACAACCAAATGAAACAATGTTCTTCCCGACCACGGTGTGCCAAACAACATATATCACACACAGCACATAAACCAAAATACTATACTATAAATAAATTAATAAAATATAATTCAGAATGCATGTAGTAGCACAGATAAACAGTAAACAGCTCACTGTCCTAGTGATGAGACCTTGGTGCTGACAGGGTATTTATTAGTCTCACAGAAGCTGTAACCCAGTCTGGCAGTCCTAGTCCTGATGTTTCTGTACCTCCTTCCTAACGGTAGTGGGTCAAAGAAATTGTGGGATTGGTGGTAGGAATCTTCAACAAAGCCTTGGGCCCTTTGTTTTCAATACTCCGGGGGTATGTCGCAAATAGGGGGGATGGAGACCCTTTTGATCCTCTCAGTGGTTCTTACTGTCCTCTGTAGGGTCTTGCAGTCTGATGTCTTGCACACACTGTAGCAATGTAAAGAAGTCTGTATCCGTCTTCCACATTTAGTTTAAATGACTGCATTAACCAGTGGTTTGGTTGAATGCCTGAGAGTAAACAGTCTATGTACAATAGAGACAAAAGAGACTGCAGATGTGCAATCGGGAACAAGAGGAAAACTGCTGAAGGAGCTCACCGGCTTCAATGAAGAGAAATAGACAGCTGAGATTATCTGTCGAGACCCTTCATCTGAATTGGTCTATTATACAAAGTACAAAATCAATTTCCTTCCTGGACAGTGTTTTTAAAGAATGGGAGTCACAGAAACTACCTCAATTTCTCCCGTTAAAAGCAGGGCAGTTTTTCCAGAAATAAATGTAGTGTATCAAAGGTAGTTATAATTTAATATCCAGTCATTTCTTCTCTGAGTATCTTATAGAATTATCACTAAATGAAGCTTCTTAAAAATTTCAGGTTGTTGGCTTAAAGAACATCGCCAGAAGAGATCTGAATTTGAATCTACACCCTGGTCCGGATGTTGATCTGGCACCCTGGAGCCCAATTCTCCGATACGGGATATCAATGTCAATGTGGCTAATAGTCGGCTTAGCTCAGGTATGGAAACTGATCTCATTGTGCTGCCAAATGGATGACACTTCTGTTGGATTAGTAAGTAAATCTTCAGATGTATTTAACCAATGGTTAATATTAGTTAGAAATTCCCATTCAAAGTCAATACACAGAGGTGTAAAGCTAGCTAGAAATTTAGAAATATAGCAGGGGAAATATTTTCTTTCTGAAGGAAGAACAGAAAAAAACATTTCTTTAACACCTTTGTTGACTTCAGGAGGTCTAATGCGCTTGAATGGTTCATTTTGTAATGCCAGAAGCCAGAGCCAAATTGGAGTATACACGAGTACATGTATGTCCTTGAGTACTGAAGAACTTACTTACAGCAGCATCACAGGTACATCACAGTATTCACAAAAAATGTAAATAAAGCATGCAGAACCAAGAGAAATCAGTTTAGGTGTAAAGTGGTCATAGTGTTGCTATAATGTAAAGAACAGGAATTCAAAATCAGAAATAGGTTGAATATCACTGACACGACATGAAATTGTGTTAACTTTATGGCAGCAGTTCTGTGTAATATATGATAAATATAAAAAACTGAATTACAGTAATTTTATATATATGTGCAAGTGTACACACACACGCACGCACGCACCCCTGGTCAAAATTTCTGTTATTGTGAATAGCTAAGCGAGTAAAAGATGACCTGATTTCCAAAAGGCATAAAGTTAAAGATAACACATTTCTTTAATATTTTAAGCAAGATTACTTTTTTAATTTCCATCTTTTACAGTTTCAAAATAACAAAAAAAGGAAAAGAGCCCGAAGCAAAAGTTTGGGCACCCTGCATGGTCAGTACTTAGTAATACCCCCTTTAGCAAGTATCACAGCTTGTAAATGCTTTCTGTAGCCAGCTAAGAGTCTTTCAATTCTTGTTTGGGGGATTTTTGCCCATTCTTCCTTGCAAAAGGCTTCTAGTTCTGTGAGATTCTTGTGCCATCTTGCATGCACTGCCCTTTTGAGGTCTATCCACAGATTTTCAATGATGTTTAGGTCAGGGACTGTGAGGGCCATGGAAAAACCTTCAGCTTGCACCTCTTGAGGTAGTCCATTGTGGATTTTGAGGTGTGTTTAGGATTATTATCCTGTTGTAGAAGCCATCTACTTTTCATCTTCAGCTTTTTTTTTTACAGACAATGTGATGTTTGCTTCCAGAATTTGCTGGTATTTAATTGAATTCATTCTTCCCTCTACCAGTGAAATGTTCCCCGTGCCACTGGCAGCAACACAAGCCCAAAGCATGATCAATCTACCCCCATGCTTAACAGTTGGAGAGGTGTTCTTTTCATGAAATTCTGCACCCTCTTTTCTCCAAACATACCTTTGCTCATTGCGGCCAAAAAGTTCTATTTTAACTTCATCAGTCCACAGGACTTGTTTCCAAAAGGCATCAGGCTTGTTTAGATGTTCCTTTGCAAACTTCTGATGCTGAATTTTGTGGTGAGGACATATGAAAGGTTTTCTTCTGATGACTCTTCCATGAAGATCATATTTGTGCAGGTGTTGCTGCACAGTAGAACAGTGCACCAGCACTCCAGAGTCTGCTAAATCTTCTTGAAGGTCTTTTGCAGTCAAACAGGGGTTTTGATTTGCCGTTCTAGCAATCCTACGAGCAGTTCCTTCAGAAAGTTTTCAGTCCTCAACTTGACCTCCACCGTTCCTGTTAACTGCCATTTCTTAATTACATTACTAACTGAGGAAATGGCTACCTGAAAACGCTTTGCTATCTTCTTATAGCCTTCTCCTGCTTTGTGAGCATCATTTATTTTAATTTTCAGAGTACTAGGCAGCTGCTTAGAGGAGCCCATGGCTGCTGATTGTTGGGACAAGGTTTGAGGAGTCAGGGTATTTATAAAGCTTTGAAATTTGCATCACCTGGTCTTTCCTAACGATGACTGTGAACAAGCCATAGCCCTAACAAGCTAATTAAGGTCTGAGACCTTGGTAAAAGTTATCTGAGAGCTCAAATTTCTTGGGGTGCCCAAACTTTTACATGGTGCTTCTTTCCTTATTTTCACTCTAAAATTGTACAAAACAAAAATAATACACTAATCTTGCTTAAAATGTTGAAAAGAATGTTGAAAAACAAATAAAATGTAGTGAGGTAGTGTTCATGGGTTCAATGTCCATTCAGAAATCAGATGGCAGAGGAGAAGAAGCTGTTCCTGAGTTTCTGAGTGTGTGCCTTCAGGCTCCTGTACCTCCTTCCCAAATGCACTGAGATACAGTGAAAAGTCCTGCATACTGTTCGTACAGATCAGATATTAGTGCTTAATAAATCGATCATGTATTATGCCTCTTTCTTGACTTACGAAAGAACCTTGGATCAAAAACAACAGAATCCAACAAAGGTAAGATGGTAACAATGCAGAACAAAGTTTAACAGCTACGGAGAAGGCGCAGTGAAGGTAAACAATAAGTTGCAAAGTCTTAATAAAATAGAGGGTGAGGTTCAGAGTCCAAATTATCGTACTAGGGAACTATTATATAGTCTCATAACAGTGGGATAGAATAAGTATACTCATCTCAGGCTTCCAGCCAGGTACAGGTATCGATTATAACCGATGTTTCGATGACAAGCTCCGCCATCTTCATCAGGGATGATGCCCAAGCGTATCTAGTCCGGTGGTATTTATACCCCTGTAGTCCATTCCTCCTGATTGATTAGTCCTCATCCAATTAGGTTTCCACTCTCCCACCTTGTTTATGTTCAAATTCCAGTTCTTACTTAGAGCGAGACCTTTGTCTTTGTTAAAATTCATTTTTTCTATAGTTTTATTTCAAAACTGGGGTAGTAGGGTAGAATCTGAATTAGAATGAGGTTTATTATCACTGGTATGTGACATGAAATTTGTTACAAGAACCAAATTGTTCAGATAATTTGTTCAAGTGATGTTGTTTGGCGTTTGAATATTAGTTAAAGCATCATGGAGAGTCTCCTGCTCTTAAAATATCAATGTGGACACTCTAGTGTGTAGCTGAAAGGAAAATGTAGTTTTAATGTAATATGTCATTAGAAATAGGCATCTCTACCAGAACAGTTCTCCCTCAGACAATCTGAATGGATTTCTGTGTGGGATTTGAATGCTGAGCCCTGGTGAGAGTGGAACCAAGTGAGCTATTAATAACAGTCTGCTTCATTGCCTGGTTAGAGTAGGACCAAGTGAGCCACCTGTAACAGTCTCCTGTATTCTGTAGTTACTTCAGTAACCCAATGTGCAGTGTTCATTGTAACCTGATTTCACACAGAATGCCTGATTTAACACAGGGTGTTGAACACTTCTTTCATGTCTGCTCCATTGTGACATTGCCTAGATTTTCTTGCTTAGTGGTTTCCATTTCAAGTACATGATTCCCAAAAGGCTAACATCAAGATCCAAGATTATTTAATATCATTTCCAGTACACAAGTGTAAAGGAGAACAAAATAATTGTTACTATGGATCTGATGCAGCTCAAAAATATCATAATAATAATAAAATACAAAAAATATAAATACATAAGATAACTTATTTACATAGATTGGTTGTATGTCCTTAAAGTGACACAAAGCACAGGACTGCATGCAGAACACTTAGAAATAGCAAGTTATTAGAAAAGCAAACAGAATATTAATGTTTATTGTTTGGGGTAAATGAATATAAAAGTATATTTTAGTTAGATAGGGCATTGGTGAGATCACATTGGGAGAACCGTGTCCAAAATTGGTCTTCTTACTCTAGGAAGGATAGTAATTTACCAGGAATAGATAGGTTTAAGTTTATTAGACCAATATTTGGAACACACAAAATGCTGGAGGAACTCAGCAAGTTGGGCAGCATCCATGAAGGAGACCAAACAGTTAATGTTTCAGGTTAAGATTCATCATCAGAACTATTAAGAGTCTCTGCCCAAAATGTTGGCTATGTATTCCTCTCCATAGGTGCTGCCTGATCTGCTGAGTTCCTCTAGCATTTTGTCAGTGCTATTCAAGATTTCCAGTATCTGCAGAATCTCTTGTTTTGTTGTGTTTAATGCTTGGAATCGTTGGTTTATCTTGTAAGGAAAGATTGGATAAGGTAGGTTTGTATCCACTGGATTTTAGAGGAATGAGTAGGGACTCAATTGGAACATGTTAGATCCTGTGTGGTATGTTGAGGATAAGTGGATGTTGAGAAGATGTTTCCCTTTGAGTTTAAAATGAAAAGGAACTGCTTAAATATGAGTGGCTGCCCATTTTCAACAGAAGGATCAAAATCTGTTCTCTCAGAAAGTTTTGAGCCTTAAGAACTCTTCTTCAGAGAAGTGGCAGGACCAGCTTATTTGAATATTTTAAGACTGAGGAAAATTGATTCTTGAGCAAACGAATATCATCGATAGACCAAAGTGCAGAGCTGGTTACTATGTATTTATATTTATTCTGTTTTTTAATTGTGTTTTTTTGGGGCTACATCAGATCTGGAGTAACAATTATTTAATTCTGCTTTACACTTGTGTGCTGGAAATGACATTAAGCAATCTTGAATCTTGGACTTTGAATAATTGATCAGCCAAGATCTTATTAAATGGCGGAACAAGTTTGTGGGATCAAGTGACCTTCTCCTGTTGCCAATCCATGAATGACACTGTGTGCAGATGGTTCCATAACTATCTACTTATGTCATCCCCAGTGTGAGGCATTGCATATCCTTTTGTGTAATGGAGATGTGATCATAGGACTAGTCAGGAGAAGGCATCAGAGAGGAACTCATAGTAACCTTCTTATAATTGCTTCCCCTCGACCAGTGGAAAAGGGCTGGTTAGTTTGATTTTTCAGTGGGAATGCTGCATGTATTCAGATCTGGGTAAACTTCATTCAGTGGTAACTGAAGATGTTCTGACTTCTTACAGGCAGTCTTCTTCATTGGGATCTATGAACGATTTGTTGAAGACAAGATAAGGCAATTCGTTGACTTGTGCTCCTTAAGCAATGTGAGTAACTTGTGTGTACTGCTTCTCTGGCTGCCCTGTATGCAGACCAGGTTCCAGCTTATTTTCATTTAACCATGCACACCTATACAGCTAAACAAAACATCGTTCCTCTGGGGCCAAAGTGCAAAACACAGTACGTATAGTCAGATACAGCACATATAATTATGATGGACACAATACAGATGGAGTTAATGCAAGCAGGTTTTTTCCACTGAGATTGGGTGGGACTAATACTTTAAGGGGAATATGAGGGAAACTTCTTCAATCAGAGGGTCCTGAGAGTGTGAAAACAGCTGCCAGTGCAAGTGGTGCTTGATTTCAACATTTAAGAGAAGTTTGGATAGGTACATGGATGGTAGGGGTATGGAGGGCTATAGCCCCTGTGCAGGTCAATGGGAGTAGGCAGTTTAAATGGTTTGGTATGGACTTGATGGGTTGAAGGGCCTGTTTCTGTGCTGTACTTTTCTATGTCTCGATGATTCTAAGTCTCCCGCTCGCTGTGAAAATGGGGGACATCTCGCTGTCTATTATTAGGGAGAGAGAGACAACCTGTGGTTTGTCGAATGCTGGATGAAATGCAATAGTCTGTGGGGTAACTGCAAGGTCTGTGTCTTTGCTATCGCTTAGCTCACGCTTGTGCTCGGTAGTGGGTGCGCTTTTTTTTGCTGGAGGGGATTGTTGCCTTGCTACCACTTACGCACAGGAGGGGGGAACTGGGGGGGGGGCTTTGGGGTTCTCATGTTTAACTGTCGTTCATGCTTTGGGGGACTTCTGTTTTCATGGATGTTTGCGAAGAAAAAGCATTTCAGGATGTATATTGTATACATTTCTCTGACATTAAATTGGACCTTTGAACCTTTGAAAGCCTGCCTCAGTATAGGCGGCCTGCAGTCAGTGTGGGTAATGAGTGCACCGATGTAAAGAAAAATTGCACCATTGTGCAGTGTGCATGTGCACCATTGAAAAGCATTGTACATGCCTAAAGCCACCTGTACAAGGGACTCACAGGGGACCCAGAATGAAGATACACAGGCTTTGGATCATGTAGCCGTAGCAATGTGAGAATAGATGTTCCAATATCCAGCCATCTTCTTTTCCTGTCGAAACTTCCTTAACTCACTGCAATAGTCCTCACAAAAGCTGGTGACCCTTTTTTCCCCCAAGTTTCACTGTAAAATAGAAATAACAGCACCTTTTTCTTTTTTTGCCTGTCGACAAAGTATTTATAGTTCTTTTACATTGCTCACAGGTATCGGTTTTGGTCTTGCTGCATAAGTGTTACGGTTTCTACATCCATGGACGATCAGTGCACGGTCAAGCTGACATTAATATGGAGACAATGTATCTCAATCTTAAGAAAGAAGAGGTAATCAGCTGATTCATTTTATCAGTTTGGGCTAGTTTTATCTTGAAAGCAAATATAATTTGCACCCACCCAAGAACCAATAAAATTGGAAGAGGATTATGTCATGTGACCTTTCATTCAGTAATACTTTAACTTCTCCTTTGACTGATGTCCATTTTCCCATGAACTAACCTTATCCCCTGATTGATTTAGTTCAGTAATCTACGAATCCCACATTTGAATATTTGTGATAACTGAACAGTAACTGTGCGATCACTTGTTGAATATGATGCTCTCCTAAGAGGTTATTTCCTTAATGGAAAATGCCTGCTCTTGACTTTGTTTAACGTAGAGAGGCTGTAGCACAAGGAACCACCACGTGGTCTTTGACAGATCAGGGTCAGGGTCCAGTGGTATGACATGCAGGACAATTGGAGACCTTTCATTGCTGCAGCCCTCCTCCACCTTCACTGCTGTTGTCACGCGTCATCGTCTTCCGCCAGCTCCAGCGTTGGATCGCTCTTTGTCTGGAACCTCACCCATGGGCGACCCTACCAGGAGTTAAGCTCCAGGTGGCATTGCTGTTGGGATCTCAGGATCTCACAAGCCTCTCCACCCAGACAAAGTGGAGGCAGACAACTGAACAGCAGCAGAGTGGCTCAGCTAGTTAAGCTGCTGCCTCACAGTGCAGAGACTCGGGTCCAAGCCTGATCTGTGTAGACTGCTTGTGTTTTTTCCCCAGGTACTCTGGTTTCCGGCCATACCCCAGGGGCATGTGGGCCAGAAGTTTATTTGGTTATAGAAAATTACTTCGAGCGTGTAAATTCATGGTAGAGGGTCGGGAGAATGAGGTTAATGTAGGATTAGAGAAATGGCATATTTGCCATGGACTCCTTGCCTGGTTCAGTGCTACATCTCTCTACGATTCTATGATCAACTTCCCACTGTGTCAGAATGCCTGACGCACGATACTTGTGACGAAAGAAATTTCTCCTCATTTTGGTCCTATAAGGAAAAGTCTTTGTCCTGTAACTATGATATGCAGGTATTTCCTTGGCAAATGGGGCAGATCTCTTAACCTGGAGGTGGTTAAGTGAAGACACAAGAGATTCTGCAGATGCTGGGAATCCTGAGCAACGCACACAAGTTGTCTGAGTTCCTCCCGCACCTGGTGGCAGTTGGGTTCAGGAGTGTTCGGCAAATAGGATGGAGGAAAATGAACACCTTGACTCATTTGTGTATGAACAATTTTTTTTTGTACTCAAGGGTCAAAATTTGGACTAGCTTTTTCTAGATATTTGCTCTTTTCAGCCAAAGTTTTCTCCGTTTGCTGTATAAAGGGTAACTGGATGTCCCAGGGTCTGAAATAGGAAGATCTACACTTATCAGAGATGCCAGTGAACACAAACAAGGAGTAAAAGTGATGGAAACAATGAGGTAGTGAGGGAAGGGACAACAGCAGATGGAAATCAGGATGATGACGGCTCTGAATTAGCTTACTGACGTTCTTTAATCTTTCCCTTTTTCTAACAGGATAATCTTTGTGCAATGAGAGGCCTTGAGCCCAACATGGAGATCCAGACTTTTGAAGTCCTAATTTCTAGCAAGGTCAGACAACAATATGACAGGATACTATCACCATTGAATGAGGTACTTGTTTTTCTTTTCTATTGACTTGTTATCATTTTATTGGAAAGATTGCTTCATTTTAAAAAAATGAACTATTAGCCTCCAGTCTTGCTGAGGAAGTTGTTGATATTTTGGGGAGACTTTTTAGTTCTATGTGTAGTCAGCCTCCATTTGTTTAGCTGTTTACACTGTAGGTGCTAGAATTCTACCCCTACCCTCATCTCTTCCATGTTCCCCTCTTCTTCTCCATTTGGATGCACCAACAAACCTTCCCTATTATCCAAGCCTCTAAAATCTCCTCCTTGTTCTTGCCGAATACACCTTCTTTGAAGCAAAGTGGCACACAGAAAATGCTGGAGGAACTCAGCAGGTCAGGCAGTATCCACAGAGAGGAATACAGCTGCAGACTGAGACGTTTCATCAGGACTGTTTATGGATGCTGCCTGACATGCTGAGTTCCTTCAGCGTTTTGTGTGTGTTGCTCTGGATTTCCAGCATCTGGAATTTCTCTTGTACTTATGATTTGAAGCAGAGTGATGACATTGGGAGCCGGAGACACAACAAAAGCAGGATTTATGACAGCTTCTTGCAGTCTTGGTAGTTGACATGGATGTGCTAACAAAACCGTTAGTCTAGGTCATGACAGCAGGATAAATTTTTACAGCTCAAGGTGTTAAAGGAACTTTGGAGGAGAACTGAGGGATTGAAAAGCATCTTAGAAATGGGGGAAGAATGTTCAGTTATGCAAAGATAAACAAGGTTTTGGATGCTATTATAGTTGAACTTTGAATTCTGACTAATCATTTGGTGTCTAGGTAATCACAGATTTAGTTTGGAGTGTATGGTTTTGGCAGAAAATCAATGGTTCAAGTTCAAGTTTAATGTCTTTCAACCAAACATATGTATTCAGTGAAACAAAACATCATTCCTTTGGGACCAGGATGCAACATTTCTGTACCCTCAGATGCAGCTGACCTGCTGAGTTTTTCCAGCATTTTTTCGTTTATCTAAATTCCATTTTCTTCTTATGCTTAATTTCCATGCAGCAAATAAATTATTCCCAGTCATACACGGTGATTGTTGTGTTAAAGCTTTCTACTCTGCCTTTGGAATTCATTCCACTCTGGAGCCAACATAGAGCACCCACATTCCTCCTCCCAACTACCTCCCACGTAAGCTAATCTTACGTATACAGGACCACACGCAACAGTTACCTGCACGTTGTGTTTTATAGGATTGATTTTTTGTTCATATTTATTGAGTTTGTATAGTACTTTTCTGCTGCATTAGATGCTAAGTAACAATCATTCTGTTCTCCTTTACATTCGTGCACTGAAGAATGACAAACTACCTTGAATCTTCAGTTGTGACGTTCTGCAGGTGTGATTATTGCTTACTGCCCATTACACCACTTGCAGTTAGGGCAGCAATGAAGGTCCTCCATCCCTGTCTGTCCTTGGCCACTCAGATATAGAAGGATTCTTCATTGCTGTTCCCATAACAGTTTTGTTTTTCCAGTGGGGCTTGCTAGCCCTGAGCTGAACCCCCAAATCTAGAGGGCCGGTGGACCATTCTTAGTCTGGCCTCTACCCTTTCACCTGTTTGACGTGGATGACCCTACCAAGAGGCAAAGCATAAATCCAGCCAACATAACTCTCTGGGTCATTGAGGCACACAAGCCTCCAAACCCTAAGAGGACGTTGTGGTCCTCTTGGAGGAGATGTGATTATACAGTTTAATGCAATTGACTGGGTTAGGGTTCTGGGCAAACTTTTTTTTAAATTTGTGCATTGGACTTTGTTATACAACGACAGAGACTAAACATATGGCCGAACTTGATCTTGGAAGTGGAACCCTTTGATCGCTTCTTCATCCATGTTGTTTATCCTTAAAGGTGGCAAGAAGGAGTCATGCCAGGCCTCTGGACTCCCCCACTCTGCAGCAGAACCTGAAGGCATACTTCACAATGAACAAGTTCCTTTCATCCTTCCTGGAACACGTGAGCTGGCACATCCTACTTTGCTTGTTGCGTGATGTTGCTAAATAGTGAATTTTGTAGTGGGGTTGCCAGTGTTAAAAATGATTTTTAGAGGTTAATTGGTATTTCTGGGTGAATTGTGTGAAACTTCTACAGAAACCCACTGTCAGGGCACCAATAAAGGCCAATGACCCTACCTACCTGTGATGCCGCTTTCAAGGAATTATCCCTCTGTTCCACCGCACTCAGTGTCCTGCTGCTTACCGTGGAAGCTGTACACTGGGTTGGCCTCCCCAAGTGCAACACCTCACACTTGTCATCTGCTATTCTTCAGCCCATTTTTTCAGCTGGCCCCCATTCTGCTGCAGACTATGAAAGTCTCCCTTGCAGTACACTACATCCCCAATCTTGGTGTCATCTACAAATTTGCTGATCCAATTATCACATTATCATCCAGATCATTGATATAGATGGCAAACAACAACAGACCCAGCAGTACACCGCCAGCCACGGGTCTCCAGTCGGAGATAACTCATTGCCTCTCTTTCCCGTTGTCAGCTATCACAACTGCAACAGATGCCTACGGGGTAAATTTTAAAACCTCCCTGAATTCCCCTGAATGCAATAAAATATATTTCCATGCTCTGACCAACAAGGCTAGCATTGAATAAACACTCCCGTGCCTAGTGAAGCGGGTGCTGAATATATTTCCATGATCTTCTGCTGCTGCAGCCCATCCACTGCAAAATTTGACATGTTGTGCATTCAGAGATGCCTTTCTGCACACCACTGTTGCAAGCTGTGGTTATATGAGTTATTGTCACCTTCCTGTCAACTTGAACCAGTCTGGCTATTCTAGATTTCTTTTATACTTTCATCCCCGTACCTCCTAGACTGCTTCAGGCTGGTTTGTGATGTTGAGTTCTCTATAATCGCATTTAACCTTCTCTCTTTCGTCTTATCCTTCATTTCATGTTCCTCAGCATTGCTGAGAGTGGAGGATAGGGAGCCTTTTCATGTAATTAATACGGTTTTGTTCCGAATCTTCGCCATATCCCTTTTGAAAGGTCTTCCACTGCTCTGGCACTGATTTGCTTTCAAGTAGCTGTTTCCAGTCTCTGCTGCGGTTCATATCTTATCCCAGTAATGCTGGCCTTTCTCCAGTTCTGAACTGTTACTCCCAGCCTGTCTTTGTCCTGTTTTCATAGCCACAATAAACAGTGGGAGAGAAACATACTTGCAGCGGAGAGACCAGTGGTAAGATGATTGATTGGGAATGTGTTTTTAATATTTTGCATGACAGCAACTATGACCCTGATAAAACTGGCTGTTGAGTTTTGAAAGCAAAAAATTGTAGCTTGCTTTTAACAGCTGGCATTTGTTTATGATGGGAGCAGTTCAGCTGAGACACTCAGAGTTCAAAGTAAATTTATTATCGAAGTACATATATCTTCACCATATACTACTGTGCAATTCATTTCCTTGTGGGCATTCAGAATAAATACCAAGAAGCACCATAGAATCAATGAAAAAGTGCACACAACAAGACAGACAAAGAACCAATATGCAAAAGGCAACAAACAGTGCAAATACAAAACAATAATAATACATGAATATGGATAAATATTGAGAACATAAGATGAAGAGCTTTTGAAAGGGAGTCCGTAGGTTGTGGGAACAGTTGAGTGATGGGACAAGTGAAGTTGAATAAAGTGATCCCCTGTGGTTCAAGAGCCTGGTGGTTGAGGGGTAATAACTTTTCCTGAATCTGGACATATGCACACAGACAGAGTTGTGCACATCATGTGTACACACAGGAACAGTACATGTGTGTGTATGTGTGCAAGTACAATGCAAATTGTGCATAGACTGTTTCTGGGAGGGTGGGTACGTGTGCACAAGTACGCAGCACATAGATAAATATATAAGGCCAGACAAAATACGCACACACAAGTAGACACTCCTACTCCCCCACTTTCCCACTTCCATGCTCTCCCATTCGCTTCCTCTCTTCCAACTCCCTCACTCCTCCCTAACACTCTCCATTCACTCTCACTCATTCACTTTCTCACTCACTCTCTTATTCTCTCACTGTCTCTGCTTCTCAGGCCATTAAGTTGGCTGCACTTACTTTTCAGTGGGAATGGTGCTTGTAGGAAACAGACTGTACTATACATTTGCTTCCAGTCAATCTTGTTGGCTGGAACTGCTGTTCTTTTAAATAGCATCTTATTAACATTATGTTTGTGTCTATGTCCACTGTCAGTTTTAAGTTATTGCTTTCCCTGAACTCCTTGTCTTCTCTGCATCCTGTCTCCCAGTTGTTTGAAGTTATTGCTAGGACTTGGGTGAAGGCAGTGCTATCATCCCCCTTCTTAGCCTCAGAATATACTTCAGCACTTTGTGATTTTTGCAAGATGTCATCTGGTATTAATTGTGATGAGCAGCAACAAGGTCTTGTGTGTTTTCTGTTGTCTCAGTCACACTTATGAGAATTTGGGGACCAAGATGTTACATGCAATTGACTTTATTCTAAATGAACGGCCAGATTCACAAAATATGCCTAGGTTGACATAACACCCCATTACTCATGACTAAAGTACTTCTATGTCATGGACTCATGGGAAAAGGCTCTTTGGCACATACGCATCCATGCCAACCAAGGTGTATGTTCAAGCGGATACCATTTCCCATATCTCTCTAAACTCTAGTTATCCATTTAGCTGGCCACGTACTTCTTAAAGATATCTATGTCTTGTTCTTAATTATGGAGCACCTTATCAATTCTTTCCAAGTGTTATGCTGTTCATTTTACTCAGTGCTACATTGATCCACTTTATTGTTCTCCCTTCTATGTGAAAGGACAGGTCTAGAACTGTTTATAGTCAAAATATAACTGTATAAGAAATGATAATAAAAAAGCTAGGGGTTACAGCAAGAAGGAGTTGGGTACTGTTTTTTAAAAATTATTTAATATAAATTAACGTAACATGACTCGCTTAGGTAGGCTTCTTAGTCATCATAGATGACTTAGGCCCAATGGCCTGTCTCGATGTTGTGTTACTCTATGACTTACCAGCTTGGTAAGGAGCCAGTGAGGTTGAAATTCCACGCCTTTCAAAACATTCACGCTGAAATCCAAGCCTTTGATAATTGTTTTGAGTTTGCAAACAATGCTTTTATTGCATGGGTCAATTAGCTACAAGCCTCCCTCCAAAACATGATCTAGTCTATCCTCCTGTGCGGATGTGATTTTACAGGAAGAGAAACAAAGATTTACTTGTCTGTAAAGCAGAATGAAAGGACTTCCTTGCAGTTTCTTGAAAAGAGCCACGTCTTCCTGTTGACTGGGTCCAATCTTTCCTCAGCCATAAACCAATCAGTTGGTTATTTACCTCATCACTGTTACGAGGTTTCCCACAGGACACGGGACTTTCTTGTTAGGTTTGAACTGCTATAGGAGATTCTAGCTTTGACATATTTTAGTATTAGGAATATTTGGAACTAAATAAAAAGAAAAAGACTCCTGTTCCTTAAGTATATTTCATAATCTCTTAATGACCCCAGTTCTTTACAGCGGGTGAGGTGTCCACTGTTAAATGTAGAAAACACAGCAACAGATCCCAGAGAAAGAAATTTGATCTTCTGTGTTTTTCTGTGTAGTTGATTGAGTGTTGTTTTTCTGACAGTGAAATGGGTATATAATCTCCATTATATACCCTTCCTCCACTTGAGAGTTCAGAAGGAGCCCTGGTTTGACAGATCCTTTGAAAGATGGCCCCCCTGACAGTGCAGCACACCCACTGCCAAGTCAGCCTGGAAACACCCACTGCCAAGTCAGCCTGGAATTTCCAAGTTAGGTTTGCTGGAGAGGAAGGAACTCAGAATGCACATTCAGAGGTGAGAATTTAGCACAGTAGCTTAGTGGTTAGTGCTTCAGAGCATCAGTGATCACTGATTAAGGTCCAATTCCCACCACTGTCACTAAAGAATTTGCACATTCTCCATGTAACTGTTTCTTCCATCTGCTCCAGTTTCCAAAGATGTACGGTTAGGGTTAGCAAGTTCTGAGCAGGCTATGTTGGCTCCAGAAGCATGGGAACATTTAAGGAATGGCCCCCAGCACAGTCGTCAGACTGTCTTGCTCATTGACACAAGTGACAAATGTCACTGCATATTTCGATGTTTCAATGTACATGTGACACATACAGCTAATCTAATGCCTGGCTAACCATGCACCTGTTTGCCAGGTAGCATCAGCTCTTCGTCCATTTCCTGTGTGATGTGGTGTACTGCTCTCTACACAGGCTTACAAAGACATGGACTACGTTGTGAAGGAAAAGCTCTTTCTGGAACGCATCTTGGACTTTGAGTTCCAGCGATCAGATGACAGAAGTTTCTTTTATAATGGTAAGAACTACAGGTTTGGCAATATCTTGGAGCCCAACACCATATTCAAGACATTCAAGATTGCTTAATGTCATTTCCAGTACATTAGTGTAAGGGAGAACAAAATTGTTGTTACTCTGGATCTGATGCCGCACGAAAAACCCACAATAAGATAAATATCACAACAATGAAAAAACATCAATATTATTACACAAGATAGCCTTTATACATACATTGATTGTATGTCCATAAAGTGACATTAGGCACAGGAGTGCCTGTACATAAGGTCAGGGGTCACCAACCTTTTATGCACCATGGACTGGTTTAATATTGCCAATATTCTTGCCGGGGGTGGGGGGTTGTGTTAATCACGACCGGAATATAGGTGTTAAGTCAACTATAAGTCACTTATAAGTAGCTAATACACTCAATTTCATTTCTAAAAGGGTTTATCTAACGAATTTAATATTAAACACACCACGCATATTTTCCTCGCATGAATATAGTGATAAGTCAATTTTAACTCACTTATAAGTCAATAGCATCATAACATTTTAAGTAATGTTTGGATATTAAACACACAGTACATATTTTCCTTGAGTGAACAAATAAAATCATTGCAACACACCATATATAACCATATAATAATCACAGCACGGAAACAGGCCATTCCGGCCCTCCTAGTCCGTGCCGAACTCTTAATCTCACCTAGTCCCACTGACCTACACTCAGCCCATAACCCTCCACTCCTTTCCTGTCCATATACCTATCCAATTTTACCTTAAATGACACAACTGAATTGGCCTCTACACCAGTGAGAGGACAAGGTAAGGGCCAGAAGCCATGGCAGTTGCAGTCCGGAGAGAGCGACCGACCGAGTGAGAAGTGCGACAGGGCGTGCACCCCCCCCCCCCCACCCCCATAGGTAGGTAGAATCTATCGGCCAACAAAAGTTTAGCTTGAGGGATGACTTTCAGTAGATCACAGCAAGGTAGCTGCTCTGCTACTTATGAAACCCTGAGCCCGAATTAGGTTGTCTGCAAATAATTTAGCACCGGGTTTCCCACGAATATTCGGTGTGCTAAACAGGTTTAGAGGCGGCGCCCATCTGTCCGCGCTCCAGGCCAGTAGCAACGGCACTTGCCCGAAGCCAACCAGTGATCCCTGGCTCAAGGGTATCACTGCGTGTAGGTGACTGATGACCTCGCATGTGTTCAAGTTCAATAGTGGGCATGAGAGGGAATGAGGAAAGGTGCAGCTGACTCAGATCGTTTCGTATCGCCAAATCATATCGTTTCCTCGCACAGTGGTTGGGGACCACTGCATAAGGTGACTGACAGGAAGTGATAAAGTAGTGGTGGCTGGGGCTGTGGATATGTGTATTAGTAGGTGGTAGAGGCAGGTTCAGTATTGTCATTTGAAGTAAAATTGGATAGGTATATGGACAGGAAAGGAATGGAGGGTTATGGGCTGAGTGTAGGTCAGTGGGACTTAGGTGAGAGTAAGCGTTTGGCATGGACTGGAAGGGCCGAGATGACCTGTTTCCGTGCTGTAATTGTTATATGGTTATATGAGATGTTGATCCGCCTTACTGTTTGGGGAAATAACTGTTTTTGAGTCTGGTGGTCCTGGCATATCCTTATAGCTTTACATCGTTCACATAGCTGGACATCTCCAACCTTGTTATTCTGGCTCCTTCCCTCTTCCTTTCTATTCCTGAAGAAGGGTGTCAGCCCGACAGGTCGACTGTTTACTCCCCTCCAGGTCATGGATGCTGCCTGACCTGCTGAGTTCCTCCAGCATTTTGTATGTGTTACTCTGGATTAATAGCATCTGCGAAATCTCTTGTATTTATGTACAGATGGCTCTCCTTATCCACGAATTCCGCATGTGCGAATTCAACCAACCGCGAATCACGAAAACCCGGAAATGCTCTTCCAGTACTTGTTGTTCGAGCATGTACAGACTTTTTTTCTTGTCATTATTCCCCAAACAATGCAGTAACAACTAACAACTATTTTACATAGCATTTACATTGTATTAGCTGTTATAAGTAATCTAGAGATGATTTAAAATATACGGGAGGATGTGCGTGAGTTATCGTGGATCGGGATCGAAAAAAATCGGAAGTTCTCTTACTAAGTAAGTCGGAACAGGTACATCCGGTATTATTTAGCGTCAGTTAGCCAAACGTTTGCATTTGTATAGCGTATATATTTTACCTTTCTATGCATATAAAACACTTAAGAACATATGTTTCAGCGCCGGGCTCGGGAAGTTCCTGAGTTCGATCTAGTGACAGATTGCTATTGAGTGCGCTCTCCACCATGTGGCTTGATGTGGAGGATCAGAAACCCAAAACGCAATAATTAAACCACTGCGTTGCTTTGTAATAATTGAAGCTTTCATTGGGGCAGGACCTTTCACATGCTCTATTAAAATTGTTCCGATCGTTGACCGACTGTAGCCTAACGCTTTTCCAATGACTGATGGCGTTTCATCTCTTTCCGATCGCTTTATTACTTCCACCTTATTTTCAATTGCGATCGTGATTATTTTCATGAACAGAAACACCGCGGATTCAGAGCTACGCCGGGTCCTAATGCCCACCGCTCTGACCATGTTAAATAAAGTCCGGGGTTCCGCTGGGTCCTAAAGACCACTTCACTGATTCAGGTTAAATCAGGGACTTGAGCATCTGCGATTTTTGGTAACCGCGGGGGTCTCGGAACCAATCCCCCGCGGATAAGGAGGGCCGACTGTATATATCCTGTTATTTATCCAACTTCCCATTATACTGTTTTCTTTTACCTGCCCTCATCTTAGCATTTGAATAAACCCATCTTGCCCCATTGCTTCCTCAACTTTTCAGCCTTTACCCCACGATGTTCTGCATCAGCAAACATTCCCAGTTGCAAGCAGACAACAGAATTGATGTGCAGAATCTGTTCCATTTGCGCAACCTCATTGTGGTATTTTTATTGGCTTTGGTGAAGGCATTGTTTTGAGTTTGGCTAAAGAAGTTCTGAGAGCAGTTGTACAAGTTTAACATGCTCCAAGGCCATTGGATTTCCTCCCTGAACCAGTGACCCTGCCAAAAAATTGAGATGTAGTTAACCATGAAGAGTTTTCCCTCATAGTGTGAAATGTTGACGAGTATATTGTAAAGAATTGTGCTGAATTCACTGTTGATTTTTCTGGAATGGAATGAAATGAATACGCCCATGTATGCAGCTTTGCATTTTTTGTAGAGTGTAAAATAAATGCCTCTCCAATTTAGAGCTGGGTGTAGATTTCAGTATAACTGTACCAGCAAGAACCCGTGCTTTTATCATCTCCTGACCTTCATCAGCTCTGTGCTGAATGTTCTTTGACCTCTTCTCCGATGTCTCCATATCTTCTGTCCTCTCCTTGTCTTTCTCAGCACTTGCAAAAACCCAGGTTTGGTAACATCCTCTATTGATACCTCATTTACCTCACAGGCTCCACAGATTTTTCGTGACTTGTGCCTCGTGATGTCCAGCATCACTTGACCTCCCCAGCTGTGAACAGATGCCAAATGTTGGTGTGCAGAATCTGGTCCATTACTACTGTCCCACACTAGGATAGCCAGTATGTATCCTGCCTTCACCTCTCACCTCACCTCAATCAGCCCATTATCCAGAGGCAGGAAATGTTCAGTGGCAAGTTCTTCCCTCTTCCCAGGCGATAACTCCCTTCTATCCCATCCCTCCACCTCACTCCCAGGAGGCATTAGAAAGTCAGTGTAGCTCACTATTCTGGAGATATTTTTATTTTATTGCGATACAGCACAGAATAGGCCCTACAGCTCTTCAAGCTGCTCAGCTCAGCAACCCACTGTGGCCTAATCACAGGACAATTTACAATGACCGATTAACCTACCCATCGGTACGTCTTTAGACTGTGGAAGGAAACCAGGAGCACCCAGAGGAAACCCACGCAGTCACAGGGAGAACGTACAAACTCCTTACAGGCAGTGGTGGGAACTGAACGCTGGTTGGTTGTACCGTAAAGCATTGTGCTAACCACTATGCTGCCGAGTCCCTATATGGGTAGCGGCCATAAGATCTATACAAGAGAAGGAGTAGGGCTTAATCATTCCACTCCTTGAGACTGCTTTGCCGTTCAATAGAATAGACGGCTGATCTAACCTCAATCTCAATCACCTGCCTGATCCCTATAATCCCCTGTACTACAGAACTCTGTTCTGCTTAATCTTAAATATTTTTAATGGTTCTATGTCTGTAACTGGAAATTCCAGAGGTTCTTGACGTCCCTGACTACAAGCAGCCATGAATCATCTACCTTTCAAATACCTTCAAACTCTACTGTATTTCATCAAGGGCACCGCTCTTTCTTAACTGGGAACAGTGTGGCATAATGAAAACTTCGAGATTCAAACCTTAATTTTATAAAGTATGAAGTATTGTTACGAACCCCGTAACTGGGTCACTTACCAGCAAAGATAGAGAGGTCCGTTGAAGTCTGAGGGTACTATTTTTAAACATTTTTATTTATAAAGGGGCACAAAAGTAAGGTTAATACAAACATTCAGATAATATACGTCGTCAATACTCAATCTAAAGCGCGGGTATAGTAATAATCATCAATAAGAAGTAGCTCTATTGCTTTGTCTAGGGGTAAAAATATTGTCCGATGGAAATATAAAAGCCTCTCGAGCTCATGCAGGCTTTAGCCGTTTGGGGACCGCTGGGTTTCACTTGTTGGAGAGAGAGAGAGATTTTTGGTGAGAAAAGAAACTTGCCAGTCTTTTTGGACGCAAGCCGTTGAATCGGGAACGTGGGTTCCCCGTTGTCAGTTCGAAGTCCTTTTCTGTGTTATCAGCCACCCGTTCCCCGGGCTGGGGGAAATGGACCACACGTGGCTTCCGAATAGCTTCCCGTTATCACGGGAGCGATGAGCGATGGTGTCTCCTTCTGGTGCGTCGCTAGGGGACTGCCCCCTGCAGCCCCTCTTTTATCTTGACTTTGCAGGGTTGTAGATGTCAATCAAGGTGGGGTGATTCAATCCCCACCCCACATGGCCCGAGGGTGTACACGTAGCCCTGATAGCTGGCACGTAGCATAGGGTTGCAATCCACAAAGGTGTCTCCAAGAAACAATGGTCAAATCCGTTGCGTTGTCTTTCTGAGGATTCTCTCTCATTTCCTGGGTCCAAGACCCGAATTAATAGCGATCTTGCGATTCTCAGGAAGGAGGGGGCTGGGATCATAACAGTATACAATTTAATTTTTTTCCAAATTTAAATATTTCAGTTGATGCCAATTTTTTTGGCCTAGGAAAGTGGAGCAGTGATATGAGATTAGGCAGAAAATGGAAGCCCTTTGCTCGAGCAGAGGGGTGAGCTTTCAGAATGGCAGCAAGTGGACGCTGGGATACCTGCTCAGCCCACCTTTTGGGTCCTGTAAGGCTCTGGTTATTTTCCCATCACTGTGAATCGGTTACCATCCCAAGGAGCCCAAGATGGACCAGTGAACCTAAACTGGCAGTAGAGTGCACAAATGGGTGGCACACTCCTTGCAGAGAGCCAGGATCGTCAAGATGACGCATTTTAGTCTGTCTGAAACTGGTTGGTATTCTGGTATTGGGAGACATTTGGACAGGTACGTGCCTAGGAAGGGTTTAAAGGGATATGGGCTAAACACAGACAATTGGGTCTAGCTTAGGTGATCACCTTGGTTCTCTGGATATGTGAAATGAAGGGCCCTTTTCTGTGCTGTGTTCTCTTTGACTTACCAGCTTGGTAAGGAACTGGAGCGGTCCAGATTCCGTGCTTCAATCCATACTAAGTCTTGTTCTCCACTCACCTCTTGTGTGCTAACCTACATCGACTTCTAATTGGGCAGCAACACTTTGAAAATTTACCTGCTCATTTTCAAATCCCTCCATAGCCTCACCCCCCCTTTTTTTTCCCTCAGTAATCTCTCCACCTCTCCCTCCTATTTCACAACCTGCCCATTGGAGCAAACACTTAATCACCTGCTCAGAGGTTATATATGTCATTGAGGGTTCATTTCCGCTTGTTAATGTTCCTAATAAACTGGATATTTGGCAATTTTTTAATATGATATACACTCAGTGACCTTTTAGTAGGTACCTCTTGTACCTCATCAAGTACCACTAAATGTATGTTCTGCTGCTCCAGCCCATTCAGTTCAAGGTTCGATACGTTGTGCGTTCAAAGAAACTTCTCTGCACACCACTGTTGTAATGTGGTTACTTGAGTGACTGCTGCCTTCCTATCAGGTTGAACCTGTGAGGCCATTCACCTCTGACCTCTCTTATTAAAAATGTGTTTTCACCCACAGAACTGGCGCTTATTGGATGTTTTGTGTTTTCCACACCATTCTCTGCAAGCTCTAGAGTTTGTCCTGCATGAAAATCCCAGGGGATCAGCAGTTTCTGAGATTCTCAAACCACCCTGTCTGGCACCAACAATCATTCCGCTGTCAAAATCACTTAGATCACATTTCTTCCTGATTTTGTAGTTTGAACTACAACGGAACCTCTTGACCATGTCTGCATGCTTTCATGCATTGAGTTGCTGTCACATAATTGGCTGATTAGATATTTGCATTAATGAGCAGATGTACCTAATAAAGTGGCCACTGAGTGTAAATGTAAACTGTGGCTTGAGTTTAATGTGTTTGTACCATAAATCCCATGGGCTCTATGAAGTTAAGGTTTACTTTCTTCTTTCTAAAAGCATATACCTTTTCCATGAGATCATTTTCTGAAATATTATTTTCAAAGTTCAAAGTAAATTTATTATCAAACTACATATACGTCACCATATACAACCCTGAGATTCATTTTCTTGCGAGCATACTCAATAAATCTCAAGAATAAATTCTGGATCCACAAAGCAAGGTCCCCTTGGATCCCATGCCTCCATACTTTCTCAATAAGCCTTGCATGATTTATCTTATCAAATGCCTTGCTGAAGTCCATATACACTACATCTACTGCTCTACCTTCATCAATGTGTTTAGTCACATCCTCAAAAATTAAATCAGGCTCATAAGGGATGACCTGCCTTTGACAAAGCCATGCTGACTTTTCCTAATCATATTATGCCTCTCCAAATGTTCATAAATCCTGTCTCTCAGGATCTTCTCCATCAACTTACCAACCACTGAGGTAAGACTCACTGGTTTTTAACTTCCTGGGTTATCCCTACTCCCTTTCTTGAATGAGGGAACAACATCCGCAATCCTCCAGTCCTCCGGAACCTCTCCCGTCCTTGTTGATCATGCAAAGATCATCGCCAGAGGCTCAGCAATCTCCTCCCTCACTTCCCACAATAGCCTGGGGTACATATCATCTGGCCCCAGTGACTTATCCAACTTGATGCTTTCCAAAAGCTTCAGCACATCCTCTTCCTTACTACCTACATTCTCAAGCTTTTCAGTCCACTGCAAGTCATCCCTACAATTGCCAAGATCCTTTTCTGTAGTGAATACTGAAGCAAAGTATTCATTAAGTACCTTTGCTATTTCCTGCGGTTCCATACACACTTTTCCACTGTCACACTTGATTGCTCCTATTCTCTCACATCTTATCCTCTTGCTCTTCACACACTTGTAGAATGCCCTCTCATGGTCCCTCCTAGCTCTCCTAATTTCATTCTTAAGCTCCTTCCTGCTAGTGTTATAATCTTCTAGATTCCTATCATTACTTAGTTTTTTGAACCTTTCATAAGCTCTTCTTCTTGACTAGACTTACAACAGGTTTTGTACATCACAGATCTTGTACCCTACCATCCTTTCCATGTCTCTACAGAACGTAACTACTGAGAACCCCACGCAAATATCCCCTGAACGTTTGCACACTCTTTCCGTACGCTTTCCTGAAAACATCTGTTTCCAATTTATGCTTCCAAGTTCCTGCCTGATAGTCTCCAATTTCCCCTTACTCCAATTAAACATTTCCTTAACTTGTCTGTTCCCATCCCTCTCCAATGCTATGGTAATAATAATAGTAAATAAATAAGCAATAAATATCGAGAACATGTGATGAAGATTCCTTGAAGGTGAGTGCAGGAAAGATAAACATTCATTCATAAATCCACCTTTACATGAAGTAACTGATTGGATTATATACAATTATGAGAGGCCAGGCAGGGTAAGTAGTCAAAATCTTCTTGCCATGGTGGATGTATCAAAAGCAAGATGGCATCGGAGTGGTCGGAGTTTTAAAAGGAAAGCAGTTAAGTCTGTAGCTGTGTACTGGAGAGTATATTGACTGGCTACACCTTAGCCTAATATGGAAACACCAATACCCTTGAATGGAAAATCCTGTAGGTAGTGGATTCAGCCCAGTACATCATAGTAAAGCCTTCCCAATCTCTGAGCACTTCTACATGGAATGCTGTCATAGGGTCCATCATCAGAGATCCCCACCACCCAGCCCATTCTCTCTTCTCACTGCTGCCTTCAGATAGAAGGTACATGTGTCTCAGGACTTGCACCATCATGTTCGAGAACAGTTACTACCCCTCAAATATCAGGCTCTTGAATAAAAGGGCATTCCTACAGCCAATGATCTGACTTTCAAGGACTCTTTATCTCATGTTCTCGTTATTCATTGCTATTTATTTATATTTGCTTTTGCACAGTTTGTGGTCTTCTGCACTCTGATCATTCATTGATCCTGTTATAGTTACGATTCTATAGATATGCTGAGTGTGCCCACAAGAAAATGAACCTCAGGGTTGTATATGGTGACATATATGTACTTTGATAATAAAATTTACTTAAAACTTTGAAGTGTGTCACATTGACAAAGGTTGATCTCTGGAATGTGCTGCTAGAGGAGGTGGTTGAGTCAGAAACAGTTACTGTGTATCTGCATTTTAGTAAGCAAAGCATAGCGGCAAATGGTCCTTATGTGGATAAAATGGAATTAGTAAAGCTGGGCTAAAAGTTTGGCAGGGATGAGTTGTTTCTTTGCTGTACAACTCGGTGACTCAATGGAATAATATGAGATTCACTGTAAAGCAGTGGGAGCTTTCTTGTTGCTGATGTGTAACTGCACTTAAAGGCAAGGTTAGATAGGAGAGCCAGAACATCTTGCAAACGTTATTTGCTATTCTTTATCATTCATGTCTTCTCTTCCTTTAAAGCACTCCTTAAAAGCTAAAACTTGAATTTTTGATTGTCTGTTCTCGTGGTTTGGTACCAATTTTGTTTGTTAATGTTCCTGAGCTATTGTCCCAAAATCTGAGGCACATATATGTAGCTAGGGTGCCCAAGACTTTATCACAGTACTGTAGTAATTTTAAGAATTGCACTGTACTGCTGCCACAAAAAAAATTTCATGACATGATGATAAACCTGATTCTGATATGGGTCTCTGTTGTGGACTGAGAGTGGGAAGGAGGCAGGGAGAGGGATTCATGCATGGGTGGGAAAAGGGGAAGTGAGAGGTGGGAGGAGCAGGATGCACCAGAGAGACGTTCTGTAATAATCAATATGCCAGCTGTTTGGAATTAAACGACCTTGCTGGTGTCTCAGGGCTGGGTGTGTCTGCACCGGCACCATCCCTGCCCCCGGTACTCCTTCTCTGTCACCTGTCGCACACCCCTCCCGCGGCGCTCCACCCTCGTCATTCCCAACACCCTTTGCTCCTGCCTGATTTACAAACGCGCTGTCTGCTCCAGATCGGCAGGTACAGGACTGTGCAAAAGTCCTAAGCACCCTAGCTATATATATGTGTGTCTAAAACCTTTGCACAGGACTCTACCTCGTGATACCTTTGGTGCTTTGGATGAGTTGGTTTTGGCATTTCTTTGCCTGACGTTGACATTGGCCAACATCATTTGCCATCGTAGTCTATGCTAGAGGATAAGGGGACGCACTGCCCTGTGTGTGAGGAAGCAGTCCGAGTTCTGCTGGAGGTTGTGCCTCACCCACCTCGCCGTCATGTCAGCCTTTGTTTTTTCAGTTTTTATATAGTACTTTTTCAGCGGTTAGCGCTCCCAGAGAGAGGCACCGCATGTTGTGAAGCTTTGCCATTCAACGATTTCTCACTGTTTTTTGTTTTCAGATGAGCGGATGCTCTTCAGCAGTGCCCTCTATTACGGCCACGAGTTGGTGCTGCTGCTTTTCGACGCTCTGCTCTTCTCCGTCGTGGATCTGGGGACCCAGGACTTTGTTCTGGCGGCCATCATCACTTACTTTGTACAGAAGGTAAAGCGGCACCTGACGAAAAGCAGCCCGAGCTAAAGGTTCAAGATGAGCTTGTCACACGTACATCGAAACATCCAGCGAAATGCAGTGTTTGCATCAAATAAAATGAACAAATATTGTTCTAGGTTTCGCCGCGGTTCCAGCACCAGTGTAGCCAGTCCACAACCCAATAACACTAACCTTAACTGTACGTGTTTGCAATGTGGGAGAAACCCGGAGCACCCAGAGGAAATCCATGTGGTCACGGGGAGAGCTTACAAACTCCTTAAGGCAGGGGTGGGAATTGAACCCTGATCTTAAAGCTGGCGCTGTCATCGTGTTATGCTAACTGCTATGCTATTGCGCTGTCCTCAGGAGTTTGGAGCCCTGTCTGATCTTTTTCTGAGAATGTACAATCTGATTTGTTCCTGGCCCGGTAAACATTCAGATAATGTCCCCTTGACCTTAACCTTACAGAGTCATCGGAATGGAAACAGGCCCTTTGGCCCAGTGAGTCTGTACTCATCACCAAACACTGATTACATTCATCCTGTGTGAGTCCCATTCTGCCCACATTCCTGTCAAATCCCCTCTGGAGATTCTTCCATTCTTATATGCCCTAGGGCCAGTGCAGAGTTACCAATTAGCCTACCAACCCGTGTACCTTTAGGTCGTGCAAGCAATCCCATGCGGTTATGGGAAGAGTGTGCGAACACCACACAGACAGCAACTCAGGCTGGGGTTGAACCCAGGTCATCGGTGCTGTGAGACAGGGGCTCCTCTAGCTAGACTGCACCCTCTATTATTCTTTGTACACCTGCTACAGATCACTTTTCACTCTCAATCCCTCTTAATTTGGCTCTTTTGATGCCTTGTATCAATCCGGTGAATCTCCTGCCACTTTCTTCTTCCTGAAGTGTGATATCCAGTGTGGAACACAGTACTTCTGACAGGAACTAACCATAGCTTTGCATAACAGAAGCACCAGTGGCTCCCCTCTGTATCCCTTTCTGTTAAAGGTCAATATTCACTAACATTTTTACTTGTCCTTTGTAGCCATCTGTTGCTGTAGGGTGATGTATGTATTTGATGTAATGTTGTAATGATGCTGGGATGGCAAAATAATGGTCTAAGCCTCCATTACAAACACCTGATTTATAGACCCTTACATACAAATGAGTTCCCATGATATTAATCAGTCCTGTCTGCATAGATACATTTGTTCCTGCAGCAGCAGAGCTAGTTTCTTCTTTCTCTCCACTTTTCACAATTGTTCTTTCTTATCAGTCTTGTGAACTTTTCAAGCCATTCACTGCAATACTATGGAGGTATTGTCACCATATTGCATGATTTCTCTGATGTCTGTAAAAATGGAATCCAATCATTACCCAGTGTACCAGACACCAGGCTGGCATTGACTCACAGAGGAAGTATTCCTTTTTGGCCTCTCTCTGCAGCAGACCATGCCTCAAAGTCTGCTGTCGATGCCACTACACCACTGGTCCGCTGACTGCTCGAGTCCTTCAGGCAAATTTGGTTCTTGCATGTCTGTTGACAGATGACTATTCCTTGGTTCACTAAATACAGCCAGACAAACATCAGTAGACTGTCCTTCTTCTCTGCAGTATCCTCTATGTGCCCATATTTTGTGCAAAACTGAATTTCTTTTCCTCGCTCTGATGGAATTTTCACCAATCTCTTAGCTACTGTTCACCATCGGTGATTTCTCAGTACTGATACTCCTGATCTCTTGATCTGTCATAACCTGTCTTGCATCTCACTCCTCCCTTCAGCTCTACTCCACTCTTCCCCCAGTTCTGACCTGAAACCTTCACCAGTTTAAATCCCCAGATGCTGCTTGACTGGCCTACTTCTTCCAGAATTTTCTATTTTGACGTAGATTTTGTTGGCTGTGAATCTGTGGAATTCATTGCCACAGGCAGCTGTGGAGGCCATGTCATTGGGTACATTTAAGGCAGAGGTTGGTGGATTCTTGATTAGTCGGGGCATGAAGGGACATGGAAAGAAAGCAGGAGAGTGGGGCTGAGAGGGAAAATTGGATCAGCCATGATGAAATGGCGGAGAGGACTCGATGGGCCAAGTGGCCTAATTCTGGCTGCCCCAGTATGTTTTGGTCTTTTGGCTTGCACTCAATGTGTATCAGTTCACTGGCTAAGCAAAGCAATTAAAAAAATATAAAAACTTACTAGCAAGATCCCATCCAAGTACAAACATGCCTGACCTCAATCCGTAGTGTTGAATCAGTGTGTTGTACTGTGTTAAAAAATAGAAAGCACAATGTTTAGACTGACATTCCAGTGCAGAGGGAGTGGTAGGCCTGCTTTTGAATAAACCTTTATCTTTATTATCTAATCCTTCAGGTGAAAGTTACACTAACCCATGATACTACTTCAGGAAAGAGCAGGATATTTCCCACCAGGGACTTAGCCAATATTTGGCCCTTGAATAAATAGATCAGGAAAATGGGTTATCTGGTGATTACTATGTTATGACTGGAGCATCGGAGGCTGAGGGGAGATCAGATAGAGGTTTACAAGACTATGAGAGGCATAGATAGTGTGGTCAGAGAGTATCTGTTTCCCAGGGTTGAAATGTCTAACACCAGAGGGCACGCATTGAAGGTGAGAGGGGGTAGGTTCAAAGGGGACGTGAGGGTTAAGTTGTTTACTCAGAGAGTTGTGGATACTTGGAATACGCTGCCTGGTGTGGTGGTACAGGCAAGTACATTAGAGGTCTTTAAGAAATGTTTGATAGGCAAATGGATGTAAGGAAGATGAAGTGATATGGACATTGTGCAGGTGGGAGGGATTAGTGTTTGGCTGTTTTTGATTTGTTTTAATTGGTTCAGCACAACATTGTGGGCCGAATGGCCTGTTCCTATACTGTACTCTTCTATGTTCTGTATGTTGACTGTGAGAGCACACCGGACACATACTGACTACCTACCGTCCTTTGTTAAGGACAATTTAAAAGTATTTCACTGGAAGTAACATACTTAAAGACATAAAAGCTCCCACAGGAATCCAAGTCTTTTGCAATTAGCATCTCTGATTGGGACAATTGAGAAATTATTAATCCTATTTAATTCAAAAAATGTGCTTTTTCTTGTAAAATTAGGTTCTGGAAACAGTAAGAGAGGCGATTTCAAGGAGGAATTTGGCTACAAAGACACTGGTTGATGAAAGGTTTCTCATCTAGAATTACTCAGATATTAGCCACTGTATGGATGGGACCAGTTCAATTCTTACCACTCTCGCACAAGTGTGGCTTTTACACAAGAGTAATTATTTGATATGCCCAGTCCAACGTTTGTTACCAAAGGACAGTTGATAGTGAAGCCACAGCAGGGAAAAAAAGATGCCTCGCGGATGGGAACAACACAGACGTGGATGAGATGCAGCCAAGCAAAAAAGGAAAATTAAAAGCAGGCAGATTGCTGATTGAAGTGGTGAATGGAGTTTCATATCTGCTTGTGTTTCCTTGATTTGAAAACGGCACAAAATTGCCAACAGCCCATTGAAGGTGGTCTTCTAGAGGGCCAACATCTTCACAAAGGTTTCTCATCGCACAGGGATTGTGTTTAAGTCTTTGAATGATCTCCCTTGTTGATGGTTGGGTGCCAACAGTTTCACAGTACAATTCATGTGTGTTGCTCAACATTTCCAGCATCTGCAGAATCTCGTGTCTTTGGTATGTTGATCTACTGCAGTCACCTGATGAAGGGTCTTGTCCCAAAACGTCGACTGTTTATTTTCCTCCATAGAGCAATTATTCGTGTGTTGTTCACAATAGAATCACAATTTGAGGCATTAGTGCCTCGGTATAGAATGAGTGGAGGTGCGGGGCAGGTGCGGGGGACAATCACCAGCTGAAGTTGGACTCATTGTTTAACATTACATCACATGATGCTCTCCCTCGTACCTGCAACTCCCATCAGTAATTCCATTACCCATAAACACTAGGCTTCCCATTGACAATTGGTGATGTAGACTTCTTAGTAAGCAGTTGCCCAAGAGCAGGGGTGGCAAACCTACGGCATGTGTGCCCAAGATGGAGCATGCTAAACAATTTGTTGGTGCACTTTATGCAGTGCCACCCCTTGATTCCTTAAATCCCACCCATATAATAAAAATCATAATGATTATCTTTACTACAAATTAATTTTTACAAACTAAGAGCGGTGAGATGTTTTCCCCGGAAATGTCCACATCGGCTTGGCACCAGCTGGACAGTTGGGAGAACAGGCAGCATTGGATGATACGTTTTGAAATCCTCATAGACCTGGTGTACAAGGGTGCATTTGGCACCCTTGACACACATCTCACCTTTAATATTCTTCCAGTATTTGAATAATAAACAGTTACATTAACAATACTATTTAGAATTGACGTTATTTTCCTATTTTCTTCTTAAAAGATTAATATTAATACAATATTAATATTAAAAGATTAATAATTTAATAGCTGAACAGGTTTTCTAAACTACTTTGTTTATTTGTATGTCTCTGTTACACTTTTATTAATGGTAAAGCAATGAATACACATAAATAAGCAACAAGATTCATTCTTTTCATTTAAAATAAGACCAGAATTATTGATACTAATTCAGTAATGAATGATAATCTCTGCTCAAAATTACCATTGTGGCATGTGAGAGAATTTTTGAGATTATCGCCAACTTGAGTGTACGCTGTCAAAGAGGTTTGCCACCCCTGATCCGCAGTGTTTCAATGGGCTATATAATATCTAATGTGTCATTTCGATTCTAAAGAGAAAAGATGCCCTGCAACTTCATTGGATTAGCCTCCATAGTAAGTCTCCCCCAATATTTTTTATCAAATTAAATAAATATAAATATAATTGATTTAATGTTCATTTAATTTTCCTCACTGTGTCAATCCTTGGAGATTATAGTTCCTGCAAGATCTGGGCAGTCTTGGAGTGTTAACAGTGTTGGATGGGGAAGAATAATTGAGGGAGGGAAGGGCGAAGGAAGGGGTTGTTCACAAGGTGGAACTGCTAGGTGGAGGTGGGTGTTAGCACTACAATTTCAGGATGGTGAAGATGCTCTGGGGAAGATGGAGACTTGAGGCCCAGGTCTCTGTGGCAGCATGGAGTATTATCAATGTTGCAGACCCTTCCTTTCAGTAAGGATGCCTGATGCGGTACCTTTGGAATTATAGATGCACTCTTTGCTAGATGCTCATAGTTGACAACATTGAATAAATCATGGTGATAATCCATTGGACCCCTCTTCCAAGATTCCTTCAGCTGACTTTCAGAGGAAGAATATAACATATTGATACCAATGCAATTAGTGAAACCAACCACGGTAACTTAGAGGCAACTAAATTCTCCCTGTGCAGTGAAAGGTAATGCAGTGGGTGTTAATGCTGCAATTTAACTTGCATCTCTGGATTGTTCATGTATGATCGATCCATATACCGGTACATGAATTTCAATCCTGCCACTGACATTGGGGTATTTGTGGCCAGATTTGATTAATTAAATCAGTTTGAATACTAAGCCATTAACAGAAGTGGTGATAAGGCCCATCTGTTTCACCCATGTCCTTAGGCGAGGAAGCGTGGTGTGCTGCTGTCTGCACCACATGTGTCTCAGACACCAGCAAGTTGATTAACATCTAGCTGATAGTGAAGTGGCCCAGTAAACCACTTAGTCGCTTCAGCTGGTTGTGTCAAAAGATGAGGAGCATGTCAAAGGCAGCAAACTTCACCACCACCTTCTCAAGGGTACGTTGCCATCAATGCCCATGTTCTGTCCAAAAATAAACAACCCTTATTATATTGTCTATACCTAATGGAACAAGAGTACTCCAGTAGCAATGGGTCATAGAAACAGACCCTTCAGCCCACTGAGCTACCACTAACTATCAACGACCCATTTACACTACAGTAATCCAACATTAACCCCATCAAAGTAAATGTATGTATTATTGAAGTACATATGTGTTATCACACACTACTTTGAGATTATTTTTCCATGCAGGCATTTACAGGAAAATAAATGCAACAGAATTGATGAAAACTGTAGATAGACAAAAACTGACAGGCAACCAATGTGCAAAAGAAGGCAAATTGTGCAAATAGAAAAAATAAATAATACCGAGGACCCGTGGTGCTGTGTCCTTCAATGTGAGTCTGAAGGTTGTGGAATTGGTTTAGAGTTGTGGTGAGTGAAGGTCTGAAGGCGATTAAAGGTAATGATGTTTCAGAGCTACAAGTACTCTGAAAGCAGCCTGGACCAGGGTCTCGAGAGAAAAGGGAGAATTAAGAAGCGGCAAGACAAAAGTGAATGTGTACCGCAGTCTCACTTTAGGAAAAAATATAATTACACAAAGACCGACAAACAACCAAAGTGCAAAAGAGGCCAAACTTTGCAAATAATAAAGAAGTAAATAAATAACACTGAGAGCCTCCCCACATTTTCATCAATTTCCCCAGATTTTACAGAGACCAGTTAACATCCTTGGGTTGTGGGAAGAAACTGGAGAACCCAGAGGAAACGCACAAGGAAACATGCATACTCCACACGCGCAGTAGCAGAGGCCAGGACCGAGCCTGTGCCTCTGGTTCAGTGAGGCAGCTTTCACTGCATCACCCACTGATCTTGGGAAAAGTGACATTACTGGAAACTCTTTGTCATTTGAATCTCCAATCCTGTGTTGAGTGTGTCCCTTTGTATTAGTTACTTTTCATCTTTGAACCATGGTGTTTCAATAACATATTTTGAAAAATTGTATGCTATTTAAATGCCTAGTATAATTTACAGTTTTGTATTTATATTCTAATAAATGTTTTGGATTTAACAGTGTTTAACTGTTGCAATTTGTATTTCAAAGTCACGGTGCATGTGGGCACAGGTGCAATGGAAAACTTACTTGCAGTAGCATTAAAGGCACAATATTCGCAAGATAAACAAACATATCCTACAAAATTATACAGGAAAGAAGACAATTAAAACAAAAATAAAAATCCACTGTAGTGGAATGGTCAAAGTAGTTATGATTTTGCTGAGGTAGTGATTAGGGTTGGGCAATTGGTCCAAGGGATAATAAGTAATCCAAGATAGAATGCTGGAACAGACTGGATGGGCCAAAAGGCCTAATTCTGCTTGTATGTCTGATGGTAATGGTCTTATGGTACTGAATATTTGAAGGGAAGTAAGCATTCTCGAACTGGTAACGTGGGTCTTGAACTTGGGCTTCGTATAGGTCAAACCAATCTGATTAAATAGCCAAAGGGGTTAGGGTTTTCTATTTTTAGGGCTTTTGTATTTTAGGTCCACAGTCTCTCAGTGAATTGCCAATAGAAGTGACATTGCACCTTTCTGTGAGTCATTCTCAAGATCCCAGCTTGTCCGTAAGGCAGAACAAGAGTTAAATTTCAAATGTGGCTCAACAGGGCAGAGTCAGGCCTCTTGACAAAGCAAAGGCCCAACACTCCGAAGCTGCTGAGTGGGAGTTTAGTCTCTTGGAGGGACTCATTTTCAGCTGGCTTATTAAATGAAGCCACTTTGCCTTTTGTCAAAAGATCCCACAGGATTTTTAGAAAGCAGGAGTTCTTGCTGATCTTCTAACTAGTATTTATCCTTCAGCCAGTGTTGGTAATGAAAGCAGATCATCTGATAACACACGCAAAATGCTGCTGGAACACAGCAGGCCAGGCAGCATCTATAGGGAGAAGTGCTGCCGACGTTTCGGGCCGAGACCTTTCATCTGATAATTTGCTTTTGTGGAATCTTACAGACTGCTATGCTTCTTACAAATAACAGGGGCTACACTTCAAAAGTGCTCAGGCCCACCTCCCCAATGGTGTGCAAGGTGCCAGGAAATACTCCCCACCCCACCCTCCCTTTCTTCCATGGTTCTATCCCGTCCGATTTCTCCTCCTTCCACCAATCCCTTCTATCTTCCACCCACCTTCCCCCTCACCTGGTTTTACCTATCACCTGCCAGCCACCTCCCCCACCACATTATTCTCCTTTCCTGCCACCTTCTTCCCCTTCCTTTCCAGTCTCGTTGAAGGTTCTCATCCCAAAACGTCGACTGTTAATTCTCCTCCACAGAAGCTGCTTGACTTGTTGAGTTCCTCCAGCATTTTGTGTGTGGTGCTCTGGAAATGCATGTTTGTTCTTTCTGGTAATGTTCTTTGTCATTACATAATTTAACAGGAGCAAGTTGAGACTGGAGCCTGTGAATAATTTCTCTGATATCTTGAGGGAAAATATAGCCCTTGGTATAAGGGAACAGTGATGCTCATTGTTAATTCATCGATAAGTTGTGACTGTGCAAATTGGTGGCTGCATCCCGCACTGCCAATCCCTTTTGCCAAGTAGAATGCTTTACATGAGAACTAAGCCACAGATAATAATGCCTGTTATTAATTTTAACACATATGATACTGATTATATACAAACAGATCACACATTTCTCAGTAAATAGTTTTCAAGTGATCTCATGGTCCCGTTTTTGAGCTTAATGAGAACATTTCTCTCAAAAAAGGTTCCCAGTGGAATTAACTCATTCTGATCCAATTAAAGGGATTTCCTCGTAAAATCTGCTGTAGTTTTAAAGATTAGTTTTTAAAAATTAGTCACATGTACATTGAAGCATACAGGGATATGTAGGTTTGCATCAATGACCAATAGAGACCAAGGTGCCAACATAGCATGCTCACAACTTAATAACTCTAATGCCTTTGGGATGTGGGAAGAAACTGGAATGCTGCAAGGAAACCCAGGCAGCCATGAGGAGAAGATATGAACTTCTAACAGACAGCAGCAGGGATTAAATCTGAATTGCCAGCACTGAAGTGGTTCGCTAACCGCTACATTACTGTGTTGCTATCAAATGGAGTCCGTGATGGGAATGTGGGCACAGAGGTGGGGGGAGTGTGGTTTCTGCAGACGGGCGCAGGAGGACCTCATGAATCTCATAGCCATCGTGGTCAAGGGAGGGAGGTTTGGATTGAGTGATGTGGCTTCCGGCTCCAGTCCATCACTGGAATTCAATGGGGAAAGGACTCACTGAGGATCAGCAGGGACTGGTGCCATGGGGGAAGGGTGGTGCAACAGATGGACAAGGCTTTGTGACTGCAAGCCAAAAGAAGCTGGGATTGGAAATTGAGAGGAAGGAGTGACATTTGGATGTGAGGTACATTGGGGGTTGTGCAGAGTTCAGTTATGTGTAGGGTTAGAAAGAGGGTGTTTCCTTGTAGAGTGGCATTAAATCATGATCATCCCAGGAATGACCTATAACCTTTGGTTCATGGTCGTGCCTGAAACAAGTTGATTGGTTCTCAGGTAATGAGATCAGCACAAGGGTGAAACACAATTGGGGACACACAGGTGAACTTTTTGCACAGCACTAAGAACAGAAGTTCTTAAGAATAGGAAAGAGCCGTGGAGTAGGCCATGTGAATCTACAAACCTGCTGCACCATTCGCCAAGGACTTAGCTGAGCTTCTACCTCAGCTCCATTGTTCCCATAATCCTTGATTCAATATCTATGTTTTGAATGAACCTAGTGAAGGAGCCCCCACAGTGCTTGGAACTGAAGATTCAACATCCAGCATCAGAGTGAAGAGCTGCTTCTCATCTGTTTTGCTGTTGGGTTTGCATTCTTCAGTGGTTCAAGGAGTGAGGGGATGTTCTGACTGAAGTATAGAAGATCCTGAGGGGCTTTGACATTGAAATGCTTTCACTAGTGGGAGACTCGAATGGAAAATAGGGCTGACAAATTTTATCTCACAGAGGGTAGTAAATCTCCAGAACTTTCTTCCCAGCGAGTCGGTGGGGTGAGCTCATTAGAAGTATTTAAAATTGAGCTAGATAAATGTTTGAATGTTTGGAGGGCTGGGGGCAATAAGGATTGGGCCAAGTGGAGGAGGTCACACTGGGGGCAGATCCCTCATGACTGCTGCTCCTGTTCCCGTTTTCTTGTGCATTTAAGTTATGAGGGTTCATTTTCTTCCATCGATACAAACTGCCTCATACTGTGGTAGAGGTTCTTTGTCACGAAATTGTTGTATTCTTGCAGCAAGTCATAACCACAAGAGATTCTGCAGATGCTGGAAATCCAGAATAACATACAAAATGCTGGAGGAACTCAGCAGGTCAGGCAGCATCTCTGGAAATGAACAAAGAGTAGACATTTTGGGCTGAGATCCTTCGGGACTGGAAGGAGAAGAAGTACAAGCTAGAAGGTGAGAGGTGGACAGGTGGATAGGGGAGGGGGATGAAGTGAGAAGGTGGGAAGTGATGGGTGGAAAATGTAGAGGGCTGAAGAGGAAGAGATCAGATAGGAGAGGAGAGTGGGCCATGGAAGAAAGGGAAGGAAGAAGGGCACCAGGATGGAGGTGAAATGCAGGTGAGAATAAGAGAGGAGCCGGAGTGGAAAATAGAAAAAGAGGGAAGGGGGTTGGTGAAAATGATCAGAAGTAGAGAAATCAATATTCATGCCTTCCGGTTGGAGGCTACCCAGATGGATAATGAGTTGTTGCTCCTTCACCCTGAGAGTGGACTCACCGTGGCAGTCGAGGAAGCCATGAACTGACATGTTGGAATGGAAGTGGAGTTGCTTGTTGTGGATGGAGCAAAGATGCTCGCCAAAGCACTCCCCCAATCTAGATCGGGTCTCACAAATGTACAGGAGGCCACATTGGGAGCACCGGATACAGTGGATGACCCCCAACAGATCTGCAGGTGAAGTGTTGCCTCACCTGAAAGTAGTGTCTGGGGCCCTGAATGGAGGTGAGGGGGGAGATGAAGGGGCAGGTGTAGTACTTCTGCTTGCAAAGGTAAGTGCCAGGAGGGACATTAATGAGGAGGGCTGAATGGACAGGGGAATCATGGAGAGAGCAATGCCTGCAGAAAATGAAGAGTGGAGGTGGATAGGGGGAAAGGTAAAGATGTGCTTGATGGTAGGTGTGGTGATATCACGTGCAATGATGTGCCAGTACCTGATTGGACAGCACTGAGCATGTACGGGGTTTGCCAGAGTGTTTCAGCATGTGGTGGGGTTAAGATGTTTTAGTTTATTATTGTAAATAAAAGTTCTCTAATTCTTCCAAAATATGATTCTTAATTGTTAACCCACGGTATGTTTAAACAGAAGTAACAAAACAGTAGGATCCTATTGAAAATGCAGAGGTTCATGGGGTGATAGATAGGAGAAGAGGGACTCTATCCCTGTTAAAGCAACGGTAAGATGTGTGCCCCTCCACCTTCCTTTTCTGCCATGTTCTACTGTCCTCCCCTATCAAATTTCTTTTTCAGCCCTTTACATTTTCCACCTATCACCTCTCACATTCTCACTTCATCTCCCTCCCCCATCCACTTGATTTTACCTATCAGCTTCTAGCTTCCCCTACTGTTAACCCGCACCCCCCACCCCCACCTTTCCAGGCCCCGATCATTGACAATTTATTCCTTTCCAGAGATGCTGCCTGACCTGCAGAATTCCTCCAGCATTTTGTATGTGTACTCTTGTAGACTTGGTTGGCCTATTTTGGATAGGTCGTTTCTTTGTCCTGTGGGGGGGTTTCCATCAATTGGTGACTGTTCATAAATTTGTGCCCCCTCCCTCTAGGAAGAGGATGAATTTTCCAGGACACGGACATCACCAGGTAATGTTTGGACATCTTTAAAAAGTAAGTAGATACTTTACTTTGCATTTTTATAAATAAGATGTTTTCAAAAGTTCAAAGTACGTTCATTATCAAAGTATGTATACATTATATAACTTGAGATCCGTCTCCTTACACAAAACAAAGAAACCGCTAAAGACGCATTTAATAAAATGTCAAACGCCCAGTGCACAGACAGAAAAAAAGAAAAATTGTGCCAACGATAAAAGTAAGCAAATAAAAATAAGCTTATAGTTTTATAACTATCAGTGTAAAAGTGAAAAATTTAAAAAGCTGCAGATGCTAGATATCTGGAAAAAAAAAGAATGTACTGGAGGAACTCAGTGGGTCAGGCAGCATCTGTGGAAAGAAAAGCAGAATTGATGAAGGGTCTCAGTCTGAAACGTTGGCTTAATTTCCCTCTATAGATGCTGCCTGACTTGCTGTGGCTCACACTTTCCAGCATCTGCAGAATCTCGTGTTAACAGCATTAACGTTTCAGGTCCTTGTGCAGAACTGAACAAAGAAAACAAGGATCAGAGAAATTTGGCTGGGCAATGAAGGGAATACTGTAGCCAGTGAGCTTAAACTGCCACTGAAGGGGCAGTTAAGCTCCTTCAACTATGGAATACATTGTGAATGTTGTGAAATCTTGATGTTGCTGTACAGTTCTACTGAGGTGTACCAGGAAGAGCAGAATAAATGATGTAAAGCAAAGAAAAGGGGGAAGGAATTGCAAGCACATGTGGCCAGTCCTGAGGGCAACAGAAAGAAGGTGCAAGTTGTCTGAAATTGCGAAGTTCAGTATTGAGTCCTGCAGGCTGCATCATGCCAGATGCAAAATGAG
Source organism: Hemitrygon akajei (assembly GCF_048418815.1). Taxonomy (NCBI): domain Eukaryota; kingdom Metazoa; phylum Chordata; class Chondrichthyes; order Myliobatiformes; family Dasyatidae; genus Hemitrygon; species Hemitrygon akajei. The sequence continues at coordinate 72,499,539 of NC_133140.1, read as the reverse complement.
GTGTGCCTTGAGCTTCGTTACAACAGTACTGGAGGCTACAGACTGAGGCCAGAGGTGGAGGGGGATGGAGAAATGGCCGGTCACTGGAAGCTCAGGGTGACCCTTGTGAACTGAATGTGTGGATGCTCCACAAAGTGATCACTTGGTCTGCTCTCGGAATGATCAGATTTTGCTCCAGATTCCTGCGTCTGCAGCCTCTTCCGTCACTGCTAGAATGACTGTCGTCATCATTGTTATGAGCTGTGTTGTATGACGTAGGTGATCATGGTCTATCCATGACCATGATTGTTTTTGGCAAATTTTTCCAAGGAAGAGGTTTGCCATTGCCTTCTTCTGGGCAGTGTCTTTACAAGCCGGGTGCCCCCAGCCATTATCGATACTCTTCAGAGATTGCCTGCCCGGCATCAGTGGTGGCATAACTGGGACTTGTGATGTACACCAGCCGCTCATACGACCATCCAGCACCTGCTCCCATGGGTTCACGTGACCCTGATCGGGGGCTAAGCAGGTGCTGCACCTTGCCCAAAGGTAACCAAGAATAACTGTACTGCTGTTCAATGTTCCTTTTCACCAGAATGAATACACGTATATCTGGAGCAGTTGTCACCCATATGAAAGTTGGAAAATATACACAAGTCCATAAGACCATAAGACAGAGGAGCAGAATTAGGCCATTCAGCCCATTGAGTTTGCTCTGTTATTTCGTCATGGCTGATTTATTATCCCACTCAACCATTCTCCTGCCTTCTCCCTGTAACCTTTGATGCCCTTGCAAATTACGAACCTATCAACCTGCTTTAAGTATACCCAATGACTCGGCCTCCACGGCTGTCTGTGGTATCGTACTTTTAGTTGTCAAGCGAAGTCTGTATTAATCACTTACCACTCATTTACACTAATCCTACACTAGGTTCATATAATCACACAGCATGGAAAAAGGCCCTCAGTCCAATGTGTCGATGCCAACCAAGATGCCCATCTCATTTGCCCACATTTGGCCCATATCCCTTTAAACTTTTCCTGTCCAAGTAATTACCTAAGTATCTTTTAGATATTGTGATTGTACCTGCCTCAACCATTTCCCCTAGCGTTAATCCTAATTTTTACTCTCCCCACGCTCTCATTCACCCCTCCCCCCACCATACACATGCATTCTGCCACTCACCTACACACTGGTGGCAACTTACACCGGCCAATAAACCAACCAGTCCACACGTCTTTGGGATGTGGGAGGATGTACAAGTTCTGTCCCAGACAACAGATCAGGTCAGGATTGAACCTGGGTTAACGGAATTATGAAGCCGCCTCACTAGTGTCACTTTGCCTTTTCATACAGGAGCAAATTTTAAAAACTACCATTCTCTTAAGAAAACATGGCCAGCCATTTCCTGATGGTTTCTGTGAAGTTGAAAAGTCAACCTCTTTCCAGGGGCAGGGCCATTGACAGACAGGCAGCCACCATTCGATTGAAACTTCCCAGAACATAAAGCAACAAGCCTTAAACTGACTCCAGATGTGCTCACTTGGAGCATTTTGCCACAGGGTTTGCACTTTCTGGCCTTAAAGAGACGGGCTGCATGGAATGCAGTTACATCATTGTGCATAACGCTCCAAACTCTGGGTCAATCCACAGCAATTCAGCCAGTTTTTAAATACTCAAATCAATATGTTCATATGAAATATCTTCCAGGTTTCTTCCCATGACATTGGTCAACATCCATCCTCTGCTGAATTTTCCACAGGGAGATGCACCACAGGAACTTGCCAAGACTTTTTCTATAGCACCTTCCAAACTCACCACTAATCCTCTTCGAGGAATGTCATCAGTTCAAAGAGCCTTTCTGAATGTACGCCATTCTGAGCTGGAAATTCATTCCTTTTGGATTGTAGAACAATATTTTATTATTATGCCTGTCATCATCATCATCACCAAGGGCAGCGCAGTGGTCAACAAAACACTTTACAGTACCAACAAACCCAGGTTCAATTCCCACTGCTGCCTGTAAGGAGTTTGTACGTTCTCCCCATGACCGCGTGGGTTTCCTCCGGGTGCTCCTGTCTCTTCCCACATTCCAAAAGCATGCCAGTTAGCAGGTTAATCGGTCAATGTAAGTTATTCTGTGTTTAGGCCAGGATTAAATTGGGGATTGCTGGGCATTGTGTCTCAAAGGGCCGAAGAGCCTATTCCACACTGTATCTCAATAAATCAATGATATAATATAAATAATTATGTGCCGTCTCAAATGATGTAGGCAATCATGGTCTCATGATTGTTCTTGACAAATACTTCCCACAGACATGATTTGCCATTGCCTTCTTCTGGGCAGTGTCTTCACAAGATGGGTGACCCCAGCCATTATCAATACTCTTCAGAGATTGTCTGCCTGGCGTCAGTGGTTGCATAACCAGGACTTGTGATATGCTCCAACTGCTCATGTGACCATCCACCACCTGCTCCCTTGGTTCAAGTGACCCTGATCAGGTGTGGGGGCGGTGGGAGCTAAGCTGGTGCTACACATTGCCCAAGGGTGGCTGCAGGCTGCAGAAGGAAGGAGCACCTTAGACCTCCTTGGGTGGAGATGTATCTCCACCTCGCCACCCAATTATGGCTGTAGCATGGATTAAACTTCGGAAATCCCTTGATTCACAGAAGAAGGTATAATACCTTCCAGGAGAAGAGACATGTCTCCTCAGTATAGTCAACCTGTGACTATTGAGAGTAATTATCATCACAACATCACAAGCTTTAGGGAGGGTGCAGAGGAGATTTACCAGGATGCTGCCAGGATTAGAAAGCATCTCTCATGAGGAAAGGTTGGGCGAGGTGGGGCTGTTCTCTTTGGAGGATGAAAACAGGCTTGATAGAGGGGTCTAAGAGGATAAGAAGCATCAATTTTTCCAGGGTTGAAATGGCTAATACAAGGGGCCATAATTTTAGGGAGATTGCAGGAAAGTGTAGGGTAGATGTCAGAGGTAAGTTCTTTACACAGAGAATGGTGGGTGCATGGAACACCCTGTCAGGGGCAATGGTACAGCCATTTGAGAAACTCTTAGGTGACAGAGAAATGAAGGGTTATATTTGGGGGTAAGGTTTAGATTGATCTTCGAGCAGGTTAAAAGGTCACCAGTGCATCATGGGCTGATGTGCCTGTACTGTGTGATATTGTTTTATGTTCTATCACAAGGAATCAAATCCCCTGCTTACGTACAACTAGAGCACAGCAGTTAGCGTAACACTATCACAGCGCCAGCAACCCGAGTTTAATTCCCGCCATTGCCTGTAAGGAGTTTGTACATGCTCCCCATGATCGCATGGGTTTCCTCCGGGTGCTCTGGTTTCCTCCCACATTCCAAAGACGTACCGGTCAGTAAATTAGTTGGTCACATGGGTGTAATTGGGCAGCACAAGCTTGATGGAATGGGAGGGCCTGTTATCATGCTGAATCTCAAAATAACATAAATAAAAATCAAGAGTACTTAATAATGGTGAATAAATATTGGTTCTTCCATAAATAAATAAACAAGACAGTTGGCTTGACTGTAAAATCCTCTGATGTGATGCAGCTGCACAAAAAATAGACAAACCTATTCATTTTGTTCTTAAACAAGTACAATTGACTGAATTGACATGAGTACAAGAGGGGATAATTTCCATGGACAATGCAAAGACACAGATAATGCAACATCAAAATGTAGTAATTATTTTTGTCTTCATTATTCCTTAAAAATATGCAGCTTGGGGATTGTTTATGGTGGTAGCAATTTCGAATTTTCAAGCACTCCTATGTTCTGCTCATTGGCCAGAAGCACCTGTTACCATTTAGAGGGATTTGAAGATAGTTTTACAGTACGGTCTGACTCCCTATGACAGAGCATGGCTGTACAAATAAGCTTGAAAGTTTAATCACATTTTAATATACTTGGGCTGGAGTCTAACTGTAGCTAATGCATTATTGATTGTATATAATGCATCTACTTAATGTATTCTTGCATTCTCTAGATGCGCTCTGGAAGTACATTTAAAGACTGGTGTGAGACTTATTTAAACCAACAGAACAGAGACCTCTGAATCATTGATGGTAAATCAATCATTGCATGGTTAATGTATGAGCTGCTAGATCAGCCTGTGGTTAATCAGGAGTTTGCTGCAGGCACCGTTGTGATATATGGGGTGTTGAACCACAAGGCTGAGTGAGATATTTATGGGAAGAAATATTGCCTGACATCTCTGGTCTTCCTAAACAGAAATAAGTTCCAAAGTCTCCATGTCCATTCCTTCACCAATACTCCCTGGAGAGGTTATAGGGCAGTACAGCACAGTGCACAATGTTGTGCTGACCTCCCCTCCCACAAGGCCATCCATTTTGCTTTCATCCATATGCCTATCAAAGAGCATCTTAAGTGTCACTAATGTATCTGCCCAAACCCAGCAGTACATTCCATACACTCTTCACCCTCTATCTGTAAAAAATTCATACCTCTGACCCTACCCTTATACTTTCCTTCAATCACCTTAAAAGCACCACCATCACCATGTTGTATGATGTGGGCGACCATGTTCTCATGACCATGATTGTTCTGGGCAAATTTTACTACAGAAGTGGCTTGCCATTGCCTTCTTCCGGGCAGTGTCTTTACAAGGTGGGTGACCCCAGCCATTATCGATACTCTTCAGAGATTGTCTGCCTGGCGTCAGTGGTCACATGACCAGGATATGCGATTATGCACCCATATGATCATCCACCACCTGCTCCCGTGGCTTCATGTGACCCTGATCGGGGGCTAAGCAGGAGCTACACCTTGCCCAAGAGTGACCTGCAGGCTAGCGGGGTGGAAGAAACATGTTACACCTCTTTTGGTAGAGATGTATATCAAACTCACCACCCACTTAAAAGTATGTCCCCTCATATGAGCCATTTCCACCCTAGGGAAAAACGTCTCTGGCTGTCCACTCTATCTTTGCCTCTTTTCATCTATCAAGTCACTTCTCATCCTCTTTCGCTCCAAAGAGAGACCCAGCTTGCTCAACCTTTCCTCATATGACATTCAAGATTCAACATGTTTAATATCTTATCCAGTACAGAAGTGTAATCTAAACAGGGCGGCATCCTGGTAAATCTCCCCTGCACCCTCTCTAAAGCTTCCACATCCTTCCTATAATGAGGTGACCAGAACTGAACACAATACTCCGAGTAAATAGGGCATTTCTTCTTTGCTCTGACCAGTCAAGCCAGAAGGTTGTTCTAAATAAAACTACTTGCCACATCGATAGCAGTACCCTTTTAGCATAATCATCCATCTGCTGTGGCAGCAGAGAGAGATGGCCCTTGCTTTGTGAGACTTACCCTTTTCTCAATACACAAAGATTAGACTCCATCTGACTACTAAACATTTGCGATCTTCTGAGCGGCGTTGCAGAGTAAACACCAGCCACTCTACTCTTGTGCATCTGATGGAAAGTGTGGCTGTGATGGACTTGTTTCCTCCAGCTGACTGCTGCCTCAGTTCCCTGTTTGTTTTCTATGCTCAAGGGGCCCTGCAGAAGGAGAACACAATGCTGGCAGCTCTCCAAGGCTGCTTATCACAGAGGAGATGGGATGGGGTACTCAATAATCAATACAGTTGACCACATTGACATAACTCTTTTGGGTGTTCACAAAAAACGGGGGATCTTGTCCCACTTTCCCAGTTTGATGACAGTAAAACAAACCAAGGTTTTCTCCAGCTTCTCTCCCCCCCCCCCCCCCCCCCCCACCATCCCAAAGGCATTTGGGTTGGTAGTTTAATTGGCTGCTGCCCATAATGTGTATCTTGGGGGCAGAATCCAGGGGGGAGTTGATGGAAATGTGAAGATTAGTGTAGTCCTGGAGTAAATGGGTGTTTGATGGTCAGCATAGACTTGATGAGCCAACGGGCCTTTTTTCCCTGTTCTCTGATTTTTTTTGACTCTCTGTGAATCAAACCCAGTATCCCCTCTCTGTTTAGTCAAAGAACCTTCTGATGAAGGGTAAGTGAGCATTCCAAGAACAGGGAAAAATATGGACAATGTTGAGAGGCTGACTAATCACTGATAGAGAATGAACTGTGAGTCCAGTTCACTGGATCACTGGTTGGACCGTTGGCGGGGTTGCTGCATTGCCTCGGTTGTGGCGAGGACTAGGCTGGAGCAGCCGCCCAGGAGAGGAGACACTGAGGCGCTGTAGGGAAGCCTCTGTGGGGTGTGCTGAAACTGTACCGGGTTGGGCACTGGCCCTCCCACTGGTGCTGCCCTCCAGTGTTTGCTCGGCGGAAGAACAAGTTGGACTACAGTCATGTCACTCAGGTCTATGTTACTTTTATGTTTTTTGCTGTGTGATTGTGTGTTTTTCTGAACTCATAACCATATGTGCTATTTGTGCTGTGTGGTACGTGCTGTTGGTAATGTATGTCGCCTTGTGTCCCTGGAGGAACGCTGTTTCATTTACCTATGTTCATGTATGGATGAATGATAATTAAAGTTGAACTTGAACTTGACTCGAACAAATACTTGAACCAAACTGAACCTTTATTAAACATATCACAACTGCCGGAGGGATAAAATACTCCATCTTTTTCTATGAAAAAGCAAATAACAACAGATGCCTGAAATAAAACAGAACATTTTGGAAATCATCAACGAGAGAAAATCTGCAGATGCTGGGAATAAGAGCAACACACACAAAATGCTGGCCAGGCAGTGTCCACGGAAAAGAGTACAGTCGACGTTTTGGGCCAAAACCCTTCGGCAGGACTGGAGAAAAAAAGCCGGGGAGTAGATTTACAAGGTGTGGGGATGGTTAAGAGAGCCACCAGGTGAGAGGTGAAACCTGGAGGGGGAGGGATGAAATAAAGAGCTGGGAAACTGATTGGTGAAAGGGATTGGTGGCCTTCTGGCTCTTCCACCAATCAGCTTCCCAGCTCTTTACTTCATCCCCCCGCCTCCAGGTTTCACCTACCACCTGGTTTTTCTCTCTCCCCACCCTCACCTTTTAAATCTACTCTTCAGCTTTTACTTACAGTCCTGCCGAAGGATTTTGGCTCGAAACATTGGCTACTCTTTCTCATAGATGTTGGAAATGTTCAGCAGATCAGGCAGCCTCTGTAGAGAGAGGAACAGAAGCTGTGTTTCAGCTTGATGACCCTTCACCAGAACGGGGAAAGGTTGGAGTTAGGTGCAGAGGCGGTGGGGGGGAGAGACGTGAACAAAAACAAGGTTTTTGATTGGCTGGGTGTGGAGATATTACAAAAAGAATAATAGATGTGGTGAAAGAAGCTTGTAAAGGCCTTGAGTGGATAACAAGATGTCAATCTGTGAAGAGATGAATAAATAATTAGCAGCGGATGAAATAAGGAAGTGGTGGAACTGAATGCTGGAAATGTAACATATAAAGCTGTGAAGATTGATAATCTGCAGTCAGTGAACTCAAAGTCTTGTAAGTTGTAATGGATCTAATTGGAAAATGAACTGATATTTCTTGACGTTAGGCTGGACTTTGCTGGAATCGTGTTGGAGACCAGCAGCAGAAAGACCAGAATAGAACTGGGGTGGGGAATTATAGTGACAGCCACTCTTCTGGACTGAACAAAGGCATTACACAAAGCAGTGTCCCAATCTCCATTTGGTTTCCAAAATGTACATGAGATACGCTTTCAGCTCTTCTGCTGGCTGGGGTCATGTTACCCTACCTGACTCAATTTTCAATGGATTCTCTTCATGCTTCCTGTCACCTTTAAGATACTTTCACCACTGGATACATCTTCCACTCTTCCCCCTTTCAGCTGCACCATTCCCTTTTTGACTCTCTGGTCTGATTTTCCATCTCTATGAACCAAACTCCTTCACACAACACTCTCCATATGAAGTATAATACACTTCTCTTTTAACCCATTCTTTCCCACCATCCAGATGCCCCAACAGTCCTAGCAGGTGAAGAAGTGATTCACTTACTTTTCTTCAATAGTTTATTAAGAACTCAGTCAACAGTTTTATCAAACTACTATAAGAATGTTAAAAATGCATTTAATACTTACAACATGTCCGAGAAAGCCAAATACCATCTGGGTGACCACTTTGCAGAACACTTCTGATTAGTCCACAAGAGAGACGCTACAACTTTAATTCCCTCTTGCTCTGATCCACCTGTCTGTGACCTCCAATACCAGTCAACAAGAAGAACAAAGTTTGAGGAATAACACTTCATCGTCTATCTGGGAGATTGCAGATATTGGAATTCTATATCAAATTCAATAATTTTAGTCAGGTAGCATTTTCTATTTGTATCAGAACTGGCTAGCTCTTCTGTCGAGTACCTGTATCTTCTTTCTTAATATGAGCTTGGTCTCTTGCTGCACAGATACTTGTTAACATCCTGGCCATTTCCAATATTCTCACGTTGGCTTCAGATTCAGCAACTGTTCTGACCTGCATTTCACAACACTAACATGCTCCTTCTTTTATCTCTATCTTCCTTCATTAACCTCTGAACCAGATGGTTCTGTCAGCATGGAAAACTCATCAGCTATCCTGGCCTTGGTCTATTGCAGATATTCACTTTGTCCTATCCATGCCTCTCCCACTTGCTTTGCAACTTAAAACTTGTCTTTCCACTTTACCAGTTCCAATAACTCTTTAATTTTGCTCTTCTCAAAGATTCAAAAATTCAAAGTACAGTTATTATCAAAATATTTATGCAGTACAGAGCCCTGAGATTCTTCCTCCTGCAGACGGTCATGAAACAAAGAAACACTATGGAAACCATCAGAGGTCTCCACAGATGCTGATTGGCCTGCTGTGCGTTTCCAGCATCTTCAGATTTTATTCCAAATTTACATCATCTGCAGGCTTTCTTTTGATTTTTACCTTACCAAATGGTTTGTAAAAAATCCAATTCACTCATCTGATTCTCAGAAACAATAATTTGGAAACTGGTATTTCAAAACAAACTAATAATGTAAAATGCTTTGTAGATTCTCAACGGAACCTGAAGCTGTTATTGCTGCTGTTTTGCATATTTATATGTCTGCTTGCTCCATTATGATAGTGCCAATAACATGATACTGTCTTACATCAACAGGCACCTCACAATTTATGTCAAACTGTCAAGCTTCAGGCCATGCCACTCAGGGATTTGTATTAATATTATTTTGTGACTCTATTTACTGGATCATAACTATATGTGCAGTGTGTGACTATATGTACTGTGTTTTTCACCTTGACATAGAGGAACGATGTCTCGTTTTGCTGTATATATGTGTATGGTTAAATGACAGTCAACTTGAACTTGAAATACTGGAATTACATGGTGGGAGAGCAGTGTAAAGAAACGTTTTTCTGGATAAACAACTATTCTTGGGAAGGGAATGGAGGAGCCATCAGTGATAGATGTCTGATTTTCTAATCTTTGTCTATTGCTCGTATTCTTCAGCACTGATTTCCTGCAACTCCTCAACTTCCTCCGCTTCATCCACCTCATCCTCTTCTTCATCCTGCTCGTCCTCAGAAACCTTTTCCTGAAAATAAATGCAAAGAATGCTCGAGGGAGTTTGAAGATGTGAAAATCTCCAGAGCTTAATGCAACAAGTATGTTGTAGAGAGGTCGGCTCAGCCTAAAGAGAGGGAGCAGATGTGGGATGTTTTGAGGAGAGGGTGTAACTGACAGAGCCCTCATACAGTCATACAGGCCCTTTGGCCCAACTGGTCCATGCTAACCAAGACCCCCCCATCTTACGCTAGTCCCGTTTGCCTACATTTGGCTCATATCCCTCTAAACCAGGGGCTCCCAACCTGGGGCCATAGATCTCTCGGTTAATGGTAAGGTCCCATGGCATAAAAAGGTTGGGAACTCCTGCTCTAAACATTTTCTATCCATTCTCCTGCCCAAGTTTCTTTTAAATATTGTTAATGTACCTGTTTCAATCATTTCCTCTGGGTGGTGAAGTAATTTGGAGGATGGAGATAACTTGGGATGAAGAACGCAAGTTTGGGTAGGCTGCTGATCTGATTGAAAGATAACTTGGGAATAGGGAATGGGGTGTGGGTAGGCAGCTGATCCCATTGGGAGATTAAAAAAATCAGCCATGACTGAATGGCAGAGCAGACTTGATGGGCCAAATGGCCTAATTCTGCTCCTTTGTCTTATGGCCTAATGGTCTATATCAGTGATTTGGGTAAATTAGGGCTGGAAGAGGTTCACAAAATTGATCCTGGGAATGAAAGGGTTAACATATGAAGAACATTTGATGGCTCTGGCCCTGTATTTACTGGAGTTTAGAAGGTTGTGGGGGATGTTCATAGTGAAACATTGAAGACTGAAAGGCCTAGATAGAAATGATGTGGAGAGGATGTTTCCAATTGCTGGGGAGTCAGGATACAAAGATGTCCCTTAAGAAAAGAGATGAGGAGGAATTTCTTTGGCCAGGTGGTGGTGAATCTGTGGAATTCATTGCAACAGATAGCTGCGGAGGCCAAGTCAATGGATATATTTAAAGTAGAGGTTGATAGGTTTTTGATTAATAAGGGCATCAAAAGTTATAGGGAGAAGGCAGGAGAGCAGGGTTGAGGGGGAAAGTAAATCAGCCACGATCAATGGTGGAGAGTCTCACGGGGTGAAATGGCCTAATTCTTCTCCTATGTCTTATACTCGTATTGACATGCAGTCTAGGTGGGAAGAGGGTGACTTGGGATGGAGAAGACTTTCTGATTTGGGGTATGGGTGTGATGTGGCTTGAGGGTGTGTTTTATGATATGGGAGCACTGCCTGGACGGGGCATGGGACTGAGTTATGATTTGGGGTATGGGTGTGATGTGGCTTGAGGGTGTGTTTTATGATATGGGAGCACTGCCTGGACGGGGCATGGGACTGAGTTATGATTTGGGGTATGGGTGTGATGTGGCTTGAGGGTGTGTTTTATGATATGGGAGCACTGCCTGGACGGGGCATGGGACTGAGTTATGATTTGGGGTATGGGTGTGATGTGGCTTGAGGGTGTGTTTTATGATATGGGAGCACTGCCTGGACGGGGCATGGGACTGAGTTATGATTTGGGGTATGGGTGTGATGTGGCTTGAGGGTGTGTTTTATGATATGGGAGCACTGCCTGGACGGGGCATGGGACTGAGTTATGACCTGGGGTAGAGGATGGTGGGATGAATGGGGCAGGATGGGCTTGTGCTTTGCCACGTGATTTAAAACAGCATTCTGTAAGTATGGATAAATATAACTTGAAAGGGATCATTTTAAATTACAAGGTCAGTTCTTTTAAACTTTTAAAAATAAAAACACACGAAAGCTTTTAACTTTTATATGCTAATTTATATAGAATGTAATTTCAAGCCCGGAGTCTTTGGACTTCACTGAAGTACTGGAGTCACTAAAGTACCTTACTGATAGGGAGATCAGAGTAAAGGAAGGTCATTCCGAATGAGCTTGCAAATAAAGATTAAATTGGCTTTATGTATCACATGTAAAATACATCAAAATATATAGTGAAATGCGTCGTTTGCGCCAAATCATATCAGCCGGGCAGCCCACAAGTGTCACTACGCTTCCGGTACCAGCCAACAACTCACTAGCCTGAACCTTTGCGTCTTTGGAAAGTGGGAGGAAACCAGAGCACCCGGAGGAACACAATGCTGTCATGGGGAGAAAGTTCAAACTCCTTACAGGCAACAGCGGGAATTGAACCCCCCCACTAGAACTGCAGTAATACTGTTATGCTAACTGCTATGTCACTGCGCTACTTTACCCATTAACAGGGTTGCCTTACCCAGGCAAAGTAAACAGAGTCTTTGGTCATCAGTCAAAGTATTCTCATTTGAAACGAGTTTACGTATCTGCAAAATCTCAGAAAATTTATGACATAGTATGAGGCTTTTCAGCCCATCTTGTTGGTTTTATCATGGCTCTTCAAGAGCTGGTCCAGGTACTACTTAAATGTGAGGAAGATTTCTGCCCTTCATAAGTGTTTTCCAGACCCATGCCACATTTCCTCATTTTCATTCATTCTACTGATATCTTTAAGTCCTGATTTTTGATCCCCTGCTGAGGAAATTAGCCTCTTCACAGCTATGTGCTCTGGGAGTAATTATATTGAAAGCATTGTTAAAATTGAATCCAGGTCTGTCATCTTTCCTTCATACCATTTTGTGAGACTTCAATTTTAGCTTTCATATTAGGCTTATTTAACATCTCTCACTCTTAATATTAGCTCTGTTCCTTTTCTGGAAAACTTTGCGAATGTCAAGATAAAAGAAATATAATCAATTGATCTGTTTCAATTTCTGTTCCAGAACCAGCATTCATAATCTCAGTAGAAAGTGGAAAATGAGTGTGCAGCACTTTGGACACAGAGGGGGTATCAGTGCCTGCTGTTCAATCTGCCTGAATCTCTTTTCTGCTGAATCACTTTCTGGTTTTCAGAGGGGATGCGGGAGAGGTAAAGAAGGGATATATCAAAGAGTGAGGCTGCAGTCACCTGACTCAATGCAACTGATCACCACTTGGGAGTGGCACAAGAGATCATTTATTTTATTGATGGCATGCTTGCCTCATTCAAAGGGTTGTAACAACCCTTTAAAAAGGTCTTGAGTTTTCACCTTGGTCACAGCTTTCCTGTCTGATAGCCACCCTCCACTAGGATTCTGCAACACCTCAATAGATTTAAAAGCAACTACTCTGCTGAACTGTGCAAAACTCTAGCTATATATATATGTACATAAACACACACACATATATATATATATATGTACACACACATATATATATACACACACACACACACACACACACACACACACACACACACACACACACACACACGAATATATATACATACATATACCTAAGGCTTTTGAACAGTACTGTATTTTTGTATTTGTCAACGTGGAGCGGAGAATGAGTAAATCTGGCGGGGAGCAAACCCGTTGGGAATGGCGAGGGTGCAGCCCTGCAGAAGGGGTGTGGGGCAGGTGGCAGAGAAGGAGTGCCAGGGTTGGGAAGGGGGCAGTGGTGTGGATGCAGACACACCCAGCCCTGAGACACCGGGCAAGAGAATTTGATTCCAAACAATTGGTTAATTGATCACTTCCGAATGTCTCTCTGGTGCCTTCCCCTCTCCCTTCTCCTTTTCCCAACCATGATTCCCCTCTCCCTGCCCCCTTCCCACTCTCAGTCCACAATAGAGACTCATATCAGAATCAAGTTTATCATCACTCACATATGTCATAAACTTTTGTTTGTGGCAGCAGTACAGTCCAATATATAAAATTACTACAGTACTGTTCTAAAGTCTTAAGCATCCTAGCTATATTCTGTATATGTGCCTAAGACTTTTATGCCACTGTAGTAAGACAAGGACATCTGAGTTACTGTCGTCTTCCTGTCAGCTTGAACCAGTCTGGCCATTCTCCTCTGACCTCTCTCATTAACAATCAGAACTGCTGAAAATTTTTTTCTTTTTCCCACCATTCTCTATAAACTCCTGACATTGTTGTGCATGAAAATCCCAAGAGATCAACAGTTTCTGAGGTACTCAAACCACCCTGTCTGGCACCAACAATCATTCCACATCAAAGTCACTTTTCCTCCCCATTCTCATGTTTGGTCCGAACAACAACTGAACCCCTTGGCCATGTCTACGTGCTTTTATACATTGAGTTGCTATGATGTGATTGGCTGATTAGATATTTACAAACAAGAGACCATGGGTATCTAATAAAGTGGCCACTGAGTATATTTGTCAGTAACACACGGTGAATCTAAATGCTGCAAGTGGCAGCAAACGTCACAATTAATTGATCCTTCTCTGAAAGGAAACTCTCATTGGTTACTTCCCAAACCGCAGCCCTGAGGGAGTGACGGGAGCAGGTTCGACAGTAATCATCAAACATGAAGGAGATCCACAGTTGAAGGGGAGAAGTATTCCAGGGAATTAGGAAAAAGAGAAAGTGAGGGATTGTTTTTCAAAAGAACAAGAAAATACTCAATGGATTCAGTGGTATGACTGCCGAATAACAATGGTGCATGTGTTTTCCTTGTCTGGTATCTGTCGTGGTCCCATCTGGCAATTCCCCATTACCTCTTTAATTGGGCCCGAACCCCCTGGCCTGATTTCCAATCGTTCCCAATTCAGCAAATTACACACACCTGCTTCCCATCAGTAACTGCAGGATAAAAACCCTGGAAACACAACAAGGAACTGCCAATTTGTTGGTCAGCTCCTGTATGAGTGATCTTGTCTTGTGGTTATTTAGAACTGGCAGTTCTTAGTTCTGCACCATCTCCTGGATTCTCCACGTGAACCTTGTCTCTGTATAAAGACTCTCTGAGATACTGGCTCTCTGTTCGCAGTGGTGCTAATGCCTAATGACTCTGCCTCAGTGCCTGTGTCCTGCACCTGGGTTCGTTCCCCAGCCACGTCCCTGCGACAGTAGTTCCTCCTTTATTCGCCCAGGGTGTTACTCAGCTCTGAGTGCAGAGTGACGGGGTTGCACTATTACAGTGCCAGTGGCTTGTGTTTAGTTTCTGCCACTGTCTGTAAAGAGCTCTCCCCATGACAGTATGGGTTTCCTCTGGGTATTCCAGTTTGCTCCCACATTTCAGAAACATACAGAATAAGGTTATTAAGTTGTGGGCACGCTCAATTGGTGTCTGAAGCATTGCAACAGTTGCTGACTGCCCCCAGGTAGTTGATACATACAACACGTTTCAGTGTACATGTGACAAATAAAGCTCATCTTTAAAAGTCCATTGTGACGTGGTGCAAATTTGATGGACTATATGGTCTTCTCCTGCCCATCTATCTTCACTGTTTGCGTTCTCCCAGCTTGTAACATCCCACTTTCCGTTGAGGCAATAATTGAAATATTCCGCATTACCTGTCGGCCAGCGGAGCGTCGAGTAGCCAAGGTGCTGTGAGCTTGAGATGGACGTGCATCGCTCTCGAGTTCACCAATGGAGATCTGTGACCTAAACGCCTGCAGGAGAGAAAAGGCACATCTACACTTAGAGTATTGTGTTGAGTTCTGGTCGCCTCGTTACAGGAAGGATGTGTGGAAGCTTTGGAGTGGGTTCAGAGGAGATTTACCAGAAAGCTGCTTGGATTAAGAGAGCATGTGTTTTGAAGAAAAGTTGAACAAGTTAGGGCTTTTCACTATGGAACGAAGGAAGATGTGAGGTGACTTGATAAATGTTTATAAGACGATAAGAGCCATAGATCAAGTGGACAGCCAGAGACTATTTCCCAGGGCAGAAATGTCTAATACAAAGGGAAATAATTTTAAGGTGATTGGAGAAAAATATAGGGTGGGGATGTCAAAGGTTAAGTTTCACCATAGAGTGTGGTAGACACATGGAATGTGCAGTCAAGCACTGAGGTGGAGCAGGTAGATTGGGGACTTTTTAGAGACTCTTAGATAGACAGATAAAAGAAAGATGGAAGGCCATATGGGAAGGGTTAGATTGATTTTAGAGCAGGTTCAAAGGTCAACACAACACGATGGGTGAAAGGGCATGTACTGTCTTGTAATGTTCTGGAACAGGTGTTCTATAGCAATGAGAAATGAAATCTAGTGAGCAGAGGAAAAGAACTGAGGCTGTACTGCCTCCTATTGAGCTACTTCTTTTGGTCACCTGCTGTGGTGAACTACATATACCTGTCTGGACACGCCCCCTTGCTGACTGCTCCTGTGGCTCCTCCCACTGACCGTGGCTCCTCCCACGGACCCCGGTATAAAGGCGATTGGAGACACAGCCCCGGTCTCAGTCTCCAGGATGTAGTGTGGTGGTCAATTGCTGCTTGTTCTTTCTTCCAGCCAATAAAATTGATGCACCATCAATAACTCTCGGAGACGTGAGGCGAGATATAGGCTTTTATTGGCTGGAAGAAAGAACAAGCAGCAATTGACCACCACACCTGCCCATTTGCTCTTCAGTGCCCCAGGGTACATGGGGAAGGGAAGCTTGCTTTAGCTGATCCCCCACATCAAAATTAGAGTGCAGCACACTTTATACTTGCTAAATGTTTTTGGCAAGATAAATTAATGATGTGGGAACACTATCTTCACTGGTGTTATCATAGAGGCCTAATCACAACAGAAGCTTTGTTTATGATCTAGATGTGGCTATTGGGACAATATTTTCATAGAGTCATACAGCATGGAAAAGGGCTCCTCAGAACACTGACTTCACACTGACCATACACACTAAGCCCATAGCGTTCTCCAGACATTCCAACAACTCCCTCAAATTCTAACACCTGGATTAAGATGGCACTACTCAACATGGGCAACAGCTTACTGGTCATTTTGAAAAGCAAGAACTCCGACTAAATACCCTATTAATAACACTTTTTATGTGGAAAATTGTGGTAAACAATCACCGCAAACAATGCGGAGGTGAGCTGAAGCGAGGCTGGTCCGAGTGTCGAGGCATGCAGGTGCGGGACAAAGCCAGAATGAGGCGGAGGCATGTTCCAGGAGAATCTGGAGAGAAGTGGCAATGTTGGAACCTTGGGGCAAAGTTGGAACAAGTGGAGCGGAGAAAGACTGAAGCAAAGTTGTTTCGGATCCTGCCCACCTAAACGGAGAGCAAGGTTCGATCCATCTAAGCACCATGCCAATTTGGAAAGTCTGAGTACAGGCTGGAGGTGGCCCAGAGCGTATCGTTGTGGCAGGGTCCAGGTGATTGGACAATTTAAATAGGGGCCAGGCGGACTGAAAAGGTAGGGTGTTGGGACCAGAGGTGAGGGTTGAGTCAGTTCTGCTCTGCGACATTTTACTCTGCTCCTCTTCGCGCTGAGGCTGAGGCTGTGCCCCAGCTGCTATGTGCTTTGTGTCTGGGAGCTTCATGCCGATTTGCCCTGCTAAATGATGAACTGAGACCGAGGCTGTGGGCCTACTCCAGCTGTCTCAAGCTCCGGGCCTGTGGACTCAGTTTGGTTTGGGATGCTGTTGCTTGTTTCTATTGTTTGCATGATTCGCGTTTTTTCCCCTCTTCCTCTGTGCATTGGGTGTTTGTTAGTCTTTGTTTATTGGGTTCTTTTGGGTTTCTTGTTCTTGTGGCTGCCTGTGAGCAGATGAATCTCAAGTTTGTATAATTTATACATATGGCTGATTGGTGGCTGATTAACCACCAATTTTCACATTTTTGGAAGAGTCATAGAGCACCATGCACAGAAGCATGCCCTTTGGCCCATCTTGTCCATGCCAAACTGTAATCCTGCCTTGTCCCATCAATTTGTACATAGCCCATAGCCCTCTCATTCATGTAACTTATCAAAACTTTTCTTAAAATGGTTGCAATTGAACTCATATCCACCACTCGGTCCACACTCGCACCACCTTCTGAGGGAAGAACGCCCCCCCCCCCCCAATTCCCCTTAAGTATTTCACTTTTCACCCTTAAACTTTGACCTTTAGTTCTGGTCTCACCCAACCTCAGTGGAAAAAGCCTGCTTGCATTTAATCTTTCTATTTGGGAGAACATCAGAGCACATTGAGGAAGCCCACACAGTCACAGGGAAAGCACGTAAACTCCACACAGACAGCTCGAGATTTGTGAGGCAAAGACTCTACTAGCTGAGACACTGTGCTGCTGCTTAAAGTTCTACAACCATGTTGATGACATTATGCTGCTACTGATCTTGATCTGGGAGGGTGCTCCAGACTAATACTTAGCAAGTTGCAGTGCCAAGCACCCAAATAGATAGTTGCTTGACATTCAGGGAGAAGTCAGGAAGCCTGGCAAAATTAGGAATTTCTCCAATCAGAGGCTGGAAACAGCACAAGAGCCACTTCACATTTTTCACTGAGAGAGTGGTTGGTGTGTGGAATGCACTGCCTGAGTCAGTGGTGGAGGCAGATACACTAGTGAAGTTTAAGAGACTACTGGACAGGTATATGGAGGAATGTAAGGTGGGGGGGTTATATGGGAGGCAGGGTTTGAGGGTCGGCACAACATTGTGGGCCGAAGGGTCTGTAATGTGCTGTTCTATTCTATTCTAATGTCACAGTGAACACAGCCAATGGAGGCCTCCCCTGAATCCTGGAATGCATGGGGTGGGGGTGCATACAAGACATGTAAATCGAAACATGAATGCAGAACTGATGCTGGGATCTCATGTGCCGGTTTGAGTCCGAGGAGATCTGAGGCCCTTAGAGCATAAAGTTGTTGTGAAATGATTTCTAGGTTGCTGAGGTCCACTAGGAACATCGACTGTGAGCACAGGAAAACGATTTTGCCCTTGTACAAAGCTTGGTCAGAACTCAGCACGTCCAGATTTGGCCCCTTCAATTAATTTTTTTTCGCTGTCCTTTTAAATCTCTAGTGCCTTAATTTAATCTGATTCAGAATATTAATCGATTAAAAAATAATCCGAATTTTCAGTTATTGGCTTTCATTTGTTCGTACGTTGCTTTCAGACTTGAGCTCATCTTGGAAGTAGCCAGGAAGTGTTAGCTGTTCACTGGAAAATGCAATCAGCCTTGTGGACAGTTGGAATTCTGAAGCCTATGACTAATTCCTTACTGCTGATTGTGGGCGATCAGCTGATTTTGGAAAAGGTGAAGAGCAAACAAGATAATCCTGGGTCAAGCTACTTTCAGCCAAGTACTTTTTAGGCCTTGGTATCTTACTTACACTTTTGAGAAGGCTCGGAGATCATCTATTTACATATAACAACGTTATGAAGGATGGCTATTGTGTTCCAGTTGACGGTTTGTTCTGGTTGGATTAGTTAGGACAGGAAATCATGATTTTAGTTTGCTGGAACTGGATATTGAGAGGAGGTGTTTTTTTTTCAAACGAGCAGAGGCCCTCTGGAACACCAAGCTGTTCTTCCCACAGTACTAACCCGCTGTTCCTTCAAGCTAGATATGATCTAGAATGAGGTAATCATCATTTGTTAGTTTAGCAGATAGGCACTAAAAGGAATTCTGTCCATCCTGATCTTCTGAACTAATTTTGGTTGCCTTGGGATTCTTGTGAAAATAATTCACATTTTCTTTCCCAAATCAATCTTTACCTCTTTTGGGCAATTGACTTTGACTGGGTATTTATTGTGATGTTCAGAGGTAGGGCAAATTAATTGAAGTGGGGAGTTCTTTTCCTCTCTGTCAATCTGCCCTTATTCATATGTTCATGCAGTATGCCACTCTGAAGGTTCTAAAGCCTATAAAACTTAAAGCATTTTTATAAATATGTTAGACCAGTGTTTCAAACAATGGTGTTGCTTTCATAAACGTGACTTCTTCCAACATTCCTGAAACTCAGATGAAGTCAGACAGGGTGAGGAGCTCCACACTTTGCTCTACAGATTCATGGCCACTCTTTGTCTCTTCTCCGGTCATTGGTCTGTCAGCCTTGCTGATGCCATGCTGAAAAGTATTGTGCATTATTTCACAAGTTTATTTTTGAAAAAGAAAAATCCAGGCCTCAATCTGTTACAGGAACTGAACTCAGTTACACTCACTCATACTGTACCTCAAGGTCCTTCCCTTCGTCCAAGTTGTTCAAACACTGGAAGGCATTTGTGTACACCTCAAGGGCTTTGGCATGGAATATCATCTCAATCGTCACGAAGTTTGTGAAGATATCCTATGGGGAGAAAAACAAAACACTCCTGAAAGCATTCCTGGTGTGGTGATCAATAAGCTGTCTTAGAGGAGTCACTTGCCCCTTCTCTGGCCTCTCTCAAGACCCCTGTCTTGATGATGCTTTGAGAAATGCATTTCTTGTTACAGGCACAAAACCGGTGCTCATGAAAGACGGAATGGACTGAGACTGGAAAAGGGAACAAGCCACTTGAGAAACAGGTGCTGCTCAAATGTAAAGATCATAGTCTGACGCATAATGAAGGCACAGAAAGACCGAGTAGTGATGTGCAGAGACCTCTGAACCTGGGAAGAGTGTGGCAAAGAAAAGTCTTCAAGCAAGGTGGGAAACTAATCTCTAACAATGAATAGCTGTCTTCATACCTTCAGGTCCTTGAGTTTCTGCTTCTGAAATTTGAAAATGATCTCTTCCAGCTGATATGTAGTGTGGTTGACATCGACTGAAGCCTTCTGCACGTTGGCTTCAGCCTAGGGTAGAAAAGCCAACACTCTCATTCAGTCAGAGTCATTAATATGGAAGCAACACATAACCCTTGTACAGATTCACCATTGTCTGAAACACACATTGCACTCCACACTGCAGGACAGAGAATGGCACGCAGAATGAAACACACATTCCTCTCAGATCAAACAGTTTGCCTTGATATTTCTTAACAGCAAAAAGAAACGTGCATGTTTTGTAATCTGCATTTTAGAGTATCTCCTCTATTTGGGCTGATATTTTGTTCCATTTAGTTTTTGAAACTATTTCTAGTGAATTATACCATGGAATAAAATATCTAGACAGGAGGAAGGGTCTTTAACAAAGGATCTGCCTTTCTCATGTCCATGATTGCTAGGTTGACTGGACAATGATCTGCGTCTTTGTTCACACACAAAATACTGGAGGAACTCAGCAGGCCAGACAGCATCTATGGAAAAGAGTAAATAGTCGATGTTTCCAGCCGATGAACATTTTGGCTGATTGACGTTTTCCATAGATGCTGCCTGGCCTGCTGAGTTCCTCCAGCATTTTGTGTGTGTTGCTCAGATTTCCAACATCTGCAGATGTTCTTGTCTTAGCGCATCCTTGTTCCCCTGGTTTCAAACGTGTCACAGCAGCAAATCATCAGGACCATTGATACAGAAATATTCATCAGGGAAACTAGATGCTGGAAAAACAAACCAGAGAGGCATCATCTGTGGAAAATGATGCATCCCGAAAGGGTCTAATTTGATAGCAGAATCCATGAGAATAAGAGAGGAGTCCCCCTGTTTCTAGGTCAGACAAAGGGTCTTTGAGCTGAAAATCTAATCTGTTTCATTTCTCTTTGACACAGAGATGTGGGTTCAAAACCCACTGTGGCAGCTGGGGAATTTATACTCAAGTAAAGCTGGGAAATTAAATGAAACTAATCTCTCTAACGGTGGCCGTGAAACCGCCAGAGAGTTGTAAAGACCCATCCTGTTTACCAGTGCCCAGCAGGGAAGGAAATACACTGCATCTACTCCATTAGGCTTCTGTGTGATTCCAGGCCCAGTACCATGATTAGCTGTTTGCCCAGTTGGAGGGGAATTAGAAATGAGCAGTAAATGCCTGCATTACCAGTGGCATCAACATGTGAACATTTGACAGCAGAACCCTGTTACGAAGTTCCTGTCACTATAATACTCAAGTTGTGGGTGCTGAATGAAACATCACATTCAAGCAGCCTCATTGAAAATGGAGTCGTCAAGCAAACAGCATTAATGAAGAAATGAAGCGACAGCTAACATGAGGGTTACTGTAGATTCAGGAAGTCCACAGGAACACACACAAAATGCTGGAGGAACTAAGGACTCCTGATGAATCGTCCCAGCCAGAAACATTAATTGTTTATTCCACTCCATAGGTGCCGTCTGCCCTACTGAGGTCTCCAGCATTTTGATGTGTGTGTTGTGTTAAATGCTAGACCTTGCACCCGTGTTTGATCCCAGCTGGGTGGAGCAAAGTAATTTTTTCTTCCTTATCGGTTGTGTGCCAGGGTTACTATGCAGGATCCTCCTGTTCATTAGTACAGCGGCAAACATTCACCCTGGGACTACTGCACCTCAAGAAGGCAACTCCAAACTGTGCTTTCGAGAGGCAGGCTGTTTGGGCATTAGTTGTTGGCCCTGAGAGTGAGTGACCTTCTCCCAGAATCTTAGAGGATTCCTCTTAGGAGAGAGGTAAATTTCCTTCGCATCCTTCAGGAAGAGCACAGCAGCCAGTGTAATGCTATTATAGCGCTAGAAACCGAGGTTCAATCTCTGTTGCTGTCTGTGCGGAGTTTGTACGTTCTCCTAGTGACCACCCTGTGGCTGCTCCGGTTTCCTCCCACATTCCAAAGACACACAGGTCAGTAGGTTAATAGGTCACTTGGTGTAATTGGGTGGCGTGGGCTCGTTAAGCCAGAAGTGCCTGTTACCGTGCTGTATCGTGAAATAAACATTAAAATAAAAACAAGTAAAGATTACACTTCCTCTCAGGAATGTCCCTACTCCCTGCCACTTACCTTTTCAGCAACTTCCTGTCAGTGACATACCTACTTCCTGCACCTTCCCTTTCCCACCCCTAGCAACAGAATGGGAGGCCCACCAAACCGAGCACAGATAACATCACACCACATACTCGAAGGAGATGTCACTTACCTTCACCAAGGCCGACTACAGCGATTGATCAGAAAAACGATGAATTATTTACTGATCTCACAACTAGTCGAAGGAATACCCCAGGAAAATATTTCAGAATGTTTCTAGCTTTGATATGATGAGAAACATTAAGTGGTGGGAAGTACAGTGTTTCTGCTTAAAATCAAGGCCGGTTGCTGCTGTGGTAATCTAATCAGACATTGACAATGCTCCTGGAGTATTCCTGAAACACTTTCATATTAGCACGTAGTTTGCTATCCACAGTGAATTAAAAAGTGCCCTTAGCCATCACTGATTTCAGCTCTTTCTATGGACTAGGTTAGATGCTGTGTACTTTGGTGACCAGTCTCAGTGGTCATCCTTTGGATGTGGGACAGACCAGGCCTGATGGTAATCTTGTTCTGGCACAATCCTGACCAGAAGATCATCCGGCAAGATGGTGGCACAACTGGTCGCAGAGACCTCTACGGGGTCAACAAAGGGTGCAACTGTTGTACTTAAATGTGCACCTAATGAACACAAGATTCTGCTAAACGTTAAGAACTCAAAGGACTGCAGGTCTACACCATCAGCGAGTTGCCCGCTGATGGAGGTAATTAAGGAGCTGCACAATGTGCTGCTGCTTGGGTTGATGGAGGTGTGGTGAACTACATATACCTGTCTGGACACGCCCCCCCGCTGACTGCTCCTGTGGCTCCTCCCACAGACCCCTGTATAAAGGCGATTGAGGTCTGAGCCCGGCCTCTCTGTCTCCAGGATGTAGTATGGTGGTCAACCACTGCTTGTTCCTTCTTCCAGTCAATAAAAGCCGATATCTCGCCTTTACGTCTCAGAGTGAGTTATTGATGGTGCATCAGGAGGCTTACTGTCGAATAGCGAGTGGCCATTGTGGTCACTTTTCTTGTGTTTTCAAGACCCCTTTGGAGGGTATTGTTAATCTGGTACACCATGAGTTCGATTCATTGATGGGGCGGATGGAGGAGGCCTAGTACTCGGTGGCAGTGAGGAGTAGGCCTGAAGCCATGGTGTCCCCTGTTTATAGCCCCCAGAGATGAAGCTTCATCGGGGGTAGTGTGGCATGCTGTCCAGAACAGGGTTGGAGCTGCCCCCCCCCCCCCCCCCCCCCACACAGGGTTTCACTCGGCAAAGAACAAGCTCTGTTATGGCCGACTACAGATTTTTAGCAGCACTCAATGGACTCGGGCTGCCGGAGGCGAGACATCCGAGCCATCGTGCTCTACCAGGGGCAAGTGAAGTGCAGTTGTGGCAAATGAAGATTTAAATCGGACTGAGGGGTCTGGTCTGGTTGTGGTTCTTACTAATATTCTATACGTGCTTGTATGTGCATATGGACTGGGCCCCAAAGCCATGGATTCACCTAAAGGGAGTCGGGCAGCGGGGTGAGAGCTGGGTGTCAAAGCCATGGTGTCACCGAGTGAGCATCGAGGGCCAGTCTACAGATGATATTAGTGGGCTGGGGGGGGATATAATCCAGACTTGTACACATCAAGCTGTGGTGTGGCGGGTTGGGGGAGGGAGGGGGGACTCAGAACTTTTACTTAGTGGTTGTGGCCTCGTGTGCGACTGTTGGTAACGTGCACTTTGCATCTTGACCCCGGAGTAACGCTGTCTCATTTGGCTGTATTCATGAGTAGTTAAATGACAATTAAACTTGAATTGAATTGAATAAGATGAAGGAGCAGAAATAGTCCAATTGGTTCGTTGGGTTTGCTTCGCCATTCAATCTTTCATCCCCAATATCCTCCCTTTTTCCAGCAACCCTTAATCCCCTTGCCAGTCAAGAGCCTAGCACCCTTTGACTTAAATACAAACAATGACTTGGATCCACAGCTATGTGTGGCAAATAATTGCACAGATTCACTGCCCTCTGGTGAAAAAATTCCTCCCGATCTCAACTTTCAAAGGATGGTGCTTAATTCTGAGGCTGTGCCCTTGGATTCTGGACTGTCACTAATGGAAACTTCCTGCCCACATCCACTCTATCCAGGCCTTTCAGTATTTGAAACGTTTCAATGAGATCCCTCCTCATCCTTCAGAACTCCATCAAGTACACCCAAACTCCCCTCATTCATTAAGCTTTTGACTCAATTGACTGACCACTTGGTCATTAAAAAAGTAACGAATTCCCTTACAAGGTTATCACTGGATAATGATTATCAACGAGATTCCTAGCTGCAATTTTTTAACCCAAGATCATTTTGAGTCCTATGCAATAGTGTCAAGGTCCATCTGTTCAATCTAAGCTTCAGCAATCTTTGTCACCTGCATCAGTCAACACCATTTTGGGCAGCAGTTCTGTTGACTGGGAATTCAGTAGCTGGATAAGGATGGAGAAAAACTGGCCTTTGGTCTGTAGTGCTAAGTGTTGTAATGTCTTTTGCAATAATAAGTGGTGATTAGATGCACTTCCCTACACCTCAATGAAATAATTAGAGATTAATTTCTCCCCAATGGGCTTTGATCAATATTGAATACCTTAATTACCGCTCACAACCAGTTTCGAGCTTAAATGTGGCAAATTACATCATTAACACCATTAGTCAATCCTTGGGAAACTTCTGTTTCCAAGCTCTTTTTGAAGTCTTATTTCTGAGATACAGATCTGAAACGCACACACGTACCATTGACTAGGATGATCGATTAAGGAAGAAAACAGCAACATTATATAGCAATATCTCATCTCATTTGCATTTTAAATTTCAAAAACTGTGACATCTACACAAAATATGGAATGTTTAATTTGTTTCTGCAATCGCAGCCAAATACACACAGTCTATTACAAATTGGTAAACTGGTACATCTCCAAGTTTGCAGATGAGACCACCATGATGGGCTGTATCTCAGATAATGACAAATCAGAGAATAGGATGGGGACAGAGAGCCTGGTGAAAGGGAGTGATGACAACAGCCGTTTCCTCAACGTCAGTTAAAGAAACGAGCTGCTCACTGACTCTGTGAAGGGAGAGGATGCAGTGCACACACTCCCAGTTTTCAGCCATCGTGATGAGGTGGAAAGTGTTGAGAGTTCCAGGTTCCTAGGAGTGAATATCACCAATAGCCTGTTGGGGTACACCCACGTTGCTCTCACGGCCTAGAAAGTTCACCAGCACCTCTACTTCTTCAGGAGGCTAAAGAAAATTGGCTTGTCCCCTTTGAACCTCATCAATTTTTACCGATGTTCCATAGGGAGCATCAACTGCTCTGTATGTGACTGCAGAGAATTGTGGACACAATTCAGCACATCATGGAAACAAGTCTCCCCCTATGGGCTCCATCTATGCTTCATGATGCCAACATAATCAAAACCCCACCCACCCAGGGTATCTGCTCTGCTTCCAGAGTTCAAAGTTTAAAGTATATTTATTATCGAAGTATGTATACATTATACAACCTTGAGATATGTGTCCTTACAGAAACCCAAAAGAACCTATTAAAAATAACACCCAATGTGCAGAGAGAGAGAGAGAGAGAGAAAAAAACAAATTATACAAACAGTAAAAGTAAGCAAATAGCATTTAGAAGGAAAGTGAGTCCATGGACACGAAACTGAGAGCAGGCCCAAAGGCTCGGGCTTGGTTTAGCACAGAGCAGCACACGGAGCCTGGAGCAGCCTCTCACTGTGCTGAAGATGAAAAAAGCCGAAAGCATGGACCACCAGGGTGAAGAACAGATCCTCCCCTGATCTTACAACACTGCTCTACGGTTCCCTGGTACGATAAGGTGGACTCTTGACCTCTTGGACTGTACCACTGCCAGAAAGCAACAAACTTCACAACATTTCTCAGTGATAATGAACCTGATTCTGATTTAATCTACCTTGCACCTTATTGTCTATCTGCACTACACTTTTTCTGTAATAGTAACACTTTATTCCACATTTCATTATTGTTTATACTACTTCAATGCATTGCTGTAATGAAGTGATCTATATGAATAATATGTAAGTATAACTCCTTCCCTCCTTTTATACCCATCTCCCAGTTGAGTTCCCACCATCTTCTGTATCTGATAAGTGCTGTCCTTTCTTTTCCTTAACCCTACTTTGTTGTCATAGTGATTGAGTAGATGTTTTAATTATGGCTTTACCTCAGCTTTATTCAAAGGCACCACTACATATTTTATCCTTAATTTTGAGTGATCGCTTGGCAGGAACTTCTGCCACCTCGTTTCCTTCCACCCCAACGTGGGCAGGAACCTATATGAAATGTATACACAGGCCTGGACCCTGGAACTTCAACAGATGTTGTCCAATTTCAAGAAGAATGTCTGGTCTACAATTTGAGGTATCTCTTCCAGTACTGTAGATATCAAGACTGAGAATGAAGCAGAGCACAGAAGTATAGAATCAGTGTGTACTTCTTTGGCCCATTCCAAGGCTAAATGAAAGTAACCTTCTCAGATATGAATACCAATACTTCGATAATTTTTTCTTAATAGTCACCTGAAACATTGGAACATAAACAGAAACACCTATACAACCTGTCACTGGATCTCTTGAACCATCATGTAGATATGCAAGAATCCATAATATCTGCCTTGCTTATATTGCTGAATTTTCTGTGCCGCTGGTAAAGAATCACTCTCCATCTTGATCTTTCCCTGAAGGCCCAAATCAACCACAGGCAAAGGGAAAAACCATGGAGGAGTGACGGAAAGGGGTAAACTGGGACCAGAATCCATGTTAGACAACCTGAGATCTTGTACCTATCCATTACCCATCCACCGAAAACTGAAGAGCTTAAGAATCCAGCACTCCCAACATTCTACTATTGTTGCCAATGTTGGACGATCAACTTTATGTCCTCTTACATTAACCCAATAAATCATTGCCAACTGTATGAAACCTGCGTAGATGTAAAGGTATTTCACCCACTTCTACCAGTAATGCCAAAATTGGGGATGATTTAATAGCTCTACAATATAATTTCAATGGGTTGAGCTTGAACTTTATCTGGGGGTTTTAAGACCACTTGTAAGGCTGACCCATAAGCAAAGACAGATCTTATTGAAGCAATGTACATCTGTTTCATTGGCCTCCTACTAACACCCCAATCACATCCAATTAAGCACCTAAGCACATTAAGGGATTTTTTACACTTCTCTAGAATTTTATCCACATGCACCTTCCATGTTAGCCTTGTGTCCATCAACATACTTAGAAACTTTACCACTGACTCTTGTTAAAGAGATTTATCATAAAACTTGAGATCAATTGTGGGTGTAATGTTCCTTTTAGAAAAATGAATAAATTGAGCCTTAGCAACAGAAAATTTAAACCTCCTCTGACATCCCTATTCCTCCTCTTCATTAATGGTTGCCTGTTTTTTCTTAATAACATAATTTACATTTCTGCCTCTCTTCCACACTGTCATCATCATTAGCAGCATATAACCATATTGAAATGGCTGAGCCAACATTTAACAAAGTATCATTAATCATAATATTAAAAAGGAGTGGGCCTCACAACATTCCTCTGTCAAATCCCATTCTCTATCTCGTACTCCTTGGAGAAACTTGCTCCCACCCTAACTTGTAACTATCTGATCACATAAAAAATCTTGAAACCAATTGAACAGTTACTGCTTATTCCTATCCTTTCCAGTTTAAACCCTTGTGGCCCTAACATTTCGGAAACTTTCCCTACATCAAAGAAAACCACTACCACTAAGTGTTTATTAACTTGGGCCTTATGAATGTCAGATGCCAAATTTAACACCAATTCCATGTGCATTCTCGCTTTACAAAATCCAGATTGGAATACAGCTGATTTTTCACTACTTTCCACAAGATAAGAAACCCTTGCTATAACCATCCATTCCAATATCTTACATACATGTGAAGTTAGCAAAATAGGACTATAATTGGAAGGATGTAAGATCCTTACTAGGTTTCAGTCTAGGGATAACAACCACTAATTTCCAGGATTAGTAATATCCACAACCACTAATATCCAGGAAGGAAGTTGCCCTTCAACCTATATTGTATCAAAGAATTTCAAAACCAACATAAGTTTTGAATCTGATAACCATGTAAGCATATTATGATAAATATCATCTTTCCCAGGTGATATCTGACCAGTACTATTTACAGCCCTTTTAAATTCAGACAGTATAAATTCAACTTCCAAGCAGGAACTGGAACATTCTTTCTTCTTAGCAATCCGAGGACTGCTTGCCAAAACTGTTTCTCTATAAAGTCTTTGTTCTTTACTTAAATTGGCCAAACTATGTACACTGACTAATGTTTTTGCTAATAATTCCGCTTTTTTCAGAGTCAGTTACTGTAACCTTCTCCCCACCATACAAAACCGGTAATGCATCAAGTTTCCTAACTCCTCCAATTTTCTGTAGCAAATTCCCCCACCTGGATCTCTTTCCCAATGCTAACGCAGTATGTTCTCCAATATATTTTCTTTGCCCTTCTCACTACTAACTATAGCTTGAAATCTTTTATATTGTATGAAAGATGAATAGGAGTAATACTGAATAACTTTCCTAAAAGCTTCATTCCACTCCTTCATAACTCTTATTTTCAGCTGTCCACCAGGGAACAGCTCTTCTTTTATTCTCTCTCAATGATCTGGGAATTGATTCCTTACCTAATGAGCTCAATATTATCCTGAACCAAATAGTCAGGAAACCTACTTTCACATAAAATCATCAAATATATCCCAAACTGCTTTTTAACATCCACCTGGGGATATGAGATCCTTTCCTCTGATACCCATCTACAGGCAATGTACAAATAATGGAGAAATGATCACTCCTCACTGTTGCATCTTTATACACTTCCCAGTTACACATGCTGTAGATACCAGCGCGAGATCTACAGCAGACGCTGTGTTGTTAAATAGATTTATTCTTGTACGCCTACCATCATTCAAGGACGTCAAACACTTCCTCCAGAGAGTCTTCCACCACCATTCCATTCATATGTGTGCCACTAAACCCCACATAGTACTATGAACATTAAAATCCTTACACCATATGTTATTTTTGCATTTCTACCCATTCTTTCCAATAGAAACATAGAAAACCTACAGCACAATACAAACCCTTCAGCCCACAATGCTGCACTTACTTTAGAAATTACCTAGGGTTACCTGTAGCCCTCTATTTTTCTAAGCTCCATGTACCTATCCAGGAATCTCTTAAAAGCCCCTATTGTATCCTCCTCCACTACCATCGCCAGCAGCCCATTACGCTCACTCACCACTCTCTGAGTAAAAAAGCTTACCCCTGACATCTCCTCTGTACCTACTTCCAAGCACCTTAAAACTGTGCCCTCTTGTGCTAGCCATTTCAGCTTTGGAGAAAAGCCACTGACTATCCACATGATCAATGCCTCTCTTCATCTTATACACCTCTATGATGATGATCATCTGTCATCCTCCACCACTCCAAGGAAAAAAAAGGTGGAGTTCACTCAACCTATTCTCATAAGGCATGCTTTTTAATCCAGGCAACATCCTTGTAAATCTCCTCTGCACCCTTTCTATGGTTTCCATATCCTTCCTGTAGTGAGGTGACCAGAACTGAACACGGTACTCCAAATGGGGTCTGACCAGGGTCCTATATAGCGGCAACATTACCTCTCAGCTCTTAAACTCAATCCCATGGTTGATGAAGGCCAATGCACCATATGCCTTCTTAACCACAGAGTCAACCTGCATAGCAGCTTTAGTGTCCTGTGGACTGGGACCCCAAGATCTCTCTAATCCTCCACACTGCCAAGAGTCTTACCATTAATACTATATTCTGCCATCATATTTGACCTACCAAAATGAACCACTTCACACTTATCTGGGTTGAACTCCATCTCCAACTTCTCAGCCCAGTTTTGCATCCTATCAATGTCCCACTGTAACCTCTGACAGCCCACCACACTATCCACAACACCCCCAACCTTTATGTCATCAGCAAATTTACTAACCCATTACTCCATTTCCTCATCCAGGTCATTTATAAAGATCACGAAGAGAAGGGGTCCCAGAACAGATCCCTGAGGCACCCCACTGGTCGCAGGCCTCCATTTGACCCATCTACAATGACTCTTTGCCTTCAGTGGGCAAGCCAATTCTGGATCCACCAAGCAAGGTCCCCTTGGATCCCATGCCTCCTTACTTTCTCAATAAGCCTTGCATGGGGTACCTTATCAAATGCCTTGCTGAAATCCATATACACTACATCTACTGCTCTTCCTTCATCAAAGTGTTTAGTTACATCCTCAAAAAATTCAATCAGGCTCGTAAGGCATGACCTGCCTTAGACAAAGCCATGCTGACTATTCCTAATCATATTATGCCTCTCCAAATGTTCATAACTCCTGCCTCTCAGGATCTTTTCCATCAAATTACCAACCACTGAATTAAGGCTCAATGGTCTATAATTTCCTGGGCTATCTCTACGCCCTTGCTTGAATAAGCGAACAACATCTGCAACCCTCCAATCCTCTGGAACCTCTCCCGTCCCCATTGATGACGCAAAGATCATTGTCAGAGGCTCAGCAATCTCCTCTCCCACCTCCCACAGTAGTCTGTGGTACATCTCATCCAGTCCCAGCGACTTTTCCAACTTGATGCTTTCCAAAATCTCCAGCACATCCTCTTTCTTAATATCTACATGCTCAAGCTTTTCAATCTGCTGTAAATAATCCCTACAATTGCCAAGATCCTTTTTCATAGTGAATACTGAAGCAAAGTATTCATTAAGTACCTCTGCTATCTCCTCCAGTTCCATACACACTTTTCCACTGCCTCACTTGATTGGTCCTATTCCCCCATGTTTTACCCTCTTGTTCTTCACATACTTTTAGAATGCCTTGGGGTTTTCTTTAATTCTGCTCACCAAGCCCATCTCATGGCCCCTTCTGGCTCTCCTAATTTCATTCTTAAGCTCCTTCCTGCTAGCATAATCTTCTAGATCTCTACCATTACCTACTTTTTTGAACCTTTGGTAAGCTTTTCTTTTCTTCTTGACTAGATTTTCAACAGCCTTTGAACACCATGGTTCCTGTACCCTACCATCCTTTCCCTGTCTTATTGGAACGTACCTATGCAGAACGCCACACAAATATCCTCTGAACATTTGCCACATTTCTGCCGTACATTTCCCTGAGAACATCCGTTCCCAATTTCTGCTTCCAAGTTCCTGCCTGATAGCTTCATATTTCCCCTTACTCCAATTAAACCCTTTCCTAACTTGTCTGTTCCTATCCCTCTCCAATGCTATGGTAAAGGAGATAGAATTGTGATCACTATCTCCAAAATGCTCTCCCACTGAGAGATCTGACACCTGACCAGGTTCATTTCCCAATACCAGATCAAGTACAGCCTCTCCTCTTGTAGGATTATCTACATATTGTGTCAGGAAACCTTCCTGAACAACTCCACCCCATCTAAACCCCTTGCTCTAGGCCTAGGGAGATGCCAATCAATAGTGACAGAGGATGAGAGGTGACCTGATAGAGGTCTATAAGATGATGAGAGGCATTGATTGTGTGGATAGTCAGAGGCTTTTTCACAGGGCTGAAATGGCTAACATGAGAGGGCACAGTTTTAAGGTGCTTGGAAGAAGGTACAGAGGAGATGTCAGTGGTAAGTTTTTTTCACGCAGGGAGTTGTGAGTGTTTGGAATTTGCGGCCGGTGATGGTGGTGGAGGCAGATACAATAGGGTCTTTTAAGAGACTCCTGGATAGGTACATGGAGCTCAGAAAAATAGAGGGCTATGGATAATCCTAGGTAATTTCTAAGGTAAGGTCATGTTTGGCACAGCTTTGTGGGCCGAAGGGCTGTATTGTGCTGTAGATTTTCTATGTTTCTAATATTTGGGAAATTAAAATCTCCTACCACGAGAACCCTGTTATTATTACACCTTTCCAGAATCTGTCTGTCTCCTTATCAGCTCCTCGATGTCCCTGTTACTATTGAGTGGTCTATAAAAAACACCCAGTGGAGTTATTGACCCCAATATATCAAGTGTTAAACTTTCACAAGGGTTATACAAATTTATTATCTATGCTTTTATATTCTTTCCCCAAATTTCAACCACAATTGACTCATAAACAGCCACAATCTCCAAAACTCTATATGCTATCCCATTTTTAGCAAAGATAAAAACTCTCCTCCTCCATTGCCCATTTTCCAATCACATCTGATTATAACCTTGTATCTTAAAACCTAGACAAGATTTCAAGCAGGTTTTTCATACACTTATAACATCAGGTTTATTTGGTAAATCTTCAATAAAGTTTTTAATCTCTTGACCATTAGCTAACAGGCTTCTCGCATTCCATTGTAAGATTAGAAAAAACATTAACAACTCTCCTTTGAAGTCTGAACATTATTTACTCTTCCTTGTAAGGCATCATTAATAACTTTTCGAGTTAAGTCTTTTATCTCTTAAGTTTTTTTCTGCAGCTTTAATATATTTTTTATTTTTTTCTGAACTACTTTTAGTTTGTGCTGTACAATCTACCACATCTGCCATGAAAGTGACCAACTTTAGTTTATCAACAATTAACAAATCCTTTGATATACAATCATGCACTTTACGTACTATCAGTATTCTGGATATTAATATCGTTCGTTGACACTGTCTTCTGTACTTCCTGCAGAGCCTCTGTATAAGATATGTCCATTTCTATACAAACACACTGCACTTCCATAGCTTTCTTATATACAGGACACCCTGCATAATCAGTGCTATATTCTCCTCCACAGTTGCTACAGTTTAGCCTAACACCTTTTTCCACAATTGTCGTAATCATGTTCTCCACATTTACCACACCATTTTTTACCCTTACACACAGCTGCTACATGACCAAACTTCTGACATTAAAAACATCTCAGAGGGGGTGGCACACAGACTCAAACCATATAATTAATATCATCTAAATTAACCCTATGCAGCATCTTTTTCCCATCAAATGTAATCAACACCAATAAGCTATCTGTTCTAAATCAATTATGAAACCCATCACTTAGTGTCCATCAATTTTTCCCCAACTAAATTATTTTTAACTTGGTCCATGGCTACATCTAGAGGCACTCCAGAGATTACTCCCCAAAGCTGCTGTCATTCAATAAAATTCCTTGGTGTTACTTTCTTTCCCCCCACAGCTTTTAACCCCAAAGCTTTCTCACATTATTTACTATCTTCACAAACTGCTAAGATTACCCCATCTCTTTAAGGCTTTACACCCACAATATCTTCTAATGCTTTTTAAAAATCCTTAGTTAGTCTAATTGGATTGCTTTCAGAAACAGAACCACATTCAAAACTGAACAAAGCCTTAAACTCTTCCTTCCTACTTCTGTTTAAATCCCGTCTACTACCTTCATTACTGGATATGCCACTACAATCCTCAAACGGCTGCTGATTTTTCCATTTCCCAGAAGCCTGCCATTCAACCTCCTTCCTACAACTTCTATTACCCAAAACCACTTCCCGCTTGCTACTTCAGTCTTCTCCATTGCTTCCTGCCATCTCTACCCCACTTCCTGCCTGACAGAAGACTCCCAACAGCAGGCTTAGTCCTTTTCTCCGACCCCAGTCAACTTCACCACATCCTCCCTAGATTCAGAACTGTGTACTCTCTCCACGTCCCTCTCTAAAGCTTCCAAATCAATATTAATTTAACCCTGGTTAAGCTCAGGATGGGAATTCCTCCTGGTGCATTTGACTCAGGAACTCATTGGGTTAACTTTAGTTCACTTGCCATGTCAAGTGTTAGCTAGGGACTCGGTCAGTAGCACGCTCATCTTGGAGTCAAAGCGATGAGAGTTCAAGTTCCACTCCAAGGGGCTAATTACAAAAGTCCATGCAGATCCACAAAAAGCACCAGAGGAGCAGTTGGGCATTTGAACAGGTTTTAGAACATTACCAACTGAAGCTTTTTATTAGTTCCTGCACTGGAATATGTTTCCTTTACTGGTAAAGCTTCCATGTGACCTGTGTTCGTAGTCGATGAGGTGCAATTGTGATATTCTGAAAAAGAAATACTTGAAAGAATATTTGAGCTTGTGCCATGTTTGGGAATGTCTCTCTTTGGGATTCTCTGTTAACCTGGCCAACCTCTGGAAAACAGAGTCAGATACAATTTTTAAGCAAGGGTTTCAAAGAACTTGTGGACTAGCATAGATATAGTAGTGAACTGCCCATGATATTCATTCAGTAGACCAGAGTCCTGGATCAATAATCTTGAATGTGAATTTGTTTGGTTAAAATATATGGAAATAAAAACTCTGAAAGAGTAAAAGTCATTGTGAAGCTGTAGGTAAAAAAGTCATTCAGTTGTCCTGGCAGAAATTAATCTCATGGGCCTGGCCTTAACGTAACTTAAGTCCCACCGGCAATATATTTAACTTTCAACTGGTCAGTAAAAACGAATTAAACTATCGGAAAAAATAACTTCCTATCACCTTCTCAACTAGAAATGGGCTCCTTTCCCAGAAATGCCATCTGTTTCTGTTATGTTCACAATAGCTCATAATCTGACAAATAGTGCTTAATTTTGCACACTAAATTGCTCATTATATTGTTAAAGTCACTGTAAATGTACTCACTGTGAATTTAACAGATCGGTGCAATATATTTGCAAATGTACTCTAGCAAATGTTATTGGTCTCCACTGTTTTTATACATTGATAATGCTGTCACCATTGAAGGCTTATTAATGAGGATATAACCACAACATGGAATAATGCACATTTAATTGTTTTATTTTCTAATGTAAAATCAGTGGATAGAAGAAAACTTGTATTAATAAAGTAACTTTATAATGAAGAAAATTGTCCCAAGGCACTTGACTGGAATGCTAACAAATAATTTACACAGCATGGCCAAAGAGATGGGATTTAAGGAGAGTTTTAGGAACAAGAAGGAGGTAGAATTTGCAAGGGAGGGAAGCCCAGGTCCAAGGAGTCTGGCAGTCGAAAAGACAGAACTTTTGATCGTAAAGGGATTAAATTAAGGGATGCTTTGGATTTGGAGCAACATAGAATCTTGGAGCACAGCCAGGTTGTAGAAAATTTCAGTGACAGGGAGGAATGTGACAATGAAGAGCTCTGAAGGAGAAGGTACAGGAGCCTGAAGACACATACTCAATGTTTTAGAAACGGCTTCCTCCCCTTCACCATCAGATTTCTGAATGGCAATAAACTCACGTACACTATCTCCCTATTTTCTTGTTTTGCACTACTTTATATATAAAATTGTATTTTATACTTTTTTTATAATGTATTACAATGTATTGCTGCAGCAAAATAGCAAATTTCACGACATATCCCTGTGATATTAAATCTGATTCAGAAGGTGGAGAATGTTAAAACTGAGCTGCTGATTAAATGAGATCCAATGTGGAACATTGATCATAGAACAGTACAGCTCAATACAGGCCCTTCAGCCCACAACTTTTTAACCTACTCCAGTGTCAATCTGACCCTTCCCTTCCCCATAGCTCTCATAGCTCTTCGTCCATGTGCCTTCACAAGAGTCTCTTATTGTCCCTCATGTACCACTAGAGTGTTCCACGCACTTACAGACAGACATACTTTACTTTACTTTCCATGTACAAAAACTTACCTCTGATGTCCCCTCTATACTTCCTCCAATCACTATAAAATTATACCCTCCAGTATTAGCTATGTCTACCCTGGGAAAAAGGTGCTGTCTGGTCCATTCTATCTATGGCTCTTATCTTCCACAGAAGTACACGGGAAAACATTCTGACAGGCTGCAGCACTGTCTGGCATGGGGTGGGGGTGGGGGTACTACTGCACAGGACTGAAAGAAGCTGCAGAGGGTTGTAAATTTAGTCAGCTCCTTCTTGGGTACCAGCCTACAAAGTACCCAGGACATCTTCAAGGAACGGTGTCTCAGAAAGACAGCGTCCATTATTAAGGACCTCCAGCACCCAGGGCATGCCCTTTTCTCACTGTTACCATCAGGTAGGAGGGACAGAAGCCTGAAGGCACACATTCAGCGATTCAGGAACAGCTTCTTCCTCTCTGCCATCCGATTCCTAAATGGACATTGAACCCTTGGACACTACCTCATTTTTGAAATGTATATTATTTCTGTTTTTTGCACGATTTTTAATCTGTTCAATATATGTATACTGTAATTGATTTACTTAATTATTATTATTTTATTTTGTTGTATTTTTCTTCTATATTATGCATTGCATTGAACTGCTGCTGCTGTTAAAATTCAGGTCACATGCCGGTGATAATAAATTCTGATTCTTAAACACACAGTGGCCACTTTATTGGGTACACCTGTACACCTGCTCGTTAATGTAAATATCCAGTCAGCCAATCATGTGGCAGCTCCTCAATGCACGAAAGCATGTAGACATGGTCAAGAGCTTCAGTGGTTGTTCAGACCAAGCATCAGAATGGGGAAGAAGTGTGATCAAAGTGACTTTGACCATGGAATGATTGTTGGTGCCAAATGGGGGAAATGCTGATCTACTATATTTTTCATGCACAACTGTCTCTAGAGTTTACAGAGAATGGAGTGAAAAGAAAAACAACATCCAGTGAGCGGTAGTTCCATGGGCCTTGTGAATGAGAGAGGTCAGAGGAAAATGGCCAGACTGACGGTAACTCAAATTATGTTACAACAAATCGTGTTACAACAGTGGTGTGTAAAGAACATCTCTGAACGCACAGCATATCGAACTTTGAAGTTGATGGGTATGAACATACACTCAGTGGCCACTTAATTAGGTGTAGGTGGTACCAAATAAAGTGGCCACTGAGTCTATACTCTCACATTCATTTAAATAGCTAGTTTAGAATATTTTTTCAATAAAGTGTTCAAATGATGTCCGAAACCTGTGAGCACAAAGATTGAGAAAGAGTGAAAAGATAATAGAATAAATCAATGAAGTGTTGATCAGGTGATCTCCACAGATAGAAGATTTGAGTATTATGAAATGGTGGGGGTTTGGAACAGTGGGAATGAGGAAGCAACTGGTCATAGATTTGTAGAGTGATAGTGAATGGAGGTAGGCATTCCAACCCAATTCGTCCATGCCAACCAAAGTTAGTGCCATTTGCCACATTTCGGCCATATTCCTCTACCCCCTCCTATTCTTGAACTGATCCAAATGAATTTTAAATGTTGTTATTATACTACTTTTATTATACTGTTATTATACTACTTTTATTATACTGTTATTATGCTATTATATTACTTTCCCTGGCAGCTCATTCCATATATTCATCTCTGCATGAAGAAGTTGTTCCTCAGGTCCTACCTTTCCCTTCTGACCTTGAACGTACAGTATGCCCTCTAGTTTTTGGGTTCCCTTTCCCTGGGAAATAGACTGTATTCACCCTGTCTTTGCCCCTTATAATTCTATACACCTGTCTGTCTATGATTTTAGACACCATTGAACTGAACATTCCTAGACTGTTTCAAGGACTCTGTGGTTCGATATTTTATATTCTATATCTTTTTCACTCATGTATTATCATATGTGGTAATTGTTTTTTTTGCACTTTGGGTGTTCGATGTCCTCTTTGAATGAGTTCCATAGTGTTTCTTTGTTTCGTGGCTGTCTGGGGGAAGACGAATCTCAGGGTTGTATACTGCATGCATACTTTGATAATAAATGTACTTTGAATCTTTGGTGTTTGGTGGTACACTGCTGTGAGGCTTTCTTGGGATTTGGTCCACCCAAGGTGATCCTGCCCAACAATTGCCCCAGAATTAAGTGAAGAATTTCATCATTATTTCAGTAGCTGAATGAACAAGGATTATATAATTTTTTGAATGTCAAAAGGATACAATTCCTTGCCTGTCCGAGGGGTTCTTTTGTTTCACCTTTTGCAGAAGCTCCAGTTCTTTCATTTCACGATTTCTGACACTGTTGAATTTTTTGATATCAGCCTGATTTAGGTTAAAAAGTAATAAGAAAGAGAAGAGGTTAGCACTTCTTCAACACATTAAAATGTAGAAACTTTAACTACCTAGCTTGTAATTTGTTAATTGAGCCTTTTATTATAATAGGAAAACTAATTTGTATAAACCTTGTGATTTTGGGAGCCCCATGGGAATCTATTGGAAACCAATCCATTCCCTGGATGAACGGCAAAAATGCTGGAGGAACTCAACTGATCAGACAGCATCTGTGGAGGGAAATGGACAGCTGACATTTTGGGTTGAGACCCTTCATCTGGACCATTCCTTCCCTGGATTATATTGTTGGGACCTTTGTGGTATTAAGACCCTCTTCATTTTCAGCATCTCTGCTCTGCTCTGATGGTTTGATTTTTTACATCAGAGCTTCAGAGATCTCTGTTCTTCAATAGGTATTTTCACTCTAACAGTGATTAACACAACCCTTTATTTTACTTACTTCATGTAATATCCCTTTCCCCCAATCCTGCTTGACATAACCTCCCTTCCATGACAGAGAAACAGACCTTTCAGTCCACAGGCCAGTTGACTTTATTCCATCTTCTCTCTGCTAAGTGCGTCAGCATGGCAATCTAATTCCTCTCTTCATTGTGCAGCCGTGCTATCCACTTCAAAGACATGGGAATTATTTTGGATAGAAAAGATTGAGAGGGATTTGGGCCAAATGCAGGCAATTGGGACTAGCTCAGATAGACATCTTGGTCAGCAATGACAATGTTGTGCCAAAAGACCTTTTCCATTTTGTACAACCTTATGATTCTGACTCTATCCTACTGCAGTAAAGGTGCTATATCTTATGAATGGCCTTTTGTGTCTGAATGGGAAATTTTTCCTTAACTCAGCATCTACTCAGAGTACAGAAATACAAATCAGGAAATAACGTACCCGTTTGGATTTCGTCAGTGGTCCATAAGCCTTGAGTGGTCCGATGACTTTAACATCCAATCTCTCCACCTAAAATAATTCAGAATGGAAGGCAAATAAGCAATTAGACCAACGGCCCGTCTGGCAGAGAAACCACTGCAACAAGCCTAATTGAGAAGTTACTAAACAAGAAGTATGAAATGAACCAGGACCACTATGTAGCTGCATTCTTGCTTCTCCTCATAGCTTAAGGGGGGCTGGTGTTGAGATTTGGTTACCTGACTGAGCAGCCTCTGAATTGGCTGCATGTTGCTCGAACAACTTCCAAAGTTTGTGACACATATTATAACTTTCAGGAAGTTTTTTTTGTTGCAGCTTCTAGTTATTTATTTATTTATGTGTGTATGTACACAGTACAGAACAGGCCCTTCTGGCCCTTTGAGCCTCACAACCCAGCAAACCCCGATTTAACCCTCCCTAGCCTAATCATGGGACAATTTACAATGACCAGTTAACCTACTATCTAGTATGTCTTTGGACTGTGGGAGGAAGCCAGAGCACCCGGAGGAAACCCACATGGTCACGGAAAGAAAGTAGAAACTCGTTACAGACTGTGGCGGGAATTGAACCGGGGTCGCTGGTACCGTAAAGCGTTGTGCAGTAGTTACTCTGCTTCTCATGCATCTGGTGCCTCAGTAGTAACACTGTTGGCATTATTGGAGCTATTTCCCAGTTTGACGGTGCTGGTTATAACTGATTGGATTGAGGTCCCAGCATTTAGCTGCTGAGCTCCTCATGCAATTGGTATGGCTCCTCAGTAGTAAAATTACTGGCATCTCTGGAGCTTCGAGAAAAGCATAGAAACCTATTGAGAGAAGGTCAAGAACTACAAGGGCAATGGGTATCGAAATTTCTATTGGTGAAGACATTATGTCTTTAGACACATCAGAT
Source organism: Hemitrygon akajei (assembly GCF_048418815.1). Lineage (NCBI taxonomy): Eukaryota > Metazoa > Chordata > Chondrichthyes > Myliobatiformes > Dasyatidae > Hemitrygon > Hemitrygon akajei. Next base: position 72,459,497 of record NC_133140.1, on the reverse strand, counting down.
TGGGTGATGAGCAATGTTCACAAGACTGACATCACAGAGGCAAGTGACCTTCTGTGAGATGACCTTTAGCCACACTACTGACACACACAAAATGCTGGAGCATCTATGGAAAAAAGTATAGTCCACGCTTCGGGCCAAACCCCTTTGACAGGACTGGAGAAAAATAAAGCTAAGGAGTAGGATTAAAAGGTGGGGGGGGGGGGGGTGAGGGGAGAGAGAACCACCAGGTGATAGGTGAAACCTGGAGGGGGAGGAATAAAGTAAAGAGCTGGGAAACTGATTGGTGAAAGAGACAGAAGGCCAAGGAAGAAAGCAAAAGTGAGAAGGAGCACCAGAGGGAGGCGATAGGCAGGCAAGGAGATAAGGTGAGAGAGGGAAAAGGGGATGGGAAATTGAGAAGGGGGGAGTGTTGGGGGCATTACCGAAAGTTTGAGAAATTGACGTTCGTGGCATCAGGTTCGAGGTTGGTTCCATATTCCAAATGGAATATAAGGTGTTGTTCCTCCAAGGAGGAGAGTGGTGGTGGAAGGGAACTGGTTGGGTCTGGTGTCCAGAAAGAAATGGGGAGCTCTGAGGACTTCCTGGTGGGGATGGAGGTATATAGGGACTGGACATCCATAGTGAAAATAAGGTGATGGGCACCAGGGAGCTTGAAATCCTTGAAAAGATCAAGAGCGTGTGAAGTGTCATGGATGTAGGTAGGAAGGGACAGAATTAGGGGGGATAAAACAGTCGCAGTATGCAGATATGTGTACAGTGGGCCAGGAACAAGCTGAAACAACGAGTCTACCTGGACAAGCAGGTTTGTGAATCTTGGGTAGGAGGTAGAAACGGGTGGTGCGGGTGAGGGAACTATGAGGTTGGTGGCGCTGGATGGGAGATAGTGTGGGAGACAATGGCCTGGTATTCCTTAGTGGGGTCCTATTCAAGGGGTAAGAGCAGGTGTCTGAGATTTGGCACGGAGCCTCAGCAAGGTAAAAGACATCAGTAGATATGCTGTCTCCAGAGACAGAGACAGTGAGAGTAGACATTGGTGGATAAGCTTATCCTTTGGCTCCTCCCACTTCCTTCAAACAAGAGGTTTAGCCATGGGCACTCGATGGGTCCCAGCTATTCTTGCCTGTTTGTCAGCCATGTGGAACAGTCCATGTTCCAAGCCTACACTGGTGACCATTCCGCACTTTTCCTACGATACATGCCCACTGCATTGGTGCTGCTTCCTGCACCCATGCTGAACTCGTCGACTTCATCCACTTTGCCTCAAACTTCCATCTTGCCCTCAAATTTACCTGTTCCATTTCTGACACCTCCCTCCCCTTTCTTGATCTCACTGTCTCTATGTCCGGAGACAGCTTATCCACCAATGTTTATTACAAACTCACAGACTCTCACAGCTACCTGGAACTACACCTTGTCTCACCCTGCTTCTTGTAAAAACGCCGTGCCCCTTTCTCGATTCCTCCGTCTCTACTGCATCTGCTTTCAAAATGAGGCTTTTCATTCTGGAGAAGTCCTCCTTTTTCAAAGTAAGGGGCTTCGCTTCCTCCACCATCAAAGCTGCCCTCAACTGCATCTATTCCATTTCACGCATATCTGCTCGTACCCCATCCTCCTGCTATCCTACCAGGGATAGGGTTCCTCTTGTCCTTACCTACCACCCCACCAGCCTCCACGTCCAGCACATAATTTTCCAGAACTTCTGCCACCTCCAACGGGATCTCACCACCAAGCACATCTTTCCCCCCCCACCACTTTCTATTTTCTGCAGGGATCGCTCCCTACGCGACTCCCTTGTCCATTCATCCTTCCCCACTGATCTCCCTCCTGATATTTATCCTTGCAAGTGGAACAAGTGCTACACCTGCCTCTATACCTCTTCCCTCACTACCATTCAGAGCCCCAAACAGTCCTTCCAGGTGAGGAAACTCTTCACCCGTGAGTCTGTTGGGGTCATGTACTGTATCCCGTGCTCCCAGTGCGGCCTCCTGTATATCAATGAGACCCGACGTAGATTGGGAGACCGCTTCACCGCGCATCTGCACTCTATTCGCTAGAACAAACGTGATCTCCCAGTGGCCACCCATTTTAATTCCACTTCCTATTCCCATTCCAATACGTTCATCCATGGCCTCTTCCTCTGTTGTGAAGAGGCCACACTTAGGTTGGAGGAACAACTCCTTATATTCCATTTGGGTAGCCTCCAACCAGATGGCATGAACATCGATTTCTCAAACTTTCGTTAATGCCCCCATTCCCCCCCTCTCCATTCTCCATCCCTTTTTCCCTCTCTCACCTCATCTCCTTGCCTGCCCATCGCCTCCCTCTGGTGCTCCTTCCTCCCTTTTCCTTCTTTCATGGCTTTCTGTCTCTTTTACCAATCAACTTCCCAGCTCTTTACTTCATCCTTCCCCTCTAGGTTTCACCTATCACCCAGTGTTTCCCTCTCCCCACCCCCCACCTTTTAATTCTACTCCTCGGCTTTTTCTCTCCAGTCCTGCTGAAGGATTTTGGCCCGAAACGTCAACTGTACTCACTTCCGTGGATGCTGCCCAGCCTACATTTCCTCCGGCATTTCGTGTGTGTTGCTCGGATTTCCAGCATCTGCAGATTTTCTCTTGTTTAGCCATGCTGCTGTGGCTGGGATGGATTCTGGACATTTATCAAAGTGAGCGCAACTCTCAGCTCTTGGCCACTGGATCATTCCAGGCAGCAGCTGCAGGTCGATGCATTTCTCCACCCACTACAGCAACAAAGCAGCTACCCAGGTGTTAGGTCCAAAGAAAAGATTTCATGTTTTGCTAGTTTAATGAGAAGATGCCATTTAGGATACGGGAATTTTCCACCATTGTAAACTTTCCACATGAGCAGTCAGATATTGACTGTACTCAGAGCAGCACACAAAATGGTGGAGGAACCCAGCAAGTCAGGCAGATTAGCAGTGTTGTGACTCTAGAATGAATTATTGTAGAATCTGTGAAACAGAGGGAGCTATTCAGCCCACTGTATCCATACAGCCTGTCTGGTACCATTCTCAAACTCTCAGATTTATATACAGCAGGGAGCAATGTGATTACTTGCTTGCGTGAAGCTCATGGTCTAAGCAGTATATATGGAAAAAAATAAATGAATTAATGACCCAAAATAACTATGGTACTTCAAATCCTGATCCAAAAAGTGATAATCTTATTTATATTTTTTTGTAACACATACAAAATGCTGGAGGAACTCCGCAGGTCAGACAGTATCTTCAGAGAGGAACAAGCAACTGACATTTCAGGCTGAGAATTACCTGCCAATTGCCACCTTCTGGTGTTCCTCCCCTCTTTTCTTTCTTTCTTCCATAGTCTACTGTCTCTTTCACCACTCAACTTCCCAGCTCTTTACTTCATCCCTCCCATTTCATGTTTCTCCTAGTGTTTCTCTCTCCCCTCTCCCCCCACCCTTTTAAATTTACCCTTCAGCTTCTCTTCTCCAGTCCTGCCAAAGGGTTTTGGCCCAAAACATCGACTGTACTCTTATCCATGGATGCTGCCTGGCCTGCTGAGTTCCTCCAGCATTTCGTGTGTGTTGCTCGGATTTCCAGTATCTGCAGATTTTCTTTTGTTTGTGATTTCTCCAGCATTATACATAAGTTGCTCTGGATTTTCACCATCTTCATATTCTCTTGTGTCTATATTCCTTTGCCCCTGCAAATAATTTTCAGTTGTGGATCATCAAGTAAATTGTGTTTGAAAGGGAACTTTTACCTGTGCCTGACGATAGTCCTGAACTTTAGACAACTCCTCTCCAAAGCCCTTAAGGCACATTCGCATCTCCGGGTGCTCAGTGTTTGCAAAGTCCATGATCTGTCTTATCAGGAGATCAACCTTGTCCCTCAGTCTGGCTGTCTTCCGGGTGTAAGAAGCCAGCAGCGTGCAAAACTGGCCAAGGTACTTCTCGGCGCTGGCCACCGTACCTTCCATGATCTTGACCTGAGCATCCCTTTGCAAAGCAAACATTGAATGAAAAGAGGGCAGTCAAAAGACATACCGGTTAATAGGTTAATTGGTCATTGTAAATTGACCTGTGATTAATCGGTGGGTTATTGGGCTGGTGGCTCAAAGGGCCGGAAGGGAAAGTTCTGCGCTGTATCTCAAAAAAAGACAGTAACTTCTGACGAGAAATCCAGACAAAGGAAGACATCAACTACATACGAATAAAACTCTGGATGGAAAACCAGCCGAGTTCCAACATTGTAAGTGGAATTGTGTTGGGCCAGATCCAATCATTTCTGTGCTTACGCCAGACTGAAAAGACAGTGATTTCTTCCTAACTTTACAGCAGTCATTATCTCTCTCTATTAGTGTAAATTTCAGATTGGGACAATCCATCACTTTTTCATTGTCCACTCACCTTTCAGGTAGCCTCGTGTATTCATTGTGGTGGAATTCGGGGTTCATTTCCCACCGCTGTCCGTGAGGAGTTTGCACCTTCTCCCCATGACCCCGTGGATTTCCTCTCACATACAAAGATGTATGGTTAGAGTTAGTGAGTCGTGGGCTTGCTTGTTATGGTCCGGTCCGGAACCCGCATTCCAGGTCTTGATCTGGTCCATGGACTCCGGACTCCGGGTCTTGTAGCTGTCCCTCCTTTCACCCTTAAATCCAAATAGGATTATCTTGGTTTAAGGAGGAGCATCTGATGCCTATCAGTTGGCAGGTGTATATAAGGGGCTCTGGGACTGAGTCTATTTGGGGGTTTGTCCTGCTTTCATTCTGTTCATCCTGGCTTGGAGTACCCACCGTTAATCAACTGGTTCTGTAAGTCTGTTCTCGTAGTCACCCTGGACTGAGCTCCCTTCCGATCCCTTGCCTCTGTTGGGTAAGCAGGCCGGACTGCTGTTGCCTGGTGGGGTCTCTGACCCTTTCCTACCCCTCTCTTCCAATGGGTTGTGCCCTGCACCTGCCCAGATGCCCCATGACCTGCACAGACCCCTGTGTTCCTGCCTGGGAGGCTGGGCCCTGCCCAGGAGCTATGTGACCTGCCTGGGGTCTATCCTCTCAGCCTTCCTTGTCCCATAGACCCATCCTCTAGCCTAGCCAGGGTCCCGCCTCGCCATGAACTATCTCTGAACACCAGGATCACCTTTGAATGCCACGGTCTCCCCATCTTGTTCTATCCTTTAGTTGTTCCTGTCCTGCATTTGGGTCCAGTCTCCATGTCCCCTTGTGACATTGCTATGTTGATGCCAGAAGCATGGTACCACTTGCAGACTGCCCCCAGCACAACCTCACTGTTTTGATTTAATGCATAATATATTTCACTGTAATGTTTTGATTTAGGTGTGGCAAATAAAGCTAATCTTTAAAACAAACTGTTGTCTTCAAGTGGCAGTCATTTAGGACTGGAACTGAGGGAGATGAATCTCTGGAATTCTCTAACCTCAGATGTTGTGAGGCTGGATCACTGAGGGCATTTCGAACATAGAACAGTACAGCACAGGAACAGGCCCTTCAGCCCACAGTGTGCTTAGCCAGCTTAAAAAAGTAAATCTAAAATCCTCACAAAGCTAATCCCTCCTACCTACACCATGTCCATATCCCTCCATCTCCCTCATATTCATGTGCCTATCCAAACATCTCTTAAAACCCTCTGATGTATTTGCCTCTGTCATCATACAGGGCAGCACAATTCAGGCATCCATGATTCTCTGAGTAAAAGAATTACCCTCCTCACCTCCAATTCATGCCTTCTCGTATGAGACATTTTATAAACCTCTATCAGCTCTCCCCTCAGCCTCCAGCGCTCCAGAGAACACAACCCAAGGTTGTCCAGCCTCTTGTGATAGCACACGCCCTCTAAACCAGGCAGCATCCTGGGAAACCTCTTCTGCAACCTTGCTATAGTGGGGTGAGCAGAAATGGGTGCACCACTCCAGATGTTGGCCTAACCAGAGTTTTGTAAAGTTGCAACATAACTTTGTGACTTCTGAACTCAATGCCTCGACTCGTAGAAGCAAGCATTCCATCTTAAACACCCCATCAACCTGTGTAGCCACTTTCAAGGAGCTATGAACTCTCTGCTCAGCAACACAGTTAAGAGTTTTGTCTCCTTGCCTTCGCCCTACAGAAGAGGAGGGTAAAATGTTAAAAGCTCAGGGAATAAAGTGCTCTGGGGAAAGCAGCATACAAGGGGAGCTGAGGTGTGGGGCAGATCAGCCATGACCACATGGAGTGGTGGGGCAGGTTTGAGGGGCTGAGTGGCCTACTCCTGCTTTCTTACAAAATGCTTCCATTATAAAATGCTCATTCTTGTTTTCAAAATTCTCCATGGCCTTGCACTTCCCTGTCGACTGAGAAACATCTCGACAACTATTATGTCATGCCCCCTTAGGATCTCAAACGCTTCAATTGGATTAACGATCATTCTTCTTCACCCTTGCTGGGACAGGAGCCGTGAGCACGGAGGATAGAATTTTGCACGAGTTAGGAAGTGCATCAAATTTGCGGACATCACAGAAGCAATTTATTTGCTATCTGATTGAAACCTACTAGATAACGGAAAGGCCTAGACAGAGTGGACATGGAGAGGATTTTTCACTGAGCAAGAGAGTCCAGAATCTGAGGTCAGAACCTCAGAAACTATTGACATGGTGGCCTTGTCACCTGTTCATATCCTGGACATTGTTTTAGGTTGTTATCTTGGTGCCCACTTGAAATCACATGATGAGACAGGGTGTGTGTGTGTGTGTGTGTGTGTGTGTGTGTGTGTGTGTGTGTGTGTGTGTGTGTGTGTGTGTGTGTGTGTGTGTGTGTGTGTGTGTGTGTGTGTGTGTGTGTGTGTGTGTGAGACAAAAAGGAGGGGGAGTGAGAAAGGGAGTGGGGAGAGAAAAGAGAGAGAAGGGGAGAGAGAGAGGGGGGAAGAGAAAGAGGGAGAGAGAATGTGTTTGTGTGTGAGAGAGAGAGAGGGAGAGAGATGGAGAGGGGGATTGTAGGATAAAGGGAAGTAAATAGATACAGAGAAGATATTGATCTGAGCAGGCAGATTCACAGGAGAACTTTAAGGTCCTCAGTGCCCTCTGACATTGCTCCAGCATTCTTCCCAGGGCAGGAATGGATGCTGATGACAGTAGTGATGTGGGATTAACAATAAGCTCAGTGCATAAACGACTGGCTAGTGTTGTGGCTTGCCGACAAATGCCCTTTAAGGTAAGATACTATTGTTTTGTGTTTTCTTTCCCAGTTGTAAAAGATCCCCATTTTCCACATTCCAGAGAACAAGGATGGAGAATTTCCATGAAAGTAGGCCCTCTACCACAAACGATTAAATTCTTGGATACATCGGGCCTTGACTTGCTGAGTTTGATCTTCTCAGAGATGACATCATGACTGGCATTTCACCTGAAAGATTCCGCAGATGCTGGAAATCTTGAGCAACACACACAAAATGTTGGAAGGGAATAAACAGTCGAAGTTTTGGGGGATCTCAGCCCAAAACGTTGACTGTTTATTCTCTTCCATGGATGTTGCCTGACTTGCTCAGTTCCTCCAACATTTCATTCAACTTATTCCTGGACATGTGCGATTTAAAAGTAGATTCTGCTTAAACTGGTTGCATTCTGGGTTCAGCATGGATACCAAGAGCTATTTGGGTTACGATCTTTCACCAGTGGCTGACACTGGCCCACTTTAACTCTCATCTTAGTTTTCCTTCTCTTTTCTCTGCCAACATTTTTTGGATATGGATTCAGAGGCTCCTTGACCTTACCTTGATAATGAATTCATTGGTGCAGAAATGGTAAATTCCTCCCTTGTTTTAACAGCAGCTGTGTCCAGGTCGGAAGGCAAAGCCTTGCTGGAACATTGGTGCCCTGGTTGTTATAGTGACAGTAAACAGATCACACTCTGCGTCATCTTTATGTTTACAAGCTTTCTCAGCAGTCAGCAGGTGGCAGCAAAGAACTGTGGTGTTATCATCCACCTCATCTCCATCTCACAATTTCAAACTTTTGGGTAAGTCTGCATCTCATTCCCCTATATTCTAATAAATGAAAATCAATCCTGGTCAACCTCTCCCTATAATTCAGGCCCGCCAGTCTTGGCAACATCCTCTTAAGTATTCCTTGCACTCTTTCCAGGTTGACCACATCTTTCCTATGACAAGGTGACCAAAACTGAGCATGGTGTTCCCAAGTGCTGCCTCACTGCTGGTTCTCTGCTTTCCTCCCTCAGACACAACGGTAAGGTCACTGTAAATTGCCCTGTGGTTAGGTTAGGATGAATCGGGGTTGCTGGGGAAGACATGGCTTGAAGGTCTGGAAAGGCCTAGTCTGTATTGTATCGCTAAGCAGATAAATAAACAAACTGGAACACCAAGTCCCAGCTTCTGCACTCTAACTTATGAAGGCCAGCATGCTGAACACATTTTTAGGTAATGCCCCCCCCCCCCCCCGCCCTTCACCATTTCCCATCCCCTTATCCCTCTGTCACCTTATTTCCTTGCCAGCCTATCGCCTCCCTCTGGTGCTACCAAACCCCCCCCCCCCCTTCTTCCATGGCCTGCTGTCTCTTTCACCAATTTACTTCCCAGCTTTTTACTTCATAACCCCCCCCCCCCCCCGGTTTCACCTAAACCTGGTGTTTCTCTCTCCCCTCCTCAGTTTTTTTTTCTCCATTCCTGCCGAAAGGTTTTGGCCCAAAACGTTGACTGTACTCGTTTCCTGGATGTTGCCTGGCTTGCTGAGTTCCTGCAGAATCTTGTGTGTGTTTTTCACCATCCTTTCTGCCTGTGATGCCGTTTTCAAAGAACTCTGCATTTGTACACCTGAGTTCCTCAGTTCCATAACACTTCCCTGTGTCCTACCACTCACAGTACAAGTCCAAAGCTGGTTTGACTTTACAACGTGCATTCCTTTATACTCATCTGTAGTGAAGTCCACTTGCCACTCCTCAGCCCACTTCCCTAACTGATCAAATCCCTGTGTAATCTACAATAACTTTCTTCACTATCAACACCACTTCTTAATTTGGTGTCATCCACAAATTTACTGATCTCTTCCACCTGAGGTGACTGAAGAAGTCTGGCATGAGCCCCCAGATCCTCAAAACCATCTACAGGGTGCATTGAGAGCATCCTGACTGGCTGTATCACCGCCTGGTATGGGAACTGCACCAACCTTGATCACTGGGCACTGCAGAGTGTGGTATAGGCAATGGGCCATGAGTGGTAGATGTGAACCTCCCTCCATTGAGGACATTTCCTGCATAAAGAAGGCCTGGAAGATCATCGAGGACACCAGTCACCCCAACCATAAACTGTTTCAGCTGCTTCCATCTGGCAAACAGTACTGGAGCATTAAAGCCAGGAACAACAGGCTACATGGCAGCTTCTTTCTACAAGCCATTAGACTTATAAATTCACATGTCTGTACATTGCGACGGGGTCATAATGCAAAGATTTTTACTCCCTCATGTTGTGGGGCGGATAGAAGATTTAAGTAAATTCAAATTCGAATTCAAGCCTTGTGCATTTGCATCCGAATCAGTTATACAAATGATGAATAGCAAAGGGTCCCAACACTGACCCCTGCGGCACACCAGTTGTCACCAGCCTCCATTCTGAGAAGCAACCTTCATCCGCCACCCTCTGCTTCCTCCTCCCTGAGCCCATCTTGCAAGCTCTCCATGAGACCTAACCTTAAAGAGAGCTTATCAAGCAACATCATGTCCAAGTACTTGTTAAGGTCTAAATCCACAACATCCACAGTCCCATCATCATCTACTTTTCCTGTATTATCAAAAAAAACTACTACAGTGTTTGTCAGGCATGACTTCGCACGACCAAGACCATCTTGACTCCTCCTAATCAGACTTTGTCTATCCCAGTGCGGGTAGACCCTGTCCCTGAGAATTCCATTCCCCACTACTGATGTCAGGCTGACTGGCCTGCAGCTCCCTGCTTTCTTTTTAAAACAACAGAACAACATTAGCCACCTTCTGCTCCTTGAGAACTTCACCAGTGACCAATGTAGCAAATACCTTTGCAAGGGTCTCTGCAATTTCCTCTCTAGCCCCCAGGACATCCAAGGCTGCACTTGGTCATGTCCTGGGGAATTATGTACGTTAAGATAGATAGATAGATAGATAGATAGATAGATAGATACTTTATTCATCCCCATGGGGAAATTCAACTTTTTTCCAATGTCCCATACACTTGTTGTAGCAAAACTAATTACATACAATACTTAACTCAGTAAAAAATATGATATGCATCTAAATCACTATCTCAAAAAGCATTAATAATAGCTTTTAAAAAGTTCTTAAGTCCTGGCGGTTGAATTGTAAAGCCTAATGGCATTGGGGAGTATTGACCTCTTCATCCTGTCTGAGGAGCATTGCATCGATAGTAACCTGTCACTGAAACTGCTTCTCTGTCTCTGGATGGTGCTATGTAGAGGATGTTCAGAGTTATCCATAATTGACCGTAGCCTACTCAGCGCCCTTCGCTCAGCTACCGATGTTAAACTCTCCAGTACTTTGCCCACGACAGAGCCCGCCTTCCTTACCAGCTTATTAAGACGTGAGGCGTCCCTCTTCTTAATGCTTCCTCCCCAACACGCCACCACAAAGAAGAGGGCGCTCTCCACAACTGACCTATAGAACATCTTCAGCATCTCACTACAGACATTGAATGACGCCAACCTTCTTAGGAAGTACAGTCGACTCTGTGCCTTCCTGCACAAGGCATCTGTGTTGGCAGTCCAGTCTAGCTTCTTGTCTAACTGTACTCCCAGATACTTGTAGGTCTTAACCTGCTCCACACATTCTCCATTAATGATCACTGGCTCCATATGAGGCCTAGATCTCCTAAAGTCCACCACCATCTCCTTGGTCTTGGTGATATTGAGACGCAGGTAGTTTGAGTTGCACCATATCACGAAGTCCTGTATCAGTTTCCTATACTCCTCCTCCTGTCCATTCCTGACACACCCCACTATGGCCGTGTCATCAGCGAACTTCTGCACATGGCAGGACTCTGAGTTATATTGGAAGTCTGATGTAAGGTTGATGTAAGGTAAGGTTGCATATACCTTCTCCCTGGCAATGTGAATGCTGTCCAAAACACTGAGGAGAAATATTTATTAAAAATCCTAATCATCTCCTGAACCTCAAGACATATGAACTCCTGCTGAGCTCTCCCTATCCATCTTTTTACTCTTAATATAGCCATAAAATCCTTTGGGATTTTCCTGAAACTTAGATCCTTCTCATACACACACTCTCTCCTCCTGATCTCCCTCTTCAGAGCAATACTATTTTTTTTTTTGCAATCAAGGGATTCACTCTTTCCCAGCTTCCTAAACCCAAAGTATGCTTCCTTTTTCTTGACCAGAGTCTCAATATCTCTTGTCAGCCAAGACTCTTTAAGCTTGCCAGGTTTTCTCTTCACCCTAACAGGAACATGCTGCTCCTAGACAATTGATATCATACTCTTAAAAGCCTCCCACATGTCACTCATTCCTTTTCCTTCAGACAAGGTCACCCAACGGACCTCTGCAAGATCATGTCCAATTCTCCCAAAATTAGCCCTGTTGCAGTTTAGGAACTTACACTGTGGATCTACCCTTCCCTTTTCCACCACTTTCTTTAAGCCGATAGAATTATGCACACTCGAGCAAAATGCTCCCTGACTACCACTTCAGTTGCTAGCCCTGCCTCCTTCCTTAACAAGACCAAAAGGGATTGGAGCAGAATTAGGCCATTTGGCGCATTGAGTCTGCTTTACCATTTCATCACTTTCTCTCTCAACCCCAATCTCCTGCCTTCTCTTCCCATCACCTGTCATGTCCTGACTAATCAAGAGCCTATCAATCTCTACTTTAAATATTCTCAGTGACTGACTTGGCCTCCACAGATGCCTGTGGCAACAAATTCCACAGATTCACCACCCTTTGGCTAAAGAATTTCCTCCTCATCTCCTTTCCAAATGGATGTCTTTCTATTCTGAGGCTGTGCCCTCTGGCACTAGACTCCCCCACTATAGAAAGCATCCTCTCCACATCCACCCTCTCTAGGACATTCAGCATTAGATGGGTTTCAATGAGATCCCCTCATCCTTCTAGATGGCAGGTGGAATACAGTGTCAGGAAGTGCACGGTCCTGCACCCCGGCAGGAGAAACAAAAGGGTCTACCTCCCTCTAAATGGAGAGAAAATTCAAATATCTGACGTGCAAAGGGACCTGGGAGTCCCTGTGCAGCCCCCCCCCCCCGCCCCCAAACGCCAACCTGCAGGTTGAGTTAACAACAAGGAAGGCAAATGTGATGCCAGTACTCACCTCAAGAGGACCAGAGTACAAAAACAGGGTTGCAATACCGAAGTTCCACAAAGTAAGTAAAGACCTCACAGCCCCAGCCACCCCCATCCAAGAAAAGATGGGCCAAAGGAGAGGGCTCATAGGAGGCCTATGAAAATAACTCTGGAATGGAAAGGCCCATCATATGAGGAGAGTTTGTTGTGCCTAAGAGGAGGGCCAGTATCAGACTGTCCTGAGTAGGATTCAGAAAAACTTTCCTGGACACATTTCAGAAATTCTACCCTGTCCAGCCCCTAAACACTTTTCATAGCCCAGTCAATACCGAGGAAATCAAAATCTCCCACTACTATAACCCTATTATTCTTACTATTATGAGCAATTTCTCTCCACATTTGCAAGATGGAAACAGAAACCATTGCAGCTCAACAAGACAAACACTTTTCATTGGAGAGAAGCACAGAGCTTCTTCAAGACTGGAATTTTTGAAAGAGAAATACATAGCACTAAAAAGGCAATAAAATTCTGCAGCTGACATAAATCTGAAATAAAAACAAAATGTTGGAAACACTCAACAGGCCAGGCAACATCTGTATAGACAGAAACAGAGTTAATATTTCAGGTCAGTTTTCTTGCATCCGAAAATCTGCTCTAGCTACTGACATTCCTGACTTTCTCAGTGTTTTAAGTGCTTTCTGCTATTATTTGAGATTTCAAGAGTCAGAAATATTTGTTTGAAGTTCAAAGTACATTATTATCAAACCATGTATACATACAACCTTGAGCCTTGTCTCTTAACCAGCAGGCAAGAAACAAAGAAACCCAAAAGAGTCCATAAAAAAGACCATCAAACACCCCATGTGCAGAAGAAAAAGAATCATGCAAACGATAAATGCAAGTAAATAGCATTGTGATTTGAAGCTGATGAACATTTTTTAATTTCACAGCTTTGAAGAAGGGCATCTTGTTAAAGCAGCATTGCATCGATTGGGCTTCCTTCCAAGACTTCACTCAATGGTACCACACTTGTAACATTGCCTGAGTGGACTGCAGAGTGCTTCCTTGCACAAAGCAGCGTGTCAAAATATAAGACCATAAGATACAGAAATTAAACCATTTAAACTATTGAATCTCCTCCATCATTCAAACATGGCTGATATTTTTCAATTCTGTTGTCCTGCCTTCCATAACCTTTAACCCCCCCCCCCCCCACTACCAATCAATATTCTATCAATCTCTTCCTTGAAAACACACAACCCTCTATGGAAACAATTCACCACCCTCTTTTTGAAGGATCTCTTTCTCATCTCAGTTTTAAAGGGATGTTCCTTTATTCTGAGGCTGTGCTTGTGGATCTTGGACTCTCCTATTTATGGAAACATCCTCTCTACATCTATTCTCTCCAGACCTTTCCATATCCAGCAGGTTTCACTGAGATCATTCCCACCCCTTTGACCTTTTGAACTCTAGCGAGTACAGGCCAGAAATATACAGGAATTCCTCATCTGTAGGTGAACTGAATGTTTGGAGGCAAGGATGGGAGTCCTGGAGTATTGGCTAATGTGCATCCCTTAGACAACACAGGTCATCTGATCTCTGCTACTTCAGTCTTAGTGAGAGTTGACAGTTTATAAATTCCTGCCACATTTCCCACATCATAGCCATCATGACTGCTGAATTAGTAGTAAGATATTTTCAGACATTCCAAGGTTGTGGTAGCTGCAATGAATTGCGGACAGAAGCATTAAAGAGGTATTGTGACTTGTTTAAAAATGGTCATTAGAAGTGAGCTGTTCTTGTGCTTGAAGGACAAGGCAAAAAAAAACATGGACTAAAGACAAAAGGAGGAAAACTCATTTTGCTAATTGTGGTTTCTTTTTGCACCTTGTGGCATTTTTTTGCCATTTCCGTAGCATTTGATTGTTTTTTTTACGAGGCCAAGTTGCTAGCTCGACACTCAACCCAGCACGAATGGAAAGCGTGTAAGGAAATGGCCAGATCTGAACTCGGACCACTTGCCTCAAAGTCCTTTGCTGATGCCACTAACCACCAGCTATAATTGTGGCAGAGAGAGACCTAATTGATGGCTTAAGGAGGGAGCAAGATAGCTATTTGAAGAAAATAACTTATAATCATAGAGAAGTACAGCACAGAAACAGCACCCCCTCAGCCAATCTAGTCCATGCCAAAATCATTTAAACTGCCTACTCCCATTGACTCCCAACTTCAGGGTCATGGAGAAAGAATGGGGTGTTGGGGTTATTATAGCATCAATGGGACAAATATCCATAAGGCTGTAAGACCATAAGACCAGCTCCTCTGCCATCAGTATTTTAACATTCTTGAGCTTTCTATTGTAGAAATTTTTCCAACTAAGACTGAACCAGTTCAAATCTGTTTGCACCTCATTTGGGGGTCACTCAGTGGAGTGACAACTTTGATTGCTGCATTCCCTTGACCTTCACTCCCAAGTGAAGACACTTACCCTATCTCTATAACTATGCCTTGGCAAAGATTTGTGCAATGGGCCTTTGTAATTCACACTGCTCAGTCCCAACGGGGGTCTGAGCAATTCCAGCTAGACCAAGTCTTCATGAATTAAACACTGCAAAATATTTATTGTCAGTTCTTGGCTCCTTTTTAAACATATAAAAATAACACTGGCATTACTTTCCTTGACATTTAAACCCTCTTTTATGGCTCCCATTTTCATTATTATTGAGAAAAATCCTTGGATAAGTCACCATGCAGTGATTTAAAAGGCAAGTAATACAGATTGTGCACTTTAAGCTGTGTTGCAACCTCAGGTTGGCCTGATACCTGGAGATTTCTTTATGTGGCTAGCTGCATCCAGTCACCTTTTTCCAGATCAGCAAAATCTGAGCTTATTTCTAATATTTGCAGAACTAATTAAAAGGATCAAAAGGTAGGAAACTGAAAATATTGATGTATTTGATAAAATATTACAGGTATTTTGGGATATGGGGTTAGTGAAGAAAATGACACTGAGGTAAAAGGTCAACCTTTTTCAATAACAGAACAAGTATACAAGGCCAATTGGTCTCCTCCTATTTCTGTTTTTTTTATATTCTTATGAATATTCTATCAGTTACTTACAACTATGTCCATGCAATTAACTTCTGAATTCTCCAGTGTTGGTAACCTGAGCATTGATTGTGTCTTCAATGAGTGACCACCTGGTCACTCCTTCTATATCACCCGGTCATCAGTGAATTTTTTTCTTTTCTCCTCCCTAACATTCCAATCCCCACTTGATATCCACCAAATAAACTGGTCTTGAATAGCTTTTGAACATAGAACATCACACGCCCTTTGGTCCATGATATTGTGCTTTTAACCTACTCTGAGATCATTCTAACTGTTCCCTTCTGCTTAGCCTCCACCTTGCTTTCATCCATTTGGGAATGTCAGAGATATTCGCAGTTTGATGAGTATGGCGGTTCTGAATAAACCAGGATCCGTCAGTTCGCTGGTGGTCACCCATTTTTCCATTTCTTGCTGGTGGTTGGGTTATTTTGGCTCCAACCACTTGATGGAATTGGTCTCTGTGGAGAGCCCAGCTAATCCAGGGAGTCAACTCCAGACACAAACTGAGAAGGGAAGAGCAGCTGCAGGTAAGTGAAAAGTCCCCAGGTGTCAGCAGTGAGCCCAGTGAGCTGAAAATGAGCAACAGTTCAGGTAAGAAAGGAACACTGGTGTCTTGTGGCGTGTGCTAGTTCTGAATCTTCTAAACTCAGGATTATCCTGGCCAAATGAAAATGGCCGATACTTATCAGGCAACCAAAGGCAGAGATTCTTCTAGAGTCATTTCTTTTCACACTCCTACATGTTTGCCTCATTGATCTATCGTCTACCTCAGCCTACTCTGTATCATTAGCAATCAACCTGAACACACAGTTCCACTTCAGCAGCAGCCTCCAGATCCTTTCATTATCTCCAGTTCATCAGATTGTTTTTTCAGCAATGTGGGGACACAATGGAGTACAGGTGCTGACAATTAAAGCAACACACAAAATGTCGGAGGGTCTCAGTAGCTCAACATCTATAAAGAGATGCAGCCTGACCTGGTGAGTTCCTCCAGTATTTTGTGTGTTGATCCTATTGCCATAAATTGGAAATGAAGATTGCTTTGCTTTCTGTCACACTAATTACCCCATTCCTAAACAATTGGCTCTATCCCAATCCTTGGCAATTATTGTGTGTTAAACCTGGCTGTTCATGACCTTGTACAAATAAACTGCAAACAGGGCAAGTGGCATCTTTGGAGGCAGAGGGATGGTCAATGTGCATTTGGAGTGAGAGTGTACAAGGACGATGGTCAGTATAGATAGGTGAGAGGGAGGGGTGAGGCAGGTGTGATAGGTGTAACCAGGTGAGGGGGGAGGAACTGATGGGCGGATAGAGCCAGGATGGGGGAGGGGGAGTGTCGGAGTCGGGAGACATTGGCTGGCATTAGGTAGGCAAGAAGAGAGCGAAAGCATTGGCTGGATGCCGCTAGGTGAGGGAGAGGAGGGTGAAAGTAGAGAGACAAGCTGGAAGGTGATTAGTGGGAATAACAGCAAGTACCAGAGGCTGGAATCTGGAATCTGATCAGTTAGGAAGGTGAGGGACGTTAGGCAGATGGAACCAGTTTGGGGAGGAAAAGGGAGACTCCAGGAGTTAAGTGTGGGAGTGATAGTCAGATTGACCCAGGTCAGGGAGGAGAAGGAAACTGCTCATGTTTTCAACGTCACCTTTAATTCTAAGGTGAGTTTGGACCTCACATCTGCACCCAGTGCGTCCAGCATTAAGATCACCCATTCTCCTTCCTGTAACTTTTCCCAACATTGTTCTTCGTCCCTGCAGGAGCTTCATCCATGTGTCTGTTAAATCAAGTCTTTGCCAATTTTCAATAAGCTCCCGCATTTTATTCTAAGTAAATTCGAGCAAAACCAACTCTCTTCCGTCCTTACCTCTCCACGTTCACCACGGCTGTATTCACTGGCCCCTAACAGCTCCGTTAAACAATCCTGAAGTCTTCCTATCGCCACCATTCTCTTAGTTCTCCATGGCTGCAGCCCTCTCTACCTGTGCAATCTCCTCCAGACCTGTAACACTCTGCAGTATCTCATCTTTTCTTAGCTGCAAACTTAATCTTTCTGTGCACTGTGGAAGGACTGAGTTATGGAGAGAGGTCGAGCAGGTTGATATATTTTTCATTGGAGGACAGGAGAATGAGCGGTAAAGGTATCAGGCTTGTGAGGGGCATAGATAGGGTGAATGTGCACAGACTTTTTCCCAAGATTGGGGAATCAAGAACCATGGGGCTTAGGTTTAAAGTGAGAGGGGAGAGATTTAATTGGAACCTGAGAGACAATTTTTCACCCAGAGAGTGGTTAACATGTGGATTGAGCCACAGAGGAAGTGGCTGAGGAGGTACATTAACAGGTACTTGCACAAAGACGTTGATAGGAAATGTTGAAGACTAAAGATTAGCTTTATTTGCCATGTGTGAGACCCCCTGTTGGTTGTGATCAACATAGCTGTTGCATCCAGCTGTCTATGTCATACACCAGCCAGTACACAAGCCAAGGCGGCATGATATGGGGAACAAGTTGGTGCCGATGTAACAGGCTCCCTCTCTCCACTCAGCTGATGAATCCAAAGGAACGGCAGAGACTGATACAACAGTGTCACAGTAGTTGTCAGTCAGCATTGAACTTAACATAAGATTGCCTTAGGGACTCCAGCTCTTGATACTGCCCCATGAGTGGGTATAACCGCTAGGCAGTGGAAATTCGAGATCAGAGTTTTCCTTTTCCAAGGTGAACAGCAATCACAGCTGACGAGCCCCATCGCCATAATTGTTACATGTCCATTGAAACATACAGTGAAATACAAGCAACATACACAAAAAGCTGGAGGAACTCAGCAGGCCAGGCAGCATCTACAGAAAAGAGCAGAGTCGACCTTTCAGGCCGAGAGCCCTCAGGAAGGCTGGAGAAAAAAAGTGATGAGTAGAGTGCTTGCATCAAATCACTAACCCACTAGGGCCAACATAGTATGCCCACAACTTTTTAACCCTAACTTTAACTGTACATCTTTGGACTGCGGGAGGAAACCGGAGCACCCAGAGGAAACCTATGCAGTCACAGGGAGAATGTACAAACTCCTTACAGACAGTGGTGGGGATCGAAATCCGACCTGTAATCGCTGATACTGTAAAGTGATTGCGTTAACCGTTACACTACCATGCCACCCCAGCTGAGAGGGATTTGGGCCAAAGCGGGCACATATACCAAGCTTAGATGGGAATCTTGGTGGGCATGGACCAATTGGGCTGAATGCTGTTTGGCTTGATGATCATTGCTGAGAACACCTGCAGCTCCAGAATTTTCTCCTTCAATCTTTCCATGTTTTTACCTCTATTTCAAAGTTCCTTAAACCTATTTACTTGACCAAACACTTTCTTAAACAAGAGAAAATCCGCAGATGATGGAAATCCAAAGCAACACACACAAAATGCTGGAGGAACTCAGCAGGTCAGGCGGCATCTATGAATAAACAGTCGACGTTTCAGGCCGAGATCCTTCTTCAGGATGGTGAGGTTTTGTATGATTACTTGAATGGAAGTGGCTTGTGGTGATTTCTAGTTAAAGTTATACGAACACAAGCTGGTGTTCTGATAAAGTGTCCCTTTCATAACACAAGGATTTCCAGCACTTCTGTGCTGTGGGTATTACACAGCGGCATGCTGGAATTTCTTCGAAGAGCATTCCTCCTCCCTCTCCTATCTCCTGGCCATCTCCACTCGCAATGCCCTTCGCCCAGCTTGTTGAATAGCTTTGCCATATGTTACAAAGCAGCATCTGTTTTTCCTATATTCACTCCCCTTTGACTCATCTGACCAGCTACCAATGCATCTGAGGCTCCCCTCCTCAGCCGAAGGGATCCAATACCTGAAATAAATGCAGTCACATTGGCTTTGTGTCAAGAACATCAGCTAGAATGTTCTTTTTCTTATTTATTTTTTCTTGCTGTTGTCCTGAAAAAAAATGTTGGCTCACAGCCTGGAGGAGTTTGCCAAAAGTAACAGTTTGGCAGATCCACTGAAAGGGACTGTTCAGTGGTGCTGAATTGTAAAGGGTTTATTGAATATAATCTCCAAAATACGCTTATGCCTCAGGTGATAATACTTACTGTGATGACTCCATGCATCTACCAGACTAGTCAATGCGAAACGTGGGGCTTAAGCTGGCACACAGTCTAATTATCTCACTCCAACCACACTTTCCCATCATCTAGTGTTCCCAAGCAACTGTGTAGTGTAGATAAGGCCATTTCCTGATAACTAGAGCGAGTTTGCAGAAAGAAAGTTGTGCCCAGTTTTAAAAGGAGGTTTCTGCTCAGTGGAGCAGTGTTTTCAAACGATGATAAAATGTAATTGGCTCAGCTCAGGGCTCTTGATTTCACTGTGGTGACTTTTCTTTTTAAGGGAGGGATGACAGGAATGAAAAGTCCAGTAATGGAACAAAGAGATTAACATTCATATGGGCTCAGAATGCCGAACAGTCTGAACCCTCCAGTCGAGGTAACAGTTCTTTGGAGCTCCTCCAGAAAACAGTGGAATTCAATCCTGGGACCATTGTTACAAAAGCGAAGTATCAATTGAGGCAAACTCTTTTGAAAAATAGATTAATAAACCTTTAAATATTCATGGTAAACATTTGTGTACCAATAGTGGAAGCTCCTTTTTGTATATTGCATATATTACATAATGGAAAATCAAGTGCATTTCTCTGAAGGAAGGAGCACATTCCTTGGTTTGTGAAGTAGCCAAGATTCAGAAGCTTTGCATTTAAATTGTTAGTCAGATTGCTGGCATTTGGAAAAATGTGATCAGACCCCAGTCAGACATTTGGAATGGTGTTAACTGCTAGCAAGGGGAATAAATTTGAGGATTTAAGGAAATGGATGTGCTCACTTCTATCACTCATTGACTCATCAGGAAAAAGCCTTGAGAGAAAGACAAAACATGTCTGTGTAAGCGCTCGTGACACGATAGCCGCCTTATGGCGATTATAGATCAATATTCAAAAGGGATGAATATCAAAACCAGAAATACTGATGATGAAAGGCTGAAATGAAAGCAGAAAATGCTGAAATAAAAGGTGACGTGGTGGAGCAGCAGTTTGCGATGCTGCCCCAAAACTCCTGAGATCCCAGTTCAATCCTGGCTGCTGGTCTATCTGTGCACATTATCTCTGAGACCTTGTTCAAAGTAATCTTATTATCAAAGTACGTATATATAATAAATTTATTATCAGTCAGAACCAGGTTTATTATCACCGGCATGTCAACTTAGCAGCAGCAGATCAATGCAAAACATAATCTAGAGGAGAAAAAATAATAATAACTAAAATAAAAATTAATATATAATAATAAATAAACAAGTAAATCAATAACATATATTGAATAGAATTTTTTTAAATGTGCAAAAACAGAAATATTGTATATTTTTAAAAAAGTGAGGTAGTGTCCAAGGCTTCAATGTCCATTTAGGAATTGGATGGCAGAGGGGAAGAAGCTGTTTCTGAATCGCTTAGCGTGTGCCTTCAGGCTTCTGTACCTCCTACCTGATGGTAACAGTGAGAAAAGGGCATGCCCTGGGTGCAGGAGGTCCTTAATAATGGATGTTGCCTTTCTGAGACACCGCTCCCTAAAGATGTCCTGGGTACTTTGTAGGCTAATGCCCAAGATGGAGCTGACTAGATTTACAACCTTCTGCAGCATCTTTCAGTCCTGTGCAGTAGCCCCTCCATACCAGACAGTGATGCAGCCTGTCAGAATGCTCTCCACAGTATATCTATAGAAGCTTTTGAGTGTATTTGTTGACATGCCAAATGTCTTCAAACTCCTAATAAAGTATAGCTTGCTTTCTTTATGACTACATCAATATGTTGGGACCAGGTTAGATCCTCAGAGATTTTGACACCCAGAAACTTGAAGCTGCTCACTCTATCCACTTCTGACCCCTCTCTGAGGATTGGTATGTGTTTCTTAGTCTTACCCTTCCTGAAGTCCACAATCAGCTCTTCAGTCTTACTGACGTTGAGTGCTAGATTGTTGCTGCGGCACCATTCCACTAGTTGCCATATTTCACTCCAGTACGCCCTCTTGTCACCACCTGTGATTCTACCAACAATGGTTGTATCGTCAGCAAATTTATAGATGTTATTTTAGCTATGCCTAGCGACACAGTCATGTGTATAGAGAGAGTAGAGCAGTGGGCTAAGCACACACTCCTGAAGTGCGCCATTGTTGATCATCAGCAAGGAGGATGTGTTATTACCAATCCGCATAGATTGTGGTCTTCCGGTTAGGAAGTCGAGGATCCATATGCAGAGGGACGTACAGAGGCCCAGGTTCTGCAACTTCTCAGTCAGGATTGTGGGAATGATGGTATTAAATGCTGAGCTATAGTTGATGAATACCATCCTGACATAGGTGTTTGTGTTGTCCAGGTGGTCTGAAGCCGTGTGGAGAGCCACTGAGATTGTGACTGCCGTTGACCTATTGTGGCGATAGGCAAATTGCAATGGGTCCAGGTCCTTGCTGAGGCAGGAGTTCAGTCTCGTCATGATCAACCTCTCAAAACATTTCATCACTGTAGATGTGAGTGCTACTGGGTGATAGTCATTAAGGCAGCTCACATTGTCCTTCTTAGCCACTGGTATAATTGTTACCTTTTTGAAGCAAGTGGAAACTTCCGCTGTAGCAGTGAGAGGTTGAAAATGTCCTTGAATACTCCTGACAGTTAGATAATAAGTAAATAAATTTATTTATTATTGTTGTTATTATTATTATTATTATTATTATTATTATTATTATTATTATTATTATTATTATTATTATTATTATTATTATTATTCCTTTTTGTACTTTCATAGTTTACTGACTTTTTCACACTGGTTGAACATCTTAGTTGGTGTGGTCTTTCACTGATTCTATTATCACTGATTATTAAAGGGACATAACTTTAAGGTAATTGGAGGAAAGACCATAAGACAGAGGAGCAGGATTAGGCCATTCAGCCCATTGAGTCTGTTCTGCCATTCCATCATTGCCTATCCTGGATCCCACTCAACCCCATACACCTGCCTTCTTGCTGTGTCCTTTGATGCCCTGATCAATCAGGAAGCGATCATCTTCCCCCTTAAATATACCCACAGACTTGGCCTCCACTGCAGTCTGTGGCAGAATATTCCACATATTTACCAATCTCTGGCTAAAAAAATTCCTCCTTACCTCTGTTCTAAAGGATCGCCTCTCAGTTTTGAGACTGTGCCCTTTAGTTCTGGATACCCCACCATGGGAAACATCTTCTCCACATCCATCCTATTTAGTCCTTTCAACATTCAGTAGCTTTCAATGAGATCCCTGTGCATTCTTCTAAATTCCAGTGAATACAGGCCCAAAGCTGCCAAACGCTCCTCATATGTTAACCTCTTCATTCCCAGAATTATCTTCATAAACCTCCTCTGGACTCTTTCCAATACCAACACATCCTTTCTGAGATATGGGGCCCAAAGCTATTGACAATACTCCAAGTGTGGCCTGTCTAGTGTCTTATAATGACTCAGCATTATCTACTTGTTTTTACATTTTATTCCCCTTGAAATAAATGCCAAAATTGTATTTGCCTTCTTTATCACAGATTCAGCCTGTAAATTAACCTTCTGGGAGTCTTCCACGAGGACTCCTAAGTCCCTCTGCACCTCGGTGTTTGAACTTTCTTCCCATTTAGATAATAGCCCGCACTATTGTTCCCTTTACCAAAATGCATTATCATACACTTCCCAACACTGTATTCTATCTGCCACTTTTTTGCCCATTCTTCCAATTTGTCTAAGTCCTGCTGCAATCGCACTACTTCCTCAGCACTACCGACCCCTCCACCCATCTTCGTATCATCAGCAAACTTTGCCACAAAGCCATCAATTCCATTATCTAAATCAGTGATTCTCAACCGTTTTTTGGCCATGACCCCCTTAGGAGCTCTTCTCAGGTTCCAGGGCCCCCCTTTCAAACAGGGATACAACACGAACAGATAGATAGAAAAACATTTATTATTGAACACCAAGAAAACTTGAACATTCCAACATTCTGGACAGAACTTAAAAAAAGACTGTATGAAATTGAACATCTATCAGGCCTAATGAGATCCTTGAGTCTGGTGCTTCTCTGCAAGTTTCATGATATCGGCCTCCAAATTAGACAATGACAGTCGGAGGTCACCTCTTGTTGCGATATCAATTCTGTTCCTGGATTTTGTCAGAATCTGCTCTCAACCAAATATGTTGAGGGAAAGGCAATAAAAAATCTTTGGGCTTTTTCCCACAATGTTGTAAATTTATTCAGCAGCTCCCCTTCTCACAGTTTTCAGTCGGTGGCCCCCTTCAAATTTGTCAGGGCCCCCAAGGGGGCCATATGGCTCCCGTTCAGATCTAAATCATTGACAAACAATGTGAAAGGCAGCGGTCCCAATACTGACCTGAGGAACACCACTAGTCACCAGCAGCCAACCAGAAAAGGCTTTTTTATTCCCACTCGCTGCCTCCTGCCTGTCAACCGTTCCTCTCTCCATGCCAGTATCTTTCATGTACCACCATGGGATCCGATCTTGTTAAGCAGCCTTACTGATCTTGTGTGTATAGGGGGGGATGTCAGAGGTAAGTTTTTTTTATACAGAGGGTGATGTGTGTGTGGAACACCCTGCCAGGGATGTGGTAGAAGCAGATACATTTACATGGGGCTTTTGACAAACTTTTATGGACGGGCTATGTGAGAGGGAAGGGTTTGATTGATCTTAAGAGTAGGTTATAAGGTTGGTGCCACTTCGCAGACTAAAAGGGCTATACTGTACTGTTATGTTCTGTGTTCCATGTTTCAGGTGATGAAAACAAAATAGAGCTCAGGTTACCTAGGGGCATAGGCATAATGAATGCACATAGCCTTGTTCCCAGGGACGGGAAACCAAGCTCTGCAGCGCATAGATCCATGGTGAGAGGTCTATGGTGAAGGGACCTGAGGAGAACTTTTCCATACAGTGCATGGTACGTGGATGGAATGAGCTGCCAGAAGCAGGGACAATAACAATGTTCAAAAGACATTTGGATAGGTACACAGATGGGAGGGGTTTAGAAGGACATGAGTCGGAGGAAGGTGGACAGAAGGGACTAGCTTGCTAGGCACCATGGTCAGCATGGGCAAGTTGGGCCAAAGGGCCTGTTTCCACATTGTATTAATCTATAACTCTACCTGAGGTGTGCAGTATTACTTGGGAAAGAGATGAGGTGAGTATTATGTGAACTGTTTAATGTCATTTCCAACACACAAATGCAAAAGTGAACAAAGTGATAGTTACTATGGATCTGATGCAACACAAAAAAAACCATTAAGAGAGAGAACACAATAATCAAAAACACAATAAATATAAACATATAAGATAGCTTATACTGTATATACGTAGATTGATTGTCTGCACTGTACATAGAGTGACGCTTGGCACAGGAGTATCTGAAATGAGGTGACTCTGATAGGAAATGATAAAGTAGTGGTGGGGGTGGTGTGGGGGGGGCGTGAGTTACCGGGGGGAGGTGCTGATCATCCTTACTACCTGGGGTTTAAGATTAAAATTAGTTTTAACCTTAATTAGTTAAAATTAGTTTTAAGTCTGAAGGTCCTGGCGTGAATGCTAAGCAGTCTCCTCCCTGATGGGAGGAGAACAAACAATCCAGGAGCAGGGTGGATGGGATCCTTCATGGCGTTGCACTCCTTTTCCAGCACCTTGCTGTATGTATGTCCCTGAAGGTGGCTAAGCAGGTGCCTGTTCTGACCGCCCATTATAGAGTCTTCCTGTCCACCGCAGTACAGTTTCCATACCATGCAGTGGTGCAGCACGTTAGGATGCTCTCCACAGCACATCTGTAGATAGACGTAAGTATTAATGCCCATAGTCCGGCTTTCTTCAGCTCTCTTAGAAAGTAGGGGCGTTGGTGCCAAATGTGAGTGTACAGAAGCAGGCTACAGGCTACTGAAGAAATCATTGAATGGTGGAACAAAATCAAGGGGCTAAATAGCCTAACCCTAACCCTGTGATTCTCTTTTCCAGAGGGATCCATGCTCTCACTGTCTCTTGTTGAACATAGAACATGGAATAGTACAGGCCCTTTGGCCCACAATGTTGTGCCGATCCTCAAAACCTGCCTCCCATATAACCCCCCCACCTTAAATTCCTCCATATACCTGTCTAGTGGACTCTTAAATTTCACTAGTGTATCTGCCTCCACCACTGACTCAGGCAGTGCATTCCACGCACCAACCACTCTCTGAGTGAAAAATCTTCCTCTAATATCCCTCTTGATCTTCCCACCCCTTACCTTAAAGCCATGTCCTCTTGTACTGAGCAGTGGTGCCCTGGGGAAGAGGCACTGGCTTTCCACTCTATCTATTCCTCTTAATATCTTGTATACCTCTATCATGTCTCCTCTCATCCTCCTTCTCTCCAAAGAGTAAAGCCCTAGCTCCCTTAATCTCTGATCATAATGCATACTCTCTAAACCAGGCAGCATCCTGGTAAATCTTCTCTGTACCCTTTCCAATGCTTCCACATCCTTCCTATAGTGAGGACTAATGAATTTGCATTATTTTTCTTTCTCTCCATGTGACAAAGATAAATCCCTCACAAGTGGCCACCCAAGCAGTGAGAAGGTCTTTTCCCTAGTCATTCAATAATAAACTATTCCATTCCATTCGGTTCCTGAGCCAGCTTGCACAACCCAAATCACTATCTCAGTGCAGCAACACTATGAACATTGGACTACAATGGACTTGTGTAATTTTGTTCTAATTATACTTTTTCTTGTATAATATATCTTTAGTTTATGTTTTTCTAGTGAACGTTGTGTCTCTGAAACTATCTGCTCGTGATGTTTCTCATTGCTTGTACTTGTTCATGTGGCAAGAAAATCGACTTTTGAAACTGTATAACTTATCAATATTTAAAAATCTAATAATTCTCCTCCAAACCTGTAATATTGGTTTTTAACATCCAAATAGAAGTGAGAAAGTAGGCAGCAGGTTCTGGGATTGGAGTTCTGTGCATGCAGAAGGCAAGAGGGCCAATGACCCCCTAAATATGTGAGCCAGCGAGACTGGAGTTTGAGGCCTGGAGGTCTCAAACCTTTGTAATTGTCGGCAAGTCCTGGGGTGATAGCGAATATCAACGCCCAAAGGTTGATCGGAGGTCCTGATGTTGAGGCCCAATGGTCAAAGCTCTTGGGTCTGGAGTCTCTGCAAGTCAGAATCAGAATCAGAATCAGTTTTATTATCATCAGCGTGTGTCGTGAAATGTTTTAACTTAGCAGCAGCAGTTCAATGCAATACATAGTATAAAAGAAAAATTAAATAAATAAGTAAATCAATTCCAGTATATGTATGTTGAATAGATTAAAAACTGTCCATGGGAAAGTCAAAATTCTGATGTCTGCTGGAGATCAAAGATGGCTTGTTATGTTTCCACTCTCAGTTTGGAGGAGCAACACCTTATATTCCGTCTGGGTAGCCTCCGACTTGATGGCATGAACATCGATTTCTCAAACTTCCAGTAATGCCCCCCTCTTCACCATTCCCCACTCCCATATTTCCTCTCTTACCTGCCCAACACCTCCCTTTGGTGATCCCTTTTTCTTTCTTCCATGACCTTCGGTCCGCTCCTATCAGATTCCCGCTTCTCCAGTTCTGTATCTCTTCCACCAATCAACTTCGCAGCCCTTCATTTCTCCCTTCCCCTTCCCAGTTTCACCTATCACCTTGAGTTTCTTCCTCCCCTCCTCCCACCTTCTAACTCCGTCTCCTCATCTTTTTCTCTCCAGTCCCGATGAAGGGTCTTAGCCCGAAACGTCGACTGTACTCTTTTCCATAGTTGCTGCCTGGCCTGCTGAGCACCTCCAGCATTTTGTGTGTGTGTTGTTTAGATTTCCAGCATCTGCAGATTCTCTCTCGTTTGTTTTGTTGCTTGTGTTGTTCGAGCTCTGTTAGTGCCAGAATGTGTGGCGGCACTTGTGGGCTGTCCCCAGCACATCTTTAAGTTGTGTTGCTTGCCAATGCAAATAGCACATTTCACCGTATGTTTTGACATATATGTGATAATTAAATCAATAAATCTGAATGACCCTAGACAAGAAGCCCTGCTGAGGGAACTGAAGGACCTTGTCCTCACAGCACTCTCCAACTGCAGTGGTTCACCGAGAATGCCCACCAGAGTGTAATAACTTCATCACCCAGTTATGGAAGCTTTTGTTTGTGAACTTGGAGACTGCTCCTGAGTTGTACTACAATCACTTAGCGTCCTTTGAAGCTTTAAAAGTGCCAGGCTTTTGCATATAAAAGGTCTTGTATAAACACTGCCTCTTTTGATGTTCCTCACAGATGGTGGTGCCTGGAAGTATATGCAAATATCCTGGTTTGCTTACCATAGCTAATGCCTGATTTGCAAGTCAGAAATCTTTAATGCTTACAATTATATAATTATATTATATAATTGCAAATATAAGCAATTATATTTTTAAACTCTTCTTTCTAAGTTATAAAAGCTAAATTCAGGTAAAAGGAACTTAAATTTCTCACCAGTATGTTGACGTCGCTAAGATCACCAATTCTACGCATTTGTTTTAATTGCATTGGCCACATCTTACAGGTACACATTCTGGCCCATACCAGCTTACTTTCACCTTTGGAAGTCCTGATGAATGTCAGTTATTTATTTATCTTCGTAGATGCTGCCTGTTTTACTGAGTACTACTAGCATTTTGTGTGTGTTATATTTTCTGGATCCTTTGCTTTTGTAGTGATAGAATGGGTGATAATCAGTGGGTTTGCCCTTTCTCAGTTACTGCTGAGGTTGGATTGTCCCTGTTGTCTTTTCTTACAAAGCCACCATGTTCCCGGGCAAGCTCCCTTTCTCAACCTCGCTTAGGTCAGGTGCAAAGTCAGGCACCTGTGCTGGCATTGGCATTGAAGAAGGTCCAGAGGAAGTTCATGAGAATGATCCCAGCAATGAAAGGCTTATTGTATGAGGAACATTTGATGGCTCAGGGCTTGTGCTCACTGTAATTTAGGGCGGGCATCTTACTGAAGCCTATAAATATTGAAAGGCCTAGACAAAGTGAACATGGAGAGGATGTTTCCTATAGTGGGGGAGTCTAATACCAGTGGCCACAGCCTCTGAATACAAGGACATCTCTTTCGAACAAGATGAGGAGGGATTTCTTTAGCCAGAGGTTGATGAATCTATGGAATTCATTGCCACAGTTGTCTGTGGAAGCCAAGTCATTTAAAGCAGAGGTTAATATGTTCTTGATTAGTAAGGGGAGAATGAGTTTAACAGGGATAATAAATAAATAAGCAGCCATAATAGTAGATGATGGGCCAAATGGCCTAATTCTGCTCCTATGTCTTATGGTCTTATTGTCTTAAATCAAACATAATTGAATGGTGGAGCAAAATGGCCTAATTCTGCTGCTTTCTCTTCTGGTCTAACCTTTCCTGTGTTAGGGCTTCAGTGAAGACTCTCAATACTTTTGATTTATAGCATTACAATGATGGTTCTGAGACTGGTTGCATTTTGAATGATAAGCATTCTGAATTTTGATTCAGATGCTAAGATGATTCATAGTTAAACAGAATATTTCTTTTTGCATTCATAAGCACTTGAAGTACTTTTTGAAGCAGTCACATTTGTAATGTGTGAAAGTTGACAGCTAATTTTAGTACAGCAAGCTCAAATCAAACAGCAACAGAATAAATAACCAATCAATCTGATTTAGATGGCCAGATAAAGTGAGATGAGATCAGCTTTATCTGTCGTATGTACATGGAAATGTCAAAACATACAGGGAAATGAGTTGTTTGTGTCAATGACCAACACATCCCAAGGATGTACTGGGGGCTGCCTGTAATTACCGACATGTCAACTTAGCATGCCCACAGCTTACTAACCTGTAGGTCTTAGGAATGTGGAATGAAACTGGAGTGCCTTGAAGATATCCATGTGCTCACGGGGAGAAAGTACAAACTCCTTCTGGAAGTCTGTCTGTACAAATTCCTTACAGGTAGTGGCTGGAATTGAACCCTGATCACTGGTGCTGTAAAGCGTTGCGCTAACCACTACACACCATGTTCCTGTTCTTTAAATCGTGCCTGAGATTTGTTAAAGGAGCAGACTGGGACTTGGTTTAACATCTATTTCCTGGCAAGTCACACGGGTTCATAACGCGTGCAGAGTTTGAATTAGCATAAGCTGCTTTGGTTCCAGAAAGAGTTTTCCGATGCCTTTATGTAGGTTCAAAGAGAAACAGAAAGTTAAATATCCCAAAAGAACCAGTATCATAGGATGGAAAAAATTATTATTAACCCAAGAGATTTTGCAGATGCTGGACATCCAGTGTAACACACACACAAAATGGTGGAGGAACTCAGCAAGTCAGGCAGCATCTATAGACAGGAATAAGCAGTCAACGTTTCAGGCCAAGACCCTTCATCAGGACTCACCCAATAAGTCGACTGTTTATTCATCTTCATAGATGCTACCTGACCTGCAGAGTTCCTCCACCATTTTATGTGTTACTCTGCTTCAGAGGTTCCCCACCTGGGCCCACAGACCCCTTGCTTAATGGTATTGGTCCATGGCAGAAGAAAAGCTGGAAACTCCTGCCTATATTAACTGATGGAGCAGTCCTTAACAAAACCTCATGGGTTTTGTTAACTTCTTAGACCATTTGCATTTATTACTGCAAGTAACAAACCAAGCTGTTTACACTGATGGATTCACCATTTGACCAGTCTCATAAAGGTCTGCCAAAATTCATTATCTTGACAGGGAAGTCTTCTTTTAAGCACAAACTATTATTGTATCTCATTTTCAGCTCATCTTGTTTGAAAATAATCTGTTTAAGTCATCGGTGTGGGACGCAGCTCAGTAAGCAGAAAGTAATATACTTTGCACATAAAATCTTCAAGAGCTCCCCATAAATAGTCTGAATCATGAAATTAGTCTATTAGGTTTGAGAATAAAAGCTCTGGAAATCTTTAACATTGCAAACATAAAGTCCAATGTAGAAGAGATAAATTGAAGCCAACCCACAAAAAGAGGGCATGTGACCCACAACTTGGTGAAGTGGGTTGCTTTTAAGGAATAGCCAGAGGAGGGGAAGCAGAAATGCTTAGGGAGGGAGCTCCAGCCACCATTTCTGCTTTAGTGTGGGGTTACGCGCATCTGCAGTCCATCAAAGAATCCAGCCAATCAACTAGAGAGCTTCCAGCATATATCCTGTTGTGAAGGAGGGCAAAAGCAAGGGGAACTGAGCACATCTCTGAGGAGCACTGCCACAAGAAAGCAGCGTACATCATCAAGGACCCCCAGATCCAGGCCATGCTGTCTTCTCACTGCTGCCATCAGGAAAGAGGTTGGTCCCACACCACCAGGTTCAGGAACAGTCATTACCCTTCAACCATCAGGTGCCGAATCAGTGACGATAACTTCATTCATCCGAACTCTGAACAGATTCCACAACCTATTGATTCACTTACAAGGACTCTATAACTCCTGTTCTCAGTATTATTTGTCTACCTACCTATCTATCTATATATCGATGTATTTATTTGTATTTGAACAATTTGTCTTCTTTTGCACATTGGTTGTTTTCCAGACTTTGTGTGTAGTTTTTCATCGATTCTGTCGTATTTCCTTGTTCTACAGTAAATGCCTGTAAGAAAATGAACCTTATGGTAGTTGATGGTGATATATACATACTTGTAAAATAAATTTGCTTTGAACTTTGAATTAAAGCAGCAATGTGGGAATTCAACTTTCTGGTCAGGACAGTGCCCCACCACACTACTCCTAAAACTACTAGTTTGGAATTCCCACTCAGTGATGATAGGACTGGGCTGAAGCAAGTGCTTGTCTCAAGAATGGAACTGCATTGATGTCCTAACTTTTCCAATTAGTCTGTTGTGTGAATCAAAGCTTACATAAATAGATCTTGATGATTAGATGTGTGTCACATTCTGGTCCATGGACTCCTTGATTCAGTTAATTTCCTTTTCCCCGTGTTCCACTGGGCTCCTTGATTAGGGCACCTGATCCTTATTTGAACCGGCAGCATAAAAGGTGCCAACTTACATCTGCTCGCTGCTGGTTCGTCACCTCGGTAGTGCAGCTATGCTCGTTCCGGGCTGCCGAGAATGAGCTGAGTTGAGAGCCTGTCATCCGCTGTTCCTGCTTCGAGTCAAGAGACTGGTTAGTCACCGTAGCCAAGGCGGCGATGAATCTTCCGAGCCGCCGAGATTAAGGGACCGTCTTCATGAACTTCTCTGCGTCAAAATACATTCTGTCTGTTGTTGTTTGTTCTTGTCGTCTCGTGCCCAGCTGAGTGGATCCAGATGTTTTGCCACTGCTCTGAGCCGGGATGCGAGTGGTCTGTCATTGTTTTGTTTCCAAGGCTCCGAGTGTCCAGTCAAGTCAAGGCTCCAAGTCCAGTTCAAGTCAAGGCTTCATGTCCAGGTTAAGTCCCAGTCCAAGTCCTGGCTCTGAGTCCAAATCATGTCCAAGTCCATCCCCATTGCAACAATGTGAGGCCAGGCCAAAACATCCTGACCCAGATAGTTCAGCAAAGCCCAACACCCATTGCTTCTTACCCGTTGAAATACACATGGGCACTGGAACCTGTTTCTTTCCATCTTTCCAATCATCCAGACCAAGGTATTGTAAGATTCACCTGTAGCTGGAACGTAACTGGTTTATCTCTGGGCCAAAAGATATTAGTTTTAAGGCAGACTTCTAATGAACC
This sequence comes from Hemitrygon akajei, assembly GCF_048418815.1. Lineage (NCBI taxonomy): Eukaryota > Metazoa > Chordata > Chondrichthyes > Myliobatiformes > Dasyatidae > Hemitrygon > Hemitrygon akajei. The sequence continues at coordinate 72,427,294 of NC_133140.1, read as the reverse complement.
AAGTTCAAAGATCCAGTGGACAGTCTTGTGTGTGTTACTGAAGTGAACATGCAAGAGACTGCAGTTGCTGTAATACTAGGGAGGACCGGTTTTAATAGGGAGTGTTTTGTCCATTTTCCAACGTATAGACCACAGTGATTTATGGGCACCTGTAAAGATAGAACCCACTCATTATCTGGGGATGACCTAAATTGTGAAGGACCAGATGAGGAAAGTGGACAACTGTGATGATGGATAGTGACTCTTATTCAAGGTGAACACCACCACATACTAGTCACACCAAATGTCCCGCTTCTATATTGTAGAATGTGTGTCCTGATATCCCCCCCCCCCCCCACCAGCCATACTGTAACTGTAAGCACAATATGGCATAATCAGGAGTAACATCCTGATCAGAATCAAGCTTATTGTCACTGACATAAGTCGTGGAATTTGTTTTGTAGCAGCAATACAGTTCAAACATAACAAATTACTGTAATCCACAATTTAAGAAAATAATGAAAAAGGGGAATAATGCTCATGAGTTCATGGACAGTACAGAAAGCAGAAGGGAAGAAGCTGTTCCTGAAACATTGAGTGTAGGTCTTCAAATTCCTGAACTTTCTCACAATGGTAATACTGAGAAGAGGGCATGTCCTGGATAGTGAAGGTCTTAGTGATGGATGCACTCTTGAGGGACTGGTTATTGAAGATGTTCTTGATGGGGGGGGGGGGGGGAAGGCATGTGCTGTGATGGAGCTGGCTGAGTCTACAACCTCCTGAAGCCTCTTGTGATCCCTTGCATTGGAGCCTCCATACCAGATGGTGATGCAACCAATCCACGTGTAGAAACTTGCTGGAGTCCTCGGGGACACACCAGATCTCCTCAAACTCCTAATGGAGTATCACTGGTGGCGAGCCTTCTTCATGATTGCATCAATACCTCGGGCCCAGGATAGATCCTCTGAGATGTTGACACCCAGGAACTTGAAGCTGCTCACCCTTTTCACTGAATGAGAATTGGTATGTGTTGTCCCTATTTCCCGTTGCAGGACTCTATTCCCCGGCGTTGCTGACATTGAGTTCAAAGTTGTGGCTGCAACACCACTCAGTCAGTGGATCTATCTCACTCCTGCGCGCTTCCTCGTTGCCACTGGGATCCTGCCAACAACAGTGGCAGAACAGATGAACTGCAGGATTAAGATCTTGTGCAAAGTCAGCGAATATTCAAGGCATGAAGAGTGGACAGTGCTCTGCTCAGTTATACCGTCAAAATAATGACATGAAACAGATGGAGGGAGACATGAATTAATGAGACTGAGAATTATTCTGTTTAAATGCTTGCAAGTTAGCTTGACAAGAATTGCAAACGTTGGCCATAATTGTGCCCAATTACATTGATATCTGTATTTTATTACAATGGTAACCTAATAAATGGAGGCAGACAATCACTTCATTGAGTATTTTATGCTGTTTGAATTTGTCCAAGTCATGCTGGTAATTTCAGTAGTACTTGAGGAAGGAAATCTCCAAGTCCTCTGTGGCTGCAGAGTGTACAGACTACATACTTGCTCTGAACCCATTCAAATCCGTAATCAAACACATCACAGCCTTTGAGCAATCCAAGAACAGCAGACCTGAACTGTTTTTATAACTGATTGCAAATGACTTATTTGAACTTCAAAAAAAGAAATCTTCCATTTACTGAGTGGATGGTGTAAAAATGGAAGTAAGATCTGCTCCAAACACACAATTAATTGCTCGAAACTTGGAACTGACAATCGGCCACCTACCCAAACCTTCCTTGCCAAACAGGCTGGCAGAGAGCTCAATCTATTCACAGAGAACAGAAACAGCAGGGTGTGAGAAAAATATTAAAGACATTCTGTGAAAACAGTTTTGATTCTGAAGGTGCAACAGATCTAAAAATTGTTCTGTGAACATTTTAAGTCGCTATACAGTCAGACACAATTATGGGCAACCTTTACAACACTTGTCCAATTAATTTGCAAACAGTCAACTGAGCAATTTTCACATCCACTTCCCTCTGTAAATATGACAACATCACTTTTTTTTGCTGCTCCTTGAGAGTCCAAGAGGATGTCTAATAATTTTCAGAAGTGCACAGAGGAGTGACTGCTGCGCCAAATAGGGGAGAGATAAGCCTTCCCATATTGAGTTGTCACCAGCAGAGTGGCACGCCTGCCTGATGCAGGGCCTTCACCCGAAGCTTTGACTATTCCTTCCCATCCATGGATGCTGCTTGACTTGGTGATTTCTTCCAGCAGTTTGCCTTTTACTTGCTGTGTTGAACAAGAGGAGATGGGGCAGTCCGGAGGCCAAGAAGCCTGGCGACGGGACGCGAGCCCACGATCAACTCCATTTCTTGCTGATCTCGTCGAGGGAGATTGAAATCAACGAGGACGAGAGTGGAGGGCGAGCAGGAGCTCAGTGGCGTCTACCTGTGTGAGTCTGGTCTCTTCCTCTCGCTTGCTGCTCCCGGAGGAAGGAATCTGCGTACAAATGATTTCCCTCTCTCCCTCTTGCTCAATGTTATCGGAGGTCGGTGCCTGTGTCCTGGGTCTTGGGCAAGGTTTAATCAACGTGGCTTCTGGATTGGACTCTGCAGTTCACGTTATGATGTGTTTCTGCTTTCTGGTCACTCCTTTTTTTTTGTTGCTATTTTTGTGCGATTTTGAGCAGGTAGCCTGCAGATAACGAACGACACAGTGTTAGATTGAACTGAACCGAGTATGCCCAAAATCTTTCAATGACTTTGAGAATTCCTGTTTTATATTCTGTGTTTTCGTTCCTTCTTTGCTGTTTGTGTGATTTGTTTTATGTGTGTTGGGGGTTCAATGTTTTTCTTTGAATGGGTTCCATGGTTTTCTTCGTTTTGTGGCTGTCTGGAGAAGATGTATCTCAGAGTTGTATACAGGATGGGTTGGCCTCCGTCAATCCACTTTGCCTAGGGATATTGTGTCCTACCTGTCTGGATACACGAGCCAGGGCAGTACAATATGGAGAACAAGCTGTTGCCCATGTAGCAAGCTCCCCCTCTCCACACATCTGATAAACCCCAAGGAACGGCAGAGACTGATACAGTTTGGTACCAGCAGCGTCGCTGGAGTTACCAGTCAACATTGAACTCAATGTAGGACTGCCTTAGGGACTCCAGCTCTGGATTTTTGCATCGGGGTTTATTCCCAAAGTCTTCCCTGTGAGTGGGTACAGTCGCTGGGCAGCGGAGGTTTGAGATCTGAGATTTCTTTCTCCTAGACCAGCTGCCAACTACAGCTGACAAGCCCCATCTGCCTGAAGCAACTGGTTTTAAGGTGCCAGTAATCCGCCTTTTCCCCATCTCCTATCAGTAGAGATGGTTCCACGGGGCTTAGTAGCTAAGCCACATGTGAAGCCCAGGAGCTGGACTTGTTGTCGGAAGCTATTCGAGGCCCACGCCATTGGGAACATTTAATTGGCAGTGGGATCTTGTCCCCACTGCCACCCCCCGGCCATAACACCCTTCAGGAACCATACTGCGTGCATACTCTGATAGTAAATGTACTTTGAATCATTGAATCTTAAAGAAGACACAAGAGATGCAGGAATCTGGAGGAAGCTGTCAGCTGGAGGAACTCAGGGGGTCGAGCAACATCTGTGGACGATGTGGGGGTGGGAGGGTAGTAAAGAGGAATTGTTGGTGTTGCATTGAGAACTGAAAAGGCTGGAAACACAGAGCTCAGTCACTTCCGGGCCATTCCAATGACTCTCTGAGCAACCTTACTGATAACCTGAGAAACTGGGCTGATGGACTGAGAGGTCCATGTGGTCATGGGAGGAGATACAAAGTCCTTAGAGAAAGTGATGGAACAGAACACGGTTTGCTGGCTCTCTGTGCAACCGCTGCAGCAATGCGCTGCCCCAGAATATTTTCCAGATTGTTCTTTAGAAGCCAAGAATGAGGAGTCTATCATGAGGTTACAGTTTTTAGGGGTTTGTGGGGTATCCAGGGAGGGGTAGCACCTTCAGTGAAGGGGCTTGTCTTGTCCATTCTGGGGCAGCTCATTCTCCTTTGGTCCCCAACGGACACTCAGCTCTCTCCTGTGCTCCGTTTAGCTGTTTGCATGCAACAATGGCCACACCCCGGTACACCTCTTCGACAGGCAGGCTAAACCAGGTGAGGATATCCAGCGGTCTCACACCCCGGTGTGATAGGGACATGCCTGTCTCAGCACGCAAGGTCAGCTCCAGCGGACTGGATGTAAGTGATCTACAGTGAGGTCCTACGGCCAGGAAGGCGGTCCTGCAGTGCTCCATGGAGATCGAAGGGCATGACAAGGCACAGAAGACATCATGGTCACCCACTGCAACCAAGGAAGACCCCAGTTGTGACGCTTGTTTGTACCACTGGACCTGGACTTCTGAGGCCAAGGGAGAGGAACCGGCCCAATGGAACAGCTCTTCCGCTTTAGAAACTCACCCGCAACAGGTTTCCTGACATGACGGATCACCGCCAAAGCTACTTATTCATAACAAAGAAATAACAGTGAACAACTTACTCCACTGTAGTAAGAACTGATGGACAAAGACAACGGAAAGACAAAGCGCAAAGGAGCTGTGATCAAACTAGCTCAAACTAGACGGATAAGAAAATTCCTTTGTAAGAACAGCCTCTGAAACGGTTCGATGGTGTGTTACAGACTGCAAAGACATTACAAAAAGTAGAGGACCAACTACATTATAAATTACTGAAAGTCCACCGAACACTTACCAGCAGGTGATTGTACAACAGGTGAATGCACAACCAGACAGAAAGTTAAACCCAAGAAAAATAACAGCTTAGGTTCTAATCCAGTACTTTCCTATCACTTTTCATGCTCCTTCATTGTTTTAGTATTTTGCGCAGTAATCTCTGCCTCACTGATAATCACATTCTGTGCTGTGCAGCGGGGCTGCTCCCCCTCGGCACTCCATCCGGACAGTGCATATTGGCCGGTACCTACACCGAGGACAGCCATCTCTCTATTCCCCCACATGTTCCCTCATCACTATGGCAACCTCTAATGCAGCATGTCAGTGGCTGTGACGGACATGGTTCTTTTATGCTCAGTGGGCCACCTTTGCCCACAGCTTGCAAAGACAACCCCAATAACAATGGACTATTTCAGCACTCGTTGGGAAATGTACGAGTCCCGTTTTAGAGAGGAGTTTTTAAGGTGTAGGGATTAAAGTGCTGTTTTGAAATAGTTAGTTAGCCTGCCACCCCATAGGAGCATAAGCCACTGACAACAGCTCAACAGTCCTTTAAGTTGTCTCCAGGTGGGCTCATTTTCAAAGATCCTTCCTCTCCAGGGATGAGGTTTTTGGAGCTTCTGTTGGTGTCCCTGTAGCTCTGGGATTGTGGATAGGGTTGTTAGCCCCATTCCCTTGTCCTTTCATGACTGGGCTTGGGTCAGAGTTGTTGTATCAAAGCACCTTCTGGGAAATTCCACAACTTTTAAGCAATTGGACTAAGCTGCATACAGTTTAGTGCATTAAAGCATCAGGTTTCCAAGCAGCCATATCACAAAACATATTTATTGAGATGTTAGAAGATGCTCTGGGAGCCATATAAATGCTAATTGAAAGTATAACCAGGAAAATGATAGAAAGTTGTACATACTCCATTGTTGATGTGAATTCCTGTGAACAACTTACAAAATCACCTGTTTTTGTATTTAAATCACATCTACCTCAGTGCTCACTTTATTATGTACACCTGTAGCTGTCATCATTAATGCAAATGTCTTATCAGCCGATCATGTGCATAAAAGCATATAGACATGGTCAAGAGGTTCAGTTGTTGTTCAGACCAAACATCAGAATGGGGAAGAAAAGTGATCTAAGTGACTTTGACCATGGAATGATTGTTGGTGCCAGATGGGGTGGTTTGAGTATCATAGAAACTGCTGATCTTCTGGGATTTTGACGCTCATCGGTCTCTAGAGTTTACAGAGAATGGTGCGACAAACAACAAAAAAAATTCAGTGAGTGGCAGTTCTGTGGGCAAAAACATCGTAATGAGAGAAGTCAGAGGAGAATGGCCAGACTGGTTCGAGCTGACAGGGAGGTGACAATAACTCAAGTAGCCATCTGTTACAACAGTGGTGTACTGAAGAGCATCTCTGAACACCCAACGCATTAAACTTTGAAATGGATGGTGTACAGGGGTAGAGGACCACACCGGTTGCACTCCCGTACCTGATAAAGAGGCCACTGACAGCAAATCTGAGAATACTTAACTACACAGATCTTCTGGCTTGAAATAAACAAATTGTCAGCTGCAGAGGAATTGTAAATCTCTTCTAAAATCATGGTTTCCAAGAAGTTTGCTCAACTGTGCAAGTAAGATGGAATGTTTATTTTAAAGTGAAATGATCAAACTGCAAGATTTGTGAATGGTACAGGGAAAATGTGCCAATTAGGGCCCAGTCCTGACACTAACAATGAACCGTGTGTGTTGTGCATGTTCTTTTAAGTAAGATTTTGATTAATTATCCCAACAAAAAAAAAGTTGTTTCTTCATCTACACCAATGCACATGAACTTCATGTTCTGTTTCATTACATGACAATATATCACCCCAGCCTACGGTGATGAGAATGAAGTGAAGTTTATTAGACTTTCCTCAAGTGATATAAAGAACCCTGTTGTAAAAGACTTCAGCTTCTTAATGCCCGGGGACCTGAATGTATGTTGTATTAATGGAAGGAAGATTAGTATTTAGACAATAGACAATAGGTGCAGAAGTAGACCATTCGGCCCTTCGAGCCTGCACTGCCATTCTGAGGTCATGGCTGATCATCTACTATCAATACCTGGTTCCTGCCTTGTCCCCATATCCCTTGATTCCCCTATCCATAAGATACCTATCTAGCTCCTTCTTGAAAGCATCCAGAGAATTGGCCTCCACTGCCTTCCAGACCCCCACAACTCTCTGGGAGAAGAAGTTTTTCCTTAACTCTGTCCTAAATGACCTACCCCTTATTCTTAAACCATGCCCTCTGGTACTGGACTCTCCCAGCATCTGGAACATATTTCCTGCCTCTATCTTGTCCAATCCCTTAATAATCTTATATGTTGCAATCAGATCCCCTCTCAATCTCCTTAATTCCAGCGTGTACAAGCTCAGTCTCTCTAACCTCTCTGCATAAGACAGTCCTGACATCCCAGGAATTAACCTTGTGATTTTCACATCTGTCTCAAGATATCATTTGATGGTTCTGGGCCTGTCCTCACTGGAGTTTAGAAGGACGGAGGAGGCGGGGAGGGATCTCAATGAAACCTTTTGAATATTGAAATGCCTTGATAGAGTGGACATGGAGGGTGTGTTTCCTGGAGTGGAGATTCTAGGCCCAGAAGGCACAGCTTTAGAATAGAAGGATATCCCTTTAGAACAGGCCTAAGTAGGTGTTTCTTAGCAGGTGGTGTTTCTGTGGAATTCATTGCCACAGGTGGCTGTGGAGGTCAAATCGTTGGGTATATTTAAAGCAGAGGTTGATATACATGGGGAGAAGGCAGAAGAACGGGGTTGAGAAGGATAATAAATCAGCCATGATTGAACGGTGGAGAAAATTCAATGGGCCAAATGGCCTAATTCTGCTCCTATGTCTTATGGTCTTAGATCTCAAAGTGCTTTAAAGCCATTGGTGTACTCTACAAGTGTACCCTGTTGTCACGTGAGAAAGGTCACTGGAGAGAAGGAGTTGGTAGATACAAAGTATCAGCCAGAGTGGTTGGTGCGTGGAATGCACTGCCAGAGTCTGTGGTGGAGGCAGATACATTAGTGAAGTTTAAGAGACTACTAGACAGGTATATGGAGGAATTTAAGGTGGGGGGATATTTGGGAGGCAGGGTTTAAGGGTTGGCACAACATTGTGGGCTGAAGGGCCTGTACTGTGCTGTACTATTCTATGTTCTATAACAGATGTGAACCAGGGCATTACATACGTCTAACAGCGAACATATGTGAATTACATTTACCAAAGTACTGTATTTCTGGACTTTATATCCACTCTGGGTTCTGAGTAAACTTCCCTATGTGTGCAATGGACTCGACTGCTCACTGTGAGTGCGGATAACCTACCCCTCCCATCTCCAAAACACAACAGGCATTGTTTTTAACAAAATATAAATTTGAGGAACAAATGGTGACCAGGGAACAGGGATTTTGGTTGAAACAATTCTGTGAGATTGTTTATCCTTACTGCCTGTTATGCCACTGACGTTTAGGGCAGCAATGAAGGTCTTTCATCTCTGGTGATGTTCAGGGCTTCCTTCATCATGCCAGTAGCTTTCTCTTAGTTTTCACTACTGTCAGTCATGCAAGTCCCAGGAGATCCAGAAATACCATTGATTTCATATGGGAATTCTTCATTGTTGTTTCTGTAACTATTTTGCTTTACCTGTCAGGGTTGTTAGTTCTGAGCTGAACCCCTCGATCCTGGAGGACTGGTGGACTGCTCTTAATCTGACCTTTACCCTTTGACCTGTTTGGCGCCAAGCCCTGACTCCAGCCAACATAGCTCTCTGGGTAATTGAGACAAGCAAGCCTCCAAACCACGACAAGGTTGTGATCCTTTTGGAGGGCGATCATTTATGTTCACCTGTAAATGCAAACAGAGCCTTGATACAATATCTCATCAGAATAGCAGCACCCCCATCTGAGCAGCACTCACTCAACACTACACTCTCAGCATTGCCCTACATATTTCTGTGCTCATAACTCTCAAGTAGAGCTCATGTAAGAATGCAGCACACCAACATTTATCACTTGATTGGGGGTTACTATAACAAGTACATTACTTACTGAAATCATCTTCAGATAAGCATTCTTTTTAATTCTAACATTTTTGGACAGCCAACTGGCCAGCTTTACCAATGTTGTGAAAATTTTAAAGCCATAATCATACAGCATTGAAACAGGCCCTTCGGTCCAACTCTCTCATGCTGACCAGGATTCCCATCGCAGTTAGTCCCATTTGCCTGCATATGTTGCATTCCACTCTTAAATCTTTCTTTTCCATGTTTGTGTGCAAGTACCTTTTCAATGTTGTTAATGTACTGTACCTACTTCAACCACTTCCTCTGGCAGCTCCTTCCATATATGGACCACTCTCTGGGTGAAAAAGGTGTCCCTCAGCTTCCTATTAAATCTCCGTACTCTCACCTTAAACTTACAGTATGCCTCTAGTTCTTGTTTCCCCAATACTGGAAGTAAAACTGTGTGTATTCTTCCTATCTACATCCCTAATCAAGTCACCCTTTATTCACCTACAATCTAACGAAAAAGTCCCAACCTGCTCGATATCTTGCTCAATTCCTCAAGTTCTGGCAATATCCTTTGGAACTCTCCTCTGCACTCTTCGCAGCTTACTGGCATCTTTCCTACAGCAGGGCGACCAAAACTGAACACAATATTCCAAATGTAGCCTCACCAATGTCTGCAACATAACATCTCAACTTATATACTCATTGCCCTGACTGATGAAGGACAGCTTGCTCAAAAATTTCTTCATTACCCTGTCTACCTGCGACACCACTTTCAGTGAACTTTGTACATGTACTCCTGGGCCTTTCTGTTATACAATGCTCCCAGCACCCTACTGTTCACTGTGAAAGTCCTACCCTCAGTTAACTTCCCAAGCTGCATTTGCTATCCAAGTTAAACTCCATTTGCCATTCCTTATCCAGCTGATCAAGATCCTTCCGTAAAATCCTGAAAACCAATGTTACTGTCAAAGTCAACATTCATTTTAGTATCATTTGCAAAATTGTTAACCATACCTTGTACAGTCACATACAAATTATCAATTTAGATCACAAATAGCAATGGGCCTATCACTGAGCCCTGGGAGACACCTTTAAGCTTAGGCCTCAAGCTTAAAAATCTGCCTTCCACCATCAGGTGAATATAATTTAATAGAAATGTAAAATAGACTGCCAGCTCATAATCAAGTGTTTAATAAATGCTTTGCAAAACTGAGGTGAATCAACAGAGGTGTACAAGATGATAAGAAGCAAAGTGGACAGTCGAGAATTTACCCAGAGTAGCAATGGCAAAGGGGCATTATTTTAAGATGTGTGGTGAACTACATATACCTGTCTGGACAAGCCCCCCCGCTGACTGCTCCTGTGGCTCCTCCTACTGACAGTGGCTCCTCCCACTGACTGTGGCTCCTCCCACGGACCCCGGTATAAAGGCGATTGAGGCCTGAGCCCGGCCCTCAGTCTCCAGGATGTAGTATGGTGGTCAATTACTGCTTGTTCTTTCTTCCAGCCAATAAAAGCCTATATCTCGCCTCACGTCTCGGAGAGTTATTGATGGTGCATCAAGATGATAGAAGGGAAATACAGTGGGAATATCAGAAGGAAGTTCTACACACAGAGAGTGGTGTGTGTGTGGAACATCCTGCCAGGGATGCTGATAGAAGCAGCTATATTAGGACCATTTAAGAAACTCTCAGATAGTCACATGGATGATAGAAGACTGAAGGCCTATGTAAGATGGAAATGTTAGATTGATCTTGGAACAGCATTGTGGGCCGAAGGGCCTTTAGTGTGCAGTAGTATTCTATGTTCTCTGTTTTAAAATCAAGCTCTGCATCTGCTAATTAAAGGAGAAACTTCAAGGGAAAAGATTAGTTGCTAGTCTCTGCTGTTAGTGCATATGTACAAGTTATCAGATATGATTTCCTGCACACCATTGACATTGGGATTATCTTTTCTCCAGTATAATCCATTGACATCAATGGAAGTGAATACTAGGATCAGCATACAGCCAGCGGCTAGACCTTATTCACACAGGTACTGCTAACATACAAGTACCTGATTTCTGACTGAATGTTGCTCTTAATTCCAGCTTCCAGATTCAAAAACGTAGAAGAGTGACATGGAGACATTTTAATACCAGGGATATTTTGTGAGAGGGAAACCTCCATGTCTCCATGGAAATTCCATGAGATCTCTCACTGCCCCCCTGCTGAGGCTTCTTCTCCCCTTTGACCAGGTTCTTACCAATTCTCACTGCTATAACCATGTATCCATGTGGGTGAGAATGGGATTCCCAGATGGAATGTTGCCTCCGTGTGCCAGAGTCCGGGATATATCGGATCGAGTCGTCAACATTCATAAGTGGGAGGGTGAACAGCCAGAAGTCGTGGTCCATGTAGGTACCAGTGACATGGGGAGGACAAGTGATGAGGGTCCGCATAGGGAGTTCAGGGAGTGAGATGTTAAGTTAAAGGGCAGGACCTCCAGGGTTGTGATCTCAGGGTTCCTACCCAAGCCACGTGTTAGTGAGGCCAGAACGAGGAAGATTATACATGTTAATATGTGGCTAAGGAGTTGGTGTAAGAGGGTGGGTATAAGGTTTTTGAATCATTGGTCTCTCTTCCAGGGAAGGTGGGACCTGTACAGAAGGGATGGTTTGCACCTGAACTGGAGGGGTCTAATATCCTATTGGGCAGGTTCATTAATGCTGCACGCTGGGGTTTAAACAGGAGTTGCAGGGGGTTGGGAACCAGAGTGCCAGAACAGTTAGTGGAGAGGTTGTGGAGGCAGATGTTGGTAAGACTTCAGACAAAGTTAGGGGTCAAAAGGTTGAGTATGGTGTGACCAGTGTCCTGAGCTGCATAGATTTCAATGCAAGAAATGTCATAGGAAAGGCGGATAATAGTGCAGAAGATGAGGTATCTGGTTTACAAACAGAGGTATGTGTAGTGAGGAGACGCTGTTGATGGGGCAGAATAGCAGTCAACAGCATGAGTTGCAAGTAAAAGGTGCATAAAATGGGCAAGGGTGAATACAGGACTGAAGGTGTTGTATTTGAATATGCGCAGTGTACAGAATAAGGTAGATGAACTCGCAGCACAGTTGCAAATTGGCATGTATGATATTGTAGGCATCACTGAATCATGGCTGAAAGAATACTGTAGCTAGGAACTTAATGTCCAAGGTTACACATTGTATCAAAAGGATAGGCAGGAAGGCAGAGATGCTCTGTTGGTAAAAAATGAAATTAAATCATTAGAAAGAGGTGACATAGGGTCAGAAGGTGTTGAATCATTGTGGATAGAGCTAAGGAACTGCAAGGGTAAAAAGACCTTGATGGGAGTTGTATACAAATCCCCAGACTATAGTAAGGATGTGGCCTACAGATTACAATGGGAGATAGAAAATACATGGACAAGGGCAATGTTACAATAGTCATAGGGGACTTCAGTATGCAGGTAGATTGTGAAAATCAGGTTGGTGCTGGATTATAGGAAGGGGAGTTTCTAAAATGCCTATGAGATGGCTTTATAGAGCAGCTCATGGGTAAGTTTGATAGAGGATCAGCTATTCTGTGTTGTGCAATGAACCAGAATTGATGAGAGAGCTTAAGGTAAAAGAACCCTTAGGGGAAAAAATGCTCATAATATGATTGAATTCACCCTGACAGTTGAGAAGGAGTAGCTAAAGTCACATGTATCCATATTACAGTGGAGTAAAGGAAATTACAGAGGCATGAGAGAGGCGTTGGCCTGAATTGATTGGAAAAGAACACTGGCAGGGATGATGGCAGAGAAGCGATGACTGGAATTTCTGGAAGCAATTCAGAAGGCACAGGATACATACATCCCAAAGAGGAAGAAATATTCTTATGGAAAGATGACATAACCGTGGCTAACAACAGAAGTCAAAGCCAACATAAAAGCCAAAGGAAGGACATAGAATAGAGCAAAAATTAGTTAGAGGATTGGGAAGCTTTTAAAAACCAACAGAAAGCGACTAAAGAAGTCAATAAGAAGATAAAGATGGAATATGAAAATAAGTTAGACAATTGTTTCTTTAAATACATAAAGTGTAAGAGAAGGGACTATGTGGATATGAGACTGCTGAAAAATGCTGCCAGAGAGGTAGTAATGGGGAACAAGGAAATAGTAGATGAACTGAATAAGTATTTTTCATCCATCTTCACTGTAGAAGACACTAGCAGTATGGTGGAAGTTCCAGGTGTCAGGGGGCACGAAGTGTGTGAAGTTACCAGAACTAGAGAGAAAGTTCTTGAGAAACTGAAAGGTCTGAAGGTAGACAAGTCAGCTGGACCGGATGGTGTACACCCCAGAGTTCTGAAAGAGGTGGCTGAAGGGATCATGGAGGCATAAGTAATGATATTTCAAGAATCACTAGATTCTGGAATGGTTCTGGAAGATTGGAAAATTGCGTATGTCATTCCACTCTTCAAGAGGGGAGAGAGGCGGAAGAAAGGAAACTATAGGCCAGTTAGTCTGAGCTCAGTGGTTGGGAAGTTGTTGGAGTCGCTTATTAAGGATGAGGTCTCAGGGTACTTTCAGGCACATGATAAAATATGCCATAGAAAGCATAGTTTCCTCAAGGGAAAATCTTACCTGACAAATCCGTTAGAATTCTTTGAAGAAATAACAAGCAGGATAAACAAAGGAGATTCAGTTGATGTTGTTTATTTGAATTTTCAGAAGGCCTTTGACAAGGTGCCACACACGAGACTGTTGAACAAGCTACGAGCCCATGGTATTACAGGAAAGATTCTAGCATGGAGAAAGCCGTGGCTGATTGGCAGGAGGCAAAGAGTGGGAAATAAAGGGAGCCTATTCTGGTTGGCAGCCAGTGTCTAGTAGTGTTCCACAGGGGTCTGTGTTGGGAGATTGGGCTGAGTGAAAAATTAGATCAGCCATGATAAAATGGTGGAGCAGACTTGATGGGCCAAATGGCCTGAGTCTGCTCCTATAGATATATACTTTATTGAACCCAAAGGAAATTGCAGTGTCACAGTAGCATTAGAAATGCACAGATATACAAATATTAGAAGAGAAGTAGGACTCAATAGGCTGAATGGCCTGATTCTGTTCATATATCTTATGGTCTATGTTATCCTTACTTATCTTCCTCCATTTACTACTCATATTTTTTGCTATCCTCCTTCTGAGAGTTATGTTTGCTCCATATTTTATGTTAGATATTTTTCTAGATACTGAAAGATCATTTTCTGCTTAAAATGATAAAAGGATATGAGGCACGTAAAGAGGACTTTTAAAGGTTTATCAGTACGGATTTATCACTCAGAGTATTAGATATAAAAGTAAAGATTACCTTTATTTGTCAGATGCCATCAAGACATCAAAATGTACAATGAAGTGCATCATTTGTGTCAGCGACCAGCGCAGTCTGAGATTCTGCTGGGGGCAGTTCACAAGTGTGGCCATGTTTCTGGTATCAACATAGCATGCCCACAACTCACTCCCAGAACATCCTTGGAATGTCTGTGAGAGGACTCCCGAGCACAAGGAGGAAAACCAACGGTCACAGGGAGAACACACAGACTCCTTACAGACAGCAGCAGGAATTGAACCCTATTCGCTGGAGTTGTAAAGCGTTATGCTATCTGCTTTGCTACTGTGCTGCCCAGCTTGACTCCAACAATATAAAAATTCCTTGGTGGGAATACCTACAAAAGACAGAAGATCGATAGTGATAAAGGAACTACTCCGTGGCACTCCCACAATGATGATACAGACTACCAGATCTCATACTATCTGGCTGTGCACTCAGGCCCTGGTCTGGTAGGCCTGATACAAAGTGGCGCCATCTGCTGTACAAGTACTGTATCTGTTGCTCCCATGGAGCACAAGATAATCATTGCTTCTGAAGAAACTGGTCAGCTGTGAGCCTGTAGTTCACTTCCATTTTTATCTTTGCTGGCTCCTAATCCTCCCCTCACCCCTTTTCTCACTAGGCCCTAGTGGCGTCTGCTTTCTGGCCCATCAAAGTAATCTGAGCTCCGAAGCACTATTACCTTTAATCGCCTTCAGACCTTGACTTACCTCAACTCTGAACCAGTTACTCAACCTACACTTTCAAGGACTCTACAACCCCGGTTCTCAGTTTTATTTGCACAAGTTATCTTCTTTTGCACATTGGATGTTTGTCAGACTTTGTGTATACATTTTCATAAATTCTTTTGTTTTTCTCTATTTTCCTGTAAATGTCTGCAAGAAAATGTATCTGTAAGCAGTATATGGTGACATATGTATACCATGCTCTGATAATAATATTGCTTTCACCTTTAATTTCCCTTCTTCGAAGTTGCCTCTCTCCCTCCAAATGGTTGTGTTATCCTGGAAGGTCTCAGCAGATCAGGCAGCATCTATGGAGGGGAATTAGCAGTCGACGTCTCGGGCAGAGATCTTTCATCAGGCACCCAGCAGTAAGTGCCAAGCAGATGTGGAGACATATGCCTGCTTGCTGGGTGTAAATCATCCTGAACATCATTTATAAAGCAGAGGCTTTATCACGTCTTAATGAAGGGTCTTGACCTGTAACGTCAACTGTTCATTCCTCTTCTTTCAGACCTACTGAAACCCTGCATGTTTTCCTTTCATTCACAGTGCTGACAAAGGGTCTCAAACCTGAAGCATTAACTGTTTCTCAGTCCATAGATGCTGCTTGACCTGCTGAGTGTTTTCAGTATTTACTACTATTCTTTTGCAAGTATATAAGTTTTTATATGATAATTAGTAGACTTTGCAACAATGTTTTATCAAAGTTAGTTAGGTCACAATGGTTGAAAATGTGAAATTTACAGCCTTTGAAATTAAACCTGATCAAGTTTAAATCAAAGTTAAGTCAAAACGCTGGTTAGACCCCACTTGGAGTATTGTGTTCAGTTCTGGTCACCTCATCATAGGAAGAATTGGAAGCTTTAGAGAGGGTGCAGAGGAGATTAACCAGGAATGCTGCCTGGATTGGAGAACATGTCTTAATAGTGAACTACGGTATTTCACTTTGAAGCAAAGGAGGATGAGAAGTGACTTGATAGAGGTGTACAAGATGATAAGCGGAATAGATTGAGTGGAGAGCCAGATATTTTTCCCAGGGCGGAAATGGCTAATACGAGGGGGCATACGAGGATTTCAGAGTTAGGCTTTTTACACAGCTTGTTGGGTGCATGGAATGTACTGCCAGGGATGGCTGTACAGGCAGATCTTTGTTTCATTACTGTCTGGAGAAGAAGAATCCCAGAATTGTATATTGCACATACTTTGATAATGTGCAATGAAACTTAGAACCTTTGATCTATTAGGGACATCTAAGAGATAACAGAAAAATGGAGGGCTATGTGGAACGGAAGGGTTAGATTGATTTTGGAGTAGGTTAACCAGCCAGCAGAACATTTTGGGCCAAAGGGCCTGTACTGTGCTGTACTGTTCTATGTACTATGTTCCATGAAGTGACCTCTACTTTATTGACTATAGTAAAGGTGTTAGGAGAAAGCTGTAACCTAAATAAAATTCTCCTTTGGGCTTTTGATGAGCAAAGTGCATATTTAATAACGTTTGAAGCAAAAATGCATGGAAGGAGAGGTATACATTCTGTTACTGTCTCATGACTGAATGGGTATCTGAAGCCTCCTCTCCAACCACACAGCACTAAATGGATTAACATGTGGATGACACACTGCGCACAATGTGATTTGTGTGCGCTCGTAGAAACATTGCTGCCCTATTTAATATAATAAACTTGTGTAATGGGACATGGATATCAGAAATGCCTAGCAACACTCCTACCTGATCAAATTAGCTTGGCTATGATGACCAGGGAAAGTCACACTGCGGTTAGAACCAGCATATATTAGTATTTTGAGCAGTCATTACTAGAACTGAGAAGTGGATGACAGATTGTTCCTTTATCATGGAGTTCAAAGACCTTAAGACCATATGAGGGCAACGGGGATTGGGCAGAGTGGAGGAGGTCAAGTCTGGGGCAGATCACCCATCAATGCTGCTCCTGTTTTCTTGTGTGTTTAAGGTACTAGACTATTAGGCTATAAGGCCATAAAACCAAGGAATAGAATGAGGCCATTCGACTATGAATCTTTTCCGCCATTCCATCATGGCGGTCTTATTATCCCTCTCAACCCCATTCTCCCGCCTTCCCCGTGTAACCTTTTATGCCCTTACTAATCATGAACCTACCAGCCTCTGCTTTAAATACACCCAATGTCTTGTCCTCCACAGCTGTCTGTGGCAATGCATTCCACAAGATTCACAATCCCCTGGCTAAAGAAACTCTTCCTCATCTCTGTTCTAAAGGGTTGTCCTTGTATTCTGAGGCTGTGCCCTCTGGTCCTAGACTCCCCCACTATAGGAAACATCCTCTCCACATCTGCTCTATCTAGACCTTTTAATATTTGATAGGTTTCATTGAGAACCCCCCCCCCCCCCCGGTTCTTTTAAACTCCAGTGAGTGTGGGCCCAGAGCCATCAAAACCCCTTTCATTCCTGGGATCATTCTTATGAATCTCCTCTGGACCCTCTCCAGTGCTAATACATCCTTTCTTAGATAAGGGGCCCAAGACCATGCACAGTTCTCCAAATGTGATCTGACCATTGCCTTATAAATCCTCATGAAGAAATGCAAATTCTTCAGCAACCTCTTTATAACTGCTTTCACCTTCTAGTTAATGTGACTCCGTTAGGCGATCAAGTCACAGCTAAAGAAGCCCCTAGTGAAACAAAATCACCACAAGGCCTGCTCCCATCAACCAAGAGATCACCTAAAACCGCGCTATTGAGACTCTAAACTGCCACCTGGCGTAAGACACCTAAAATGCTGGAGCGACTCAACGGGTCGGGCAGCATCTATGGAGAGGAAAGATCTCAACATTTTGGACCAAGACCTTTCTTTGGTGCCATTTGCAGCATCTGCAGAATCTCTTGTGTTTATGATTTACTGCCATGTGTACTGAGCACCACACTCAACCCTGGTTAGGTTCTACTGCTACTCAAGCTTGCCCATGTCTCTGTGGCTCTGTCCACTTCCCAGCAAAGTAAAAGAAAGGAGGAATGAAAATGACGTCTTGAATTTATGCAATGACCTTGACGGCCTTAAGGTTACCAGCAAGCATTATTGCCATGTAAGTATAGTTGAAGATGTTTGTGAAGAGCTGTGTCAAGATTGGGGGCGGGGGGAGGGGGGAACAACTGAATAGTGATGCTCATCACTGGTTTCTTCATTTCTATCAATGGGAACGATTTTCCAAATCTTGTTGGTGATAAAAATCGTGAAGCAGAATGATCTGTGAGGACATAGTAATTAACTTCAGGGGAATAAGGATATGGTGGAACAGATGTGGCAGAGGAAACTCAGTGTGGAACTTGCAAAGTGTTACATTGTGAAGACTGGGAAATCCCAGCTTCTCCAACCAATAGGACTCGTTCCTGGAATTATTCTGATAAATCTCTTCTGTGCTCTCAACCTGGGGTCCACAAACTCCTCGGTTAATGGTAGGGGTCCATAGGATTAAAGAGGCTGGGAGCCCCTGCTCTAGAGAGTTCACAGCATTTTTCAAATACAGTCCCTAGGATTGGACACAATGCTCCAGTTGTGTTGACCCTGTCTTTCATAAAAATTCTTCATGATCTCCTTGCTCTAACATTTCACACTGTTACAAAGTTCAGGATCCTATATGCTGTTCCTAACTACAGTCTCAACCTCTCCTGCCAGTTTCACTGACGTACCAAATCTCCTCGAACTCCTAATGAATTATAGCTTCAATTATAATGAATTGTGTGCCTCCTTCATTATTGCATCAATATATTGGGCACAGGAGGGATCCCATGAGATTATGTCACCCAGTAACTTGAAGCTGGGATGTTGCCTGGACTGGGGAGCATGCCTTATGAGAATAGGTTGAGTGAACTTGGTCTTTTCTCCTTGGAGCGGCGGAGGATGAGAGGTGACCTGATAGAGGTGTACAAGATAATGAGAGGCATTGATCATGTGGATAGTCAGAGGCTTTTCCCCAGGGCTGAAATGGCTAGCACGAGAGGGCAAAGTTTTAAGGTGCTTGGAAGTAGATACAGAGGAGATGTCAGGGGTAAGTTTTTCACGCAGAGAGTGATGAGTGTGTGGAATGGGCTGCCAGCGGCGGAAATGATAGGGTCTTTTAAGAGACTCCTGGATGGGTACATGGAGCTTAGAAAAATAGAAGGCTATGGGTAAAGCCTAGGTAGTTCTCAGGTAGGGACATGTTTGGCACAGCTTTGTGGGCCGAAGGGCCTGTACTGTGCTGTAGGTCTTCTGTTTTCTAAGCTGCTCACTCTTTTCACTCCTGATCCCTCGATGAGGACTGGTGTGTGTTCCCTTGACTTCCCCTTCCTACAATCAATTCTTTAGTCTCACTGATGTTTAGTGAAAGGTTGTTGTTGCAACACCGCTCAACCAGCTGATCGATCTCACTCCCATACGCTTCCTCATCACCATCTGAGATTCTGCCAAGAACAGTTGTGTCGTCGGCAAATTTATAGATGACATTTGAGTTGTGTCTGGCCACATAGTCACGAGTGTAGAGAGAGTAGAGCATTGGGCTAAGCACATATCCTTTAGGTGTATCTGTGTCGAATGTCAGCGAGGAGCTGATGTTATATTTGATTCTCAGTCACTGTGATCTCCCAATGAGCAAGTCAAGGGTCTGGTTACAAAGACCCAGGTTCTTAAGCTTGGTCATTAGTACTGAGGGAAAGATGATGCTGAATGCTGACGATAATCAGTGATGTGGGTATTTCATTTGTCAAGGTGGTCCGAGGCTGAATGGAGAGCCAACGAGATTTCGTCCACTGTAGAACTGTTGTGGCAGTAAGCAGTGAGTCCACATCCTTGTTCAGGCAGGAGATAATTCTAGTCACGAGCAGCCTCTCAATGCATTCCATCACAGTAGAAGTGAGTCAACAACTTTTTTAAAGAATTGTTAGTTGCTGAAAATCTGAAATAAAAGCAGAAGATACGAGAAACAGTCAGCAGGTCAGGCAGCATCTGCGGAAGGAGAAGCAGAAATAATGTTTCTGGTCAGAGAACTTCTCAACAGGATTCAGTGAGCAAAAGCCTTAACTCTGCTCGTCTTTCTGTAGGTGCTGCCCGACCTGCCGGTGTTTTCTTTCTGTAGTTTGAGGCAAGGTTAACCGCAATGGCACTGAGCTTGTAGGGAATCCATTTGGAAGCCAACACTCTGAACCCTAGAAATTAAAGATAAAATTTTCTCCCCATACTTTTTTAAAAGCTAGGGGGCTGTAATCAAACAATGTGTGGCTGCAGCTGGGCTGGAAGAGATAGGGCCTGATTTACCCACAGTCAGCACCTAATCGCACGTCTTTTGTTAACTGCAGATGGTAGCACCTCTGAGCAGATAGAGTTTGTTTCTTCCTCTACTTCCCCACTGAGGGAGGGCAAGGAAGGTGTTGCAGCATCAGCCTTTTGCTGGTGCTTTGGGACATTATTTCTCGATGGCAGGGTGCCAACAACAACACTCGACTCCAGTAGGTCGGCACAGGAAAAGAAAGGCTGAAGAGTGATTTGTCCGCGGCTGCCAAGAGCCAGAATGCCTGTCAAGAAATCCCAGAAGTGCAATAAGGCTTCAAATAAATAAAAAAACACACACACACATTCCGTGCAAACATTTTTAACTTTATGGTAGGCTTCCCTCTCTCTTTCTCTGGGTTTCACAGCAAAATGCTTGGTATTATTTCAACTCAATTTTTGTTGGTATTTAATTCCAGGGCAGAATTAAAGAAGAAAGTTGTGTGTACATTCAAATTCATGTTATGGTGAGTGATGTGTGCTGCTTCAGATTTCAGCATCTACAGTCACTTGTAATGCTTCACAGCTGGTTTTGCTTCTTGAACATACCCCAGCCAGAGACAGAGCAGGGATCTCTTCTTTTTGTAATTATTATGCATTACATGGATGGAGAGGTTGTTGGTGTTGTGGATAATGTCAAAAATCGACAAGATGCCGAGCCGGGCTGAGAAGTGGCAGATGGAGTTCAATCTGAAAATGTGTGTGTTGATACACTTCAGAAGACTGAACCTGAAGGTAGACTACAAGGTTAATGGCAGGAGTTTCAGCAGCATCGAGAAACAGGGGGATCTTCTCGTCCAAGTCCAGAGATCCCTCAAAGTTGCTGTGCGAGTTGATAGGGTGGTTTAGAAGGCGTATGGTATGTTGGCCTTCAATGGATGGGGGATTGAATTCAAGAGCTATGAGGTAATGTTACAGTTCTGAAAAGCACGGGCTAAACCACACTTGGAATATTTTGTTCATTTCTGGTCACCTTATTATAGGACAGATGTGGAGGCTGTAGAAAGGGTGCAGAGGAGATTTATTAGAATGCTGCCTGGAGTAAAGAGCATGTTTTATGAAAAACAGTTGAATGAACTAGGGCTTCCTCTTTGGAGCCAAGGAGGATGAGCGGTGATTTGATGGAGGAGAATAAGATTGTAAGAGGCATTGATACAGTGGACAGCCAGTGCCTTTTTCCCAGGGTGACAATGGCTAATACTGGAAAACATCATTTCAAGATGAGTGGAGGGAAGTTTAAGGGAGATGTCAGAGGCTGTTTTCTGACACAGAGAGTAGTAGATGCCTGAAATACACTACCAAAGATGGTGGGGAGCTGTCTTCCTGAATCAATTCTGGTGAAAGAGTCATGATGTGCACTGGCAATATCAGAACCCAAGTGTAGAGGAAAGACAGACTCCGATGTAAAGATGGGGATGAGAGTTTATTCGTAATAATTCCAAAAGAACATTGGTGGCTCGGCTGAGAAACACTGTGAGAAGTAACATTCTCAAAACTAGGACCCCGCGATTAGAGCTTATCAGGCATCCGCTTAAATAATATAAGTAACACAGAATCCCTGAGCCTATTAAAATAAACTTAACAAGCTTAACCAGAAGCACCAGGAGAACTCATTACAAAGGGTAGTTGCTCAAGAAAACACAAGGAATTCTAAGCGATTAATGATTTTCCTTAAACAACAATTAACCATTTCAAGTGGTCTAGAAACCTTGGAGCCCAACACTCTCTGGCACCTCACACAGGCTCAAAGAACTCATTACAGAAAGTGATGTTATGGTGCTCCTTTTCTGTTTTACTTTATTAAAATTCCCTGAAGTGCCTCAGAAATGCACAGTGTGTTATTGTTGTTATATTAACTCATGTTGATCTTATTGCTGCAAGACTGAATGAGAACAAGTTGATTCTTAATTGAGGAGAAACAGAGAACAGATTTGCAGCTCTTCCAGAGACATTTTAACCATAATTTATGCTTTGGCCCTCTTATATGACATGACAGCCGGACTAATATATTACCATTTTAGCCATTGCAAGGAAGGTTCTTGTAAATACTAAAATGTTTGAAAACTTGAGAAAAATGTTCTGTTACACGCATAACTTGGTCCGCAAATGTTTACAGCTTAACATGTGCCAGATGATGATAGGAAAGAAACGATCCTTGAAATCATTTCAGAAGCACTGCGGAAGCACCCAACTGTTCCCAAACGCATCTTCTATAGTAATAGAGAGGCCAGGTTTTCTCCAAATACTTCATGCCATTACTGAAGCAGTAAAATCTCCTCACACCATGCTTTAAGCTATTTTTAAAATTTTGGCCTTGTCTATATTGGCTTGAGGGACGCAAAGGTCTCTGAGTCAGATCTTGGAATGGACTCAACTAAATCCTACCTCCCATTCCATCAGCAGAACTGTCGAGTTTTTCTTTTGGTGGTTTTACGATCTGGTTTCTGGGATGGAGAGTCAGGTCATATCACGTACAGCAAACCTGAGCAGGAATGGGAAACAGGTTTAGAAAGAGACAGACTAGATTTATGAATTGATTGTTTAGGTCTGAGATGTGGGGTGGGGGGGGGGGAGGTTGTGATTCTTTGGAGGGACTGTTTAGTCAAATCTGAGGTGCATAGGTTCCTGACCATTAAGGGATGTTGGGGAGGCAAAGAACTTGATATGGAGAAACAGGCAGGATATACAGTTATAAAATTTACAAGGATTTCACTGGGTCTTGACAACCTGAGTTATAAGGAAGGGTTGAATAACTTAGGACTTTATTCACTGGAGATCAGGAGAACAAGGGGACTTAAAACCCAAACAAAAAAGTTTGGGTTCTTTGTGGCAGCCCTTATGGGCACTCATGGGAAAATAGCAATGTCAGTAAATCCATACCATTGGCTGACATGCCTCCAGTTCCTTACTCCAAACGAGGCAGGTGAAATTATTTCTATATCAATACAACGATTTCTCACTGATGTGGCAGTGCCAACAGATTGGTAGAGATGGCATCGCATTGCTTTGCCCACATTGGAAAGACTGACATTTCTATTGACCTTTCATGATATTTGGGTGATCCCACTGTGTCTGAATCAGAATTAAGTTTATTTTTTGGCCGATGGTATTTTGTCGCTGTTGTGCTTTAGGAAATGCGGCAAAAGCCTTGTACACAGCAAACTCTCATGAACTGTTCGTCTGCTCTTGAAATATTGGTGGAGGCATAATCCTTGGGTAGGATGCCAGAGATAAAAAAAATCCTGCCTTCATAACATTGCCAAGAATTTTATTATACTTGGGAGACATATCAGGCACTGGCCTGTCACCTTATCCACAGGCCTACATCTCCAGCAGCAGCTCCTTGTCAACACTGAACTATTACACTGATATATAGAGGAACGTTTCTCACAATGCTTCACTTTCTTTCTGTCTCTTTTCTCTCTCTCTCTTAATCCCTCCCCCCTCTGTATCTGTCTCTCTCTTTCTTATCATTCTACCTTCCCTCTCTCTTCACCTTGCTCTTTTTCTCTCTGTCTCTCTTTCACTCCTGCTGTCTCTCTCTCCACCCATTCGCCCATTCCTCCTCTCTTCCCCTTTGGGGGTGGCATGTAAGCATAGCGATTAGCTGTAAGATCGGGATTCGATTCCCACTGCAATCTGTGAATTCCCCGTGACTGTGTGGGTTTCCTCCGAGTACTCCAGCTTCCTCCCACATTCCAAAGATATACAGATTAGGGTTAGTGAGTTGTGTGCATGCTAGTGGTGACACTTGTGGTGTGCCCAGCAACTGTGGTATTTTGCCTGTAATTTAATTTAATGTAAACTGTGTTAAATTTCACTGTATGTTTCAATGTACATGTGACAAAATAAAGCTCATTTTATCTTATCTTCTCTCACTCTCTTTCATTCTTATTTTCTGTATCACTGTAGAGAAATGGGAGGCAGATTTACTTTAATTGTCTATCCTTCTTAGAGCTTTGGATAAGATATGATAATAACATTAAATTACATCCCTGAGTTTTCACCTTTTTGGTTTTGTACGATTTGTAGAGGTATTGACAGTACCCTAATCAGCAAATATACTGAATCTCTAAGTCATGTCCAAGAATGCTTGACTTCAAATGTTGGTTGGAGCTGGGAGTTGATGGAGCCCAGGCCGACTAGTACTACTGGCATTGTTTCAGGAAAGGGAATTCAGATTGTTACAGATTACCTTGTAATGTGCCACAATGATTTAGAGGGTTAGCAGACAACTCAAGTGAAATGCTACACAGTGTTCTGAAATTCTTGCCCTTTTCTTGAATATAAATGTTTCTTGTTTATATTAATGTATATGGCTCATATCCACTTGTTTTACTTGTCTATTGTAACAAGGTGGAATTGTGATAGGCAAAGCCAGTCACTACCTCCATAGTACCAGACATGTGTATTTCACTGAGAAATACAAGCAAGGTCAGGTTCAGCATCGAATTAGAATTTCCCCATGGATGGCCAGTGGAACTTGATTGTATGCAGGTGAGAAAGCCAATATTCATACATATGTTTTTGGCTGCTTATTAAAGAAAGGTTACTCCAACACAAAATGAAGAGAATGGCTGGTGTGGGCTTGGTATTTGCGGCGATGTTCTATAAAGCGGCAATGCCCCAGGAATCATGGATGCAGGTTGCAGTTGATGGACGTTTCCTGTCCCATCGATTTTATGAATTTTGAGGTTTCCTTTAACCAGAAATGTGCACGTTACTCGATGTGGATCAAACCAAACATTTATAAAATTGCACCATAACCTTTATCCTCTTATATTTTATGCCCTAGCTAATGAGGGCAAGCAACCTGTCTGGCTTCTAAACCATCTTATTTGCCTATACTGCCAGCTTTATGGATCTGCAGACTTTTACACCAAGATCCTTCTATTTCTCAACACTCCTTTGGCCCAACTTTTCATGGTATTTGTCTTACCCACAACAGACCTCTCAAAATACACTACCTTGTACTTATTAACAGTGAGTTCCATTTGCCATTACCCAATCCAACATAGCACAGATCAGTGTTGTTCTGTATCCCTGGACTATCCTCGTCATTGTCAACAGCATCACCAATGCTTGTGTAATCTCCATACTTATTCATAATACTTGCATAATTGTCATTAAAGCAAAGGCACCCCAGAACCTCTACTTTCTTAGAAGTTTGTGAAGATTTTCCAAGTCATCTAAAACTTTGACAAACTCCTAGAGATGTGTGGTGAAGACTATATTGACTACCAGCCTGGTTTTCCTTGAATGGAAAAACCTGCAAGAAGGACTGGGTGTGGCCCAGTCCATCACAAGTAAAGCCCGCCAAGAACTGAGCATATCTACAAGGGGCACTGTCACAGGAAAGCAGCATCCATCATCAAAGATCCCCACCATCCAGGCCATGCTCTCTTCTTGCTGCTGCCATCAGGATGGAGGTACAGGACCCACACCACTGGGTTCAGGAACAGTTATTACCCTTTAACAACCAGGCTCCTGAACCAGAGTGGATAACTTCACTCAACTTTACTTGACTGAACACTGAACTGTTCAATCAACTTATGGACTGACTTTCAAGAATTCTTCATCTCATGTTCTCAATATTTATTGTGTATTTATTTATTATAATTACTTTGTTTACTCTTTTTGTATTTGGGCAATTTGTTGTCTTTTTCACATTGGCTGTTTATCCATCTTGTGTGTAGTTTCTCATTGTTTCTTTGTGGTTACTGTGAATGCCCACAAGAAAATGATTCTCAGGGTAGTATATGGTAAAATATGTGTACTTTGATAAATTTACATTGAACTTTTAATATCTACATTCATATCCAAATCATCCGTGTGTAATTGGAACAGTATAATCCCTGTGGTAAACCACTGCTAACACAGCTTAGTAACCCTCCACCATCATCCCCGGCCTCCAGTACTGATCCAATTCTCAGTCTGAAACCTCAACTGTTTACTCCCCTCCATAGATGCTGCTTGACTTGCTGAGTTCTTCCAGCACTTTGTATGTGTTGCTCTGGATTTCCAGCATCTGCAGAATCTTCCTCTCTCCCCACCTCTTTATTCTGACATCTTCTCCCTTCCTTTTCCAGTCCTGAAGAAAGGTCTCAGCCCAAAACGTTTAGATTTCCAGCATCTGCAGAATTTGTGTTTATGATCTGCAGAATCTCTTGTGCTTGTTAAACCCAACTGGCCAGCTTGCCTTGGATCCCTTTCATGTCAAAAGCCTTACTGATGTTCATATGGTCAACATCAATTACATTGCCCTCATCAAAATATAAGAATAATTCCCATTTGTTTAAAGATAGTAAAAATTGCCGTGCACATTAATAGGGTAGTTAAGAAGCTACGTGACGTGTTGTCGTTCATTAGTTGAAGGATTGAGTTCAAGAATCGCGAGGTAACGTTGCAGTTCTATGAAACTCTAGAACAGTATAGCACAGTAGTATGATCACTCGAGTTGAGTGAGTTGTTCCCTTAAGGGGTTGTGTATTGGTAGGTCCTCAGGTGGCCGACGCAGGATCCACATACTCTGGTGCAGGTGGACACGAGTAAATGGTGGCCATGGTTAATGGTTGGGTCTTTCAGTTGTTCATTCCCTCCTTTGGCAGCTGCTGCTTATTCTTTGTGGTAGAGCAGAGATCGCTCTCATGTAGCGCATCTCCCTCTTGAACAGATGTCATCCAGGTGCATCTATTGAATGCAATGCCTTCCCAGTTTTTTGATGTAACGTTTACATCTCAGTGTTCAGATGTAATGTAACAACATAGTACAAGCCCTTTGGTCCACAGCATTTTGCCGAACTTTAACCCAACCTAATCCTTCCCTCTGACACTGCCTGTAACCCTCCATTTTTCTTTTAATCCATTTGCCTATCTGTTGTTGGCATCCGTCTGTCTCGTAGGACAGTGGGTGATGATGGTCATCATCACAAGCCTGGACAGAAGGTGTGGAGATCCTGAGATGCCCAATTGTCAAGATTCCCATCTTGGCCTCACCAGGGTAGTCCAAAGGAAAGCTTATGAAGCAGTACGTTTGGCACCAGCTGGACTGCAGGAGCTGCCGGAAGGATGTTCAATGACGTCCAGCTGCCTTGGGGGCCCCACTCCGGATTTGCTGTCTGGGTTCACTCCTGAGGCTGCCCACAAAGCAGTGGGGCTGCTTACCCATAGCTGGGGGTCTGGAGCACCAGAGCATGTCCACACACCGGTGGACCTACGTGTTACATGTACAGGGGCCAGACCTCCTCCCTGTCCTCTATAGTTCAGCCTAAGTCCGAAAGGAGTTCAGTTTCCGTATGTTGCCAGTGAGGGGGCATTGCGTGCGGCTTGCTGGTGGAGAGGCTTTGTATTGGCAGGGAGGCTTTGTATTGGCTTTGTATTGACACATTCAGCTCTCCTTTTTGCGAGACTGCTTGCCTATCTAAGAGTCTATTAATTGTCTCTAATGTATGGAGCGTGTATGGAAGAATCCAGTCAGGATCCTGATAGATCTCCTCTGCAGCTGCTCTAAAGCATCCACATCTTCCTATTCTGAGGTGACACAAAACTCCAAATGTGATCTAACCACTGTTTTACAGAGCAGCAGCACTGCCTCATGATTCATGTACTCCATCTGACTGATGAAGGCATACACACCATAATGCCTCTAGTTCTTGATTCCTCAACTCTGGTAAAGATTCTGAATGAATTTGCACTATCTGTACTCCTAATGATCTTATACACCACTATGAAATCACCACTCAATCTCCTACACACCAAGGAAAAATGTCCCAGCCTGTCCAACCTCTCTCTTTAACTCAGCTTTTCAGTCCTGGCAACATCCTTGTAAATCTGGTCACCTAGGGAATGAGGGGATATGAGTTAGTGCAGGAAAGTGAGGCTAAGATCTCGGATTTGCCCCGGCCTTAGTGAATGATAGAGAAGCCATGAGGGGCAGAATGGCCTACATCCGTTCTATTTCTTACGCACTGATGTTTGAGGCGCAACCCACTTGGGGATTAACTTAGTGAATCTACCTCACAGTGACTCCAAGGCGAGTAAATTGTTTGTCAAATGTTTTGTCATGAGAGTCTTGGGCCTCACAAACATTTGCCACGGAAGTTAGCGAAGTAAACAAAGCTGAGGTCAGGCTCCAACATTACAGCAGTCCTCTGTGTGCAATGAAATAACAAAGACCATTTTATTATTTGCTAATTGAAATGTTCCAGACATCGTCGGAGCTTCGTGGCTGGGCCAGCCCCCTTGATGTGTGCAGAAAGGCAGCTTCAAGAAATATTTACATGCTTGCTCCCTCTCATTACATCAGCTCAGTGTGGAACCAGGGTCACAGGAGTCATTAGCGTGGAGATGGAATAATCCCCCTTCCCCTTAAACCTTTGCTCAGCCTGTATCAGTATACTGGATTTCACTGAGGTAAAACTTTCCCTGGAGTTCATCTTTGTTTATTATTCTCTACCTTTTTGGACCAAATCTTTAGCTTGGAGCTTTCACAGTTTGCAAAGAAAAATCTTTGGCTCCTAATTTCAGTAAAGTCAGACGGCAAGTTGAACATCGTGTTCGGGGACTGGTAATATATACACAAGCCATAATTGGTACGAATTCTAATGATTCAAACCCTGGACCACTTGTGGATCTGAAATGGATTCCCCAAATGGCGCTGTGTGTTTAAAGGGTGTTTGGAGCCTAATTCAAGGGTGGTAAAAGGGGGAGGAAGGTTGTGATTTGATGTGCTGACATTCTCTACAATTTAAGTAATTACCAAGTGAGAGGTTCCACTCTGTGGACCCCAACCAGAAAAATCACATCATAAAAAATAGCGTAAAGAATATACATAAAGTTTGACTGCACACAGAGAAGTAGTTTTCCATCTGGGACATTGTATCCAAGACAATGGCAATTAAGTCGTCTTTGTAATTTGTGTAATATTGCTGGGGTTTTTGAAGACTTCAATCCAAACAACAAGTAAATATAATTTACATGAATCATATGTACACATGCAAAACTGTGCAGCTGCAAAAAAGCACGGGGATATATAACAAAAGGGGTGACGGGGGAGCTTTATACAAATGAACTTTGGCATGTATGTCCACAGATACTTAAAGGATGATATTGGAGACATGCTTTTCTTAATTAGTTGAGGCACTGAATATAAGAGCGTAGAGGCCATGGTAGAGCCATATATAACATGAGTTACACCACAGCTTCCAGGTGGCGGGGTGGAGATGCATCTCTACCAAAGGAGGCGTGAGGTGCTCTATTAGTCTGTAGGTCACCTTTTGGCAAGGTGTAGCACCTGCTTCGCGCCCCTGATCAGGGTCATGCAAAGCCATGTGAGCAGGTGGTGGATGGTTGTATGAGCAGATGGGGCGTATCACAAGTCCTGGTTATGCGATCACTGACGCCAGGCAGACGATCTTGGAAGAGTATTGATAATGGCTGGGGGAGGGTCACGCGTAAAGACACTGCCCAGAGGAAGGCAATGACAAGCCACTTCTGTGGAAAAATATGCCAAGAGCAATCATGGTCGTGGAAAGACCACGTTTGCCCCGTCACACCACGTGGTACATAACGAACGAACGAAGTGCAGAGGAGAAAAAATGCAAGGATGTTGTCAAAACTAGAAGATTGTAGTGAAGATGAAGCATTGGATAGGCAACAGAGAGACTGTGGGGAGATTTTTTTGAGTGGTTAAATAAAAATGAAGGTCTGAGGTAGTTTAACTAGAGAAGGCAGCAGTGGTGTGGAAGGTGGGGGATATCTAGAAGCCATAGATTTCAAATGATTGGTAGAAGCATTAATGGAGAGATAAGGTGGTGAGATGCCGGAGGAGTCTGGAACTCACTACCTGAAAGGGTAGTGGAAGAAGAAATCTTCAATGTTCTTAAAAATGGAACATGAATGTGAAGAGCTGTGACCTGCAGGTGAATTGACTAGTGCTGGAAGGTAGGATTAGTCTGGGGAATAAATGTCTGTCTGGCAAGAACATGATGGGCTGAATAGTCTTCTGTGCTTGAACATTTTCTGTTTTTTTTTCTATGACTATAAACTTAAATGTGTCTATACCTATACGGTAGATATTTAAGTTTAGGATCAGAGAAATACATGGAATGGTAGCGCAGTGGTCAGCGTCAGAACTAGCAACCACTGATAGCGGTCTGATTCCCACCGCTGCCTGTAAGGAGCTTGTACATTCTCCCCGTTATCCCGTGTGTTTCCTCTGTCTTCCTCCCACATTCCAAAGACGTAGGGTTAGGGTTAGTACGTTGTGGGCATGCCCTGTTTGTGCTGGAAGTGTGGTGACACTGCCCCGTCGTGCATCCTGAGACTGTGTTGGTCGTTGATGCAAACGACGTGTGCCACTGTGTTTTTCAATGTCTTGATGTATATGTGACAAATATAGCTAATCTTTACATATATGTGCACGCATGGCACTTGTGCACACATTAATGCATGTTTTGTTCATATGAGAACACATAGCACACATACACACACGCGTGTGCGCGTAGATCTAGCATCGTCTACTTTCAACCCAATTCTTGAAGCTGAGCAAGTGGCAGAAGTTAACAGGGTGGTAAGACAGGCATATGGCATTCTTACCTTTGTTGGTCGAGGCATTCAGGTCAAGAGTCAGCTTTATAAAACTAGCTGGACCACATTTGGAGTATTGCATTCAGTTCTGGTCATCCCATTATAGGAAAGATGTGGAGTCTTTGGAGAGGGTGCAAAAGATGCCTATGAGGACGTTGCCTGGATTAGAGGCTAGAGTGAGGGGCTGATGTTTTCTCTAGCGAGGCTGAGTTATGAGAGGCAGAGATAGAGGAGATGACTAGTATCTTTTTCTGAGGGTCAGACTGTCTAATACTAGAGGGTGTGGATTTAAGCTGAGGGAGGGCAAAGTTCACAGCAGGCCTGTGGGGCAAGTATTCTACACACAGAGTGGTGGGTCCCTGAAATGTGCTGCCTGGATGGTGGTGAAGGCAGATGTGATACAGGCTCTTAGATGAGTGAATATGCAGAGACTGGAAGGACATGAAGTATGTGTAGGCTGGGAATTAGTTTAGTTAGGTATCATTAGCTCAGTTTTGCATGACATCATGGGCTGAAGGCCCTGTTCCATGTTCTATTTTTCCTGTATCCCCCTGACCTGATCTTCCTCGATTTCCCCCATTTTTATTTGCATGAGATTATGCAGCATCCAACAAGTTGCTCAGAAACAAGGACAGCATTCGATCATTTGTTTTGGTCATTTATGAATTATGTATTTCCCAAGCACTTCCCTTGACAACTTCCCAACAACATGGCACAAGCTGTTTGTGGCATTGCCACCCACAGACTTTGCCAGTCATTTGCTCCTCATCATCATGACGTGCCATGTCGTATGATGTGGGCGATCGTGGTCTTCCCATGACCATGATAGTTCTTGGCAATTATTTCTATGGAAGTAGTTTACCAATGTCTTTTTTTGGGCAGTGTCTTTACAAGGTGGATGGCCCCAGCCATTCTCAACAATCTTCAGAAATTGTCTGCCTGGTGTCAGGGGTTCTGATATGCACCAGCTGCTCATACAACCATCCACCCACCAGCTCCCATGGCCTCACGTGACCCTGATTGGGGGGCTAAGCAGGCTAGCAGAAAGAAGGAGCACCTTACATCTCCTTTGGTAGAGATGTATCTCCACCCCACCACCCAAGTCAACTGCTGCCTCATTTAAATGGCCACTCTTCACATGTAAATATCCATTGCTACAACCATTGGTAAGTGTTAGTGTCCACATATACACCCCCATACTGAAGTCAGAGGAGGTATACATATGGGGGGAAAGAACAACTTTAGTGCTGATAATTGAAAAGTAACTTATAACCTCAATGTGCCAATAAACGACCCTACCTATAGAATTTGGCAGAAGTGGCAAATTCCAACCAGGACTTTCCCAGAACTTCAACTCAGTCTTCAATGTTCTTCTGTTCCCAGGATGATAGAAAACTGAAGAGATGCCAATTATTATAATAGTGTATCTGAGTACAATTATTGCTGCTGACATTCTAGGAGGTTTTAGAGAGTCTACGTTAGTGAAGCCAAGGTCTGAATCTGCTCTCCATCTGGTTCTTGTATGTTTAGATTATGTGAGCATTAGTATTTTGGAATTTATTCTTCTAAAGATTTTGCGTTTCCAAAGTATCTGTCACAGTTGATCTACAACAACTGCAAGCATTTATATACCTTCTTTGACATGAAATCATGGCCCAAAATTCTTCCTAGGAGGGAAGCCAAATATATTAGTAAATCTGAACATGCTTGCTCAAAGAGAAACATTGTAATGAATGTTTTGGAGGAAGACAGACAGAGACAGAGAGCACTGGGGTGAATCTCAGAGCACAGTGTCTTTGAAACTGAAGTCACATTCACTAAAGGTGGAGTGGTTAAAATTTGGGATGTGCAAATAACCAGAAGTAAAGAGATCTTGTAGAACTGTAGACTCTGGGATATTATAGACAGATCTGGATGATCAAAGCAATAGAGGAGTTAAAACTGATGAGTTGCCAACCTGGAGTGACCAGGAGCTGGAGAATGTGTGCTTCACAGCAAGCACATTGATTGCGGTAAGTTAGGAACAGGAGAGCCGAATTTTGGATCAGTTTGCATGTTATACATAATTGTGTCTGAAGTAAATAATTTTTTTTGGTACCTTTTTGTATTAATTAATTAATTTATTGATTATTTCATCCGTTTATTTACTTATTGGTTGATTGATTGATTAGCATGTTGGGACTGTTGTCAAGGTGAGCATTTAATCCTTCCCTATTTCTTCTTGGGGTTCTAGCCAGGTACAGGTATCAATTTTAACTGACATCTTGATGACAAATTCTGCCATCTTCATCGGGGATGACACACGAGAATGTCTAGTCCAGTGGTATTTATACCCCTGTCATCCATCCCTCCTGATTAATTAGTCCTTGTCAAATCAGGTTTTCAACAAGGTAGGCCAATGAAGGTACTCAGTGAATGACACTAGGGAGGAGTGTCCAAGAAAATTACAACATAGAACATTACAGGACATACAGGTCCTTCAGCCCACAGTGGACCAAAAAGTAATAGATACAGCTCAGTCCATCATGTGTAAAACCCTCCCCACCATTGGGCACATCTACATGAAACACTATTGCAGGAAAGCAGCATCCATCATCAGGAACTCCCCACCACTACCACCCAGGAAATGCCCTCTTCTTGCTACTGTCATTAGGAAGAATGCACAGGAGCCTCAGGACTCACACCGCCAGGTTCAGAAACAGTTATTATCCCTCAACCATCCGTCTTTTGAACCAAAGAGGATAACTTCACTTGCCTCATCACTGAACTGTTCCCACAACCTATGGACTCACTTTTAGGTACTCTTCATCTCATGTTCTCAATATTTATTGCTTGTTATTATTATTTCTTTCTTCTTGTATTTGCAAAGTTTTTCTTTCCTTCTGCACTCTGGTTGAACGCTCAAGTTCATGTGGTCTTTCGTTGATTCTGTTATGGTTATTATTAGATAGACTTATTAAGAATGCTCAGAAGAAAATTAATCTCAGAGTTGTATATGGTGACATATATGTACTTCGATAATAAATTTACTTTGAACTTTGGACACTGGGGAGGATGTTCTAATTTGGAGCAGCCTGTGACTTGGAGTGAAACCTGCAGGTGGTATTTTTATCCTTGTCTTTCTTGGTAGCAGGAATTGTGGGTGAGATCAGAGGTACCCGTGTGAGTAACTATCATATTTTGTAGATGGTAAACAGTGCAGACATGGTATGGTGATAGTGGATGGAAAGAATGTTCAGAACTGTGGATGGGGTATCAGTCGAACAGCCTGTTTGGTCCTGGAGAATGTTCAACTTACTGTTGGAACTGATTCAGGTAAATGGAGAACATTCCATCATTACACTATGATCTCGTCCCTTGTGGATGGTGAAGTTGATTAATTTTTAAATCAAGACTCAGATAAGTCATGGAGTGGGAGTGTCCCTAGTGAAATCCACACTGGACCTTAAGACATAGGAGCAGAATTAAGCCATTTCGCCCAATGAGTCTGATCCACTATTTGATCACAGCTAATTTGTTTTCCCTCTCAACACCATTCTCCTGCTTTCCCCCATAACCTTTGATGCCCTTACTAATTAAGATGAATATTGCTACGAAGATTGTTGCTGAATAAGTACTGCTTGATAGCACCTTTGATGACAGTTTCCAACACTTTAATGGTGATTTGGAAGTGCACTGATTGGGAGTCTGGCTTGATGCACTTTTGGCATGAACGGGACACACCTGGGCAATTTTCACTGTGATGAGTAGATGCCACTGTTGTAACTCCACTAGGAACTTGGCTATTTTGGCAGCCCGAGTCTGGGATGTGGCCTGGCTCCTTGGTCTTTGTATACGGAAGTTCTTGTTGATGTTATGTGGAGTAAACCGAATTGGATAAAGACCAGTTTCTGAGATGTTGGGCATCCCAAGATGAAACTGGATGAGTCCTCCATTTGACACTCCTGGCTAAATGTGGTTATGAATGATTCAGTTTTGACTTTAGTGTGCATATTCTGGATCCTGCTGATGGTGGGAATGTTCTTGAAGTCTCCTCCAATTGTTAACTACTCAATTATAGACAACCATTCTGGTGTGATAGGAATGAAGAGCATCGACCAGTTCTGCTAGTTGTGATCTCACTTAACTCAAAGTTGAATTTATTGTCTTATGCAAAGGTGCAATGAAAAACTTAAATCGCAACAGCATCACAAGAACATGGCATCATATAACAATATGCACACAAGAGAACACAATCAGAATGAAAAAAGTCCATTTTAATACAAAGTGATCAAGGTGATATGAGTGTTGCAAAACTGTAGTGGTTAGGTTTGTGCAGGTTGGTTCAAGAATGAATAGTTGAAGGGAGGTAGCTGTTCTTGAAACTGGGTGGTGTGGGACTTCAGGCTTCCGTACCTCCAGCCTGGTGGTAGCTGTGATACTAACCCTGAGATGATAACTCTCTCTATTGCATGCTGTTTCTGATGTATAGTGTGTTTGTAGTTCAGTGTTGCAGTATCAAATTGTTGACATCTCAATTTTAGCTATGCCTTGCTCTGCTCCAGATATGCTTTATCTCACTAAACCAGGATTGTTTGATAGTATTTGTAGAATGAGGTACCTGGCACAAAGATACAGATTGCAGCGGGATATATTTTTTCTGCTGCTAATGGTCCACAGCTCATGGATGCCCAGTTTTGAATTGCCATTTCTGTTCTAAGTCTATCCCATGTCACGTGACGGAGGTAGACCTCAGTATGAGGGTGAGGTTTGTCTCTACGAGAAATATGCTATGGTTACTTCTATGAATTTAATCATGGACAATTACATTTGCCACGTTTGGAGCCTATTCCTCATTTTGTTTCCCTGCCACAGAACCTGTCACTTGGTCAGCTCTGTACGTGTGGGCTAACCAATCTTGAAGACCCCTACCCAGTGTATATAATGGGCACTTGCCACTTTCTGCATCTCTTATAAGTTTTGTAGAGCATGAGGGAGCACTGATACATCAGCTAAAGGAGATCAGTAGATGGTAATCAGGAAGAGATTTCCTTATTTATGTTTGACTTGGTGTCATTAGACTTCAAGGGTTTGGAGTCAAAGTTGAAGGCTCCTGCTCACCTATACACCATTATAGGGTGTCGATTTTAAGAATTCACTAAAGAACTGTAGACAAATACATTTAAAACATCACTTTTACAATAGCAATAATTTACAATGATGATCAAAGGGCAATGGGTTGTGGCACTAGAGTGGGCAGGAGGTATGGAGATCCTGGGATGCCAGATCCCACCTCTTCCCTTACCAGTGTAGTCCAAAGGAAAGTGAAACAATATGTTTGGCACCAGCTTGGTGTTCCCAACCTGGGGTCCACAGACCCCTCAATTAATGGTAGGGGTCAATTAAAAGGTTAGGAATCCCTAGTCTAGAGGGAGTTCATCAGAATGATGAGTGCTTGATGGCTCTGGGCCTGTACTGACTGGAGTTTAGAAGAATGAAGGGTGATCTCATTGAAACCTATCGAATATTGAAAGGCTTAGATAGAGTAGACATGGAGAAGATATTTCCTATAGTGGGGAAATCTAGGACCAAAGGGCTCAGAATAGAAGGAAGATCCTTTAGAATGGAGATGAGGAGGAATTTCTTTAGCCAGAGGGTGGTGAATCTGTGGAATTCATTGTTACAGACAGCTGTGGAGGCCAAGTCATTGGGCATATTTAAGGCAGAATTTGATAGGTTCTTGATTAGTAAATCCCTCAAAGGTTATGGGGAGAAAGCAGGAGAATGGGTTTGAGAGAGATAATAAATCAGCCATGATGGAATGGGAAGGAGACATGATGGGCCAAATAACCAAATTCTTCTCCTATATCTAATGCAAAGGGACAGTCAATATTTTTGCACACAAAAACATTGACTCTTTATTTCTTTCCTTAGATGCTGCCTGATTTGCTGAGTTTCTCCAGCACTTTGTTTCTGTTGCTTTAGAGGAGATATGACTGTGGCAAAATCCACTGCTGCATCTTTGGTTCGAGCATGGCTGGGGTATACTTAAGTGAGGGAATGCAAAGGCTAATGCATAGTGCAAAGAGAAGCAGTAAAGGTCAGGATCTAGACTCAAAAAAGAGGTAGGAAAACACACAATAACCTTTTATTAAAAAATATGACCTTGCAATAGATGTAATAAATTAATTGTTATGGCCAGGAATGGAGGGATTAAGCTGTGGAATTCCTAGAGTATTGCTGGCCAAGTCCTGGTGTAAAATATACTTCTTCCTTTAGAAGAACAGGGACTGTAAGACTCTCCAACAATTACATAAGAAAGGTCTCCTCTTTTTTAACTTATGACAAGGCAGATGATTGTACCATTCAGAATCATAAGCATTTAAATTCTCCACAACAAAGATTGTAGATGGACTCTGCAGTCCCCATGTGTGAAACGTCAAGGCCGGATAACCATCTTTCAGAATGATAAACAGTGAAAGCATCTCAGGAATTTCATTTGTATATTGTTGGTCGACAGACTTTTAAAGGGCAAATTATTAAAACAAACTGGGGGATTGCAAAGAAAATATTTATCCAGCTATTTGAATGCTGAGGGAAGTATTTCATTAAACACTTCAGAAAGTATTTATTTTGTATTTTATGCTAATATTAACAGGTCTTCCACACTTGTAGCTATGTTTTTTAATGGAAACCAATTAAAACACTTAAATATCAACAAAAATGCTTTATTTTACTATTTTCAGTCATAGAGTCGGGGTCTTGGACTATGTTTTTATTTGCGTGACTACATTTTACTAATATCTGCTAAGTGGACATTAAACCCATGAACACTACTTCACCACTTTTTTTAATTTACAATTTTGCACTACTTACTTTAATTTAATGATTTAATATGCACACACACACACACATATATCTATACTTACCGTAATTCCATTTTTTCTATATTTATCATGTATCACATTGTATTGCTGCTGCAGAGTTAATAAATTTCACAACATGCTGGTGATATTTAACCTGATTCTTATATGTGCTCTCTGTGCCTCGTGCTGTGTGTGGTTATTGGTACTGTGTTTTGCACCTTGGCCCTGGAATAACACTGTTTTGTTTGGCTGTATTCATGTATGGTTGAATGACAGTCAAACTTGAACTTGAATCATGAAAAAGGTCTTGTAAATATGTTTATTGTGTTGTTATTATAGAAAAAAATTATCGCTAATTGAGAAAGTAAAGCACTGGTAATGAAGCATTAGGAATTGATCACCCAGGGCTAATCTCCCATTCAGTTGGATTATTGTTGATTTATACTTATTTAATTCTATATCTTTTAGTATCTGCATCTAAGAAAACAAAATTTGTGAGAATATTAATTTATTTGCTTCATCAAAAAGACTGCATTTAACTTTAATTCATTGAGTACAAATCCACAGATATGAAATAACATTTATTTGAAGCTATAGGATGGGTTCAAACTGGGGTTGGAGCAAATAAAAGACTTATTATTATGTGCTTTTGCAAGCATCCGCTGTTCAACACATAATGCCTCTTGCGTTTCACATTATTACAAACTGCATGGTGGCAGCCTTATTACCTGTTGCTGAATTCTGCTCTGTTACTGCCTGCTGCTTTATGGAGAGTTGTCTGCAGTGGAGACAGGAAAGAGCTGTCCATACAGCTGGTGTGATGTTGCCTTTTGCAAAGCCGAGACTGCAGAAGGAATTCCTTCTTTAACAAGCCCTAAACCATCTTGGTCTCTGCCCTCTGAGATCAGCTTTTTTTCTGTAGTATCCCCTCTGGGAACTTGGCCCTCCAGGGACACATCGTTATAATTCACAACTGTTCAATAGTAGATTGGTAATGCTTTTTGGTGTCTGATTTAACTGAAAGTCTGGGGTTTCCTTCACAGTCACTAATACCGACCCTGTTCATAACCTGAGCAACACACACAAATTGCTGGAGGAACTCAGCATGTCAGGCAGCATCTACGGAGGGGAATAAACGGATGACACTGGAACTGGATCTGTGGCTGTGACCTGCAACCACCAATGCAGTGCTAACTTGGAGGCTGTGGCCATCGGCTCCTGGACCGACTTCACTCACCTTGGCAGCTCATGGCTGTGGACTCACTTTTGGGGATTCTGCGGTTTGATGTTGAACATTCTGTGTGTTACTTGTTCGCTTTTTGTTTCTGTGATTTGTTCTTTTTTCTACACTTTTGATGATCTTGCTCTGGGGGTTTTTCTTTAAATGGGCTCCATGGTGTTTCTTTGTTTTGTGGCTGCCTGCAAGAAGACGAATCTCAAGGTTGTGTACTGTATACGTACTTTGATAATAAATATACTTTGAACTTTGACATTGAGGATTTAAACTTCTCTGGGGTGAGCAGACCTCGAAGCGATTCCGCAGTAGAGCAGTAAAGTATAAACATAAGAGATTCTGCAGATGCCTGTTTGTTAACTGCCTGGATTTTCCAGGCTGTGGTATCACCTTAGCAGAATAGTACCACTCTTCACTAAGTGCTCAGAAATTTCTAGGTCCTAGCTTTATCCTGGGACTTCAGCACTGCAGCATTTAAACTGATAGTTTGGAGCAGTATTGAGGACACACTGCATTGTTGTATTTGGGTGAACTGTTAAGCCAAGACTTCAGTTGTGCTCCTTTTACTCATTCCTGGAAGGGAGACATCATTAACAGTGCTAGTGGTGTTGTCCATCCCTCATTATCCCTGAAGAAAGAATGGCAGCACCTTTACTTCCTTAGGAGTCTGTGGAGGTTTGGCATGGCATGTACAACTTTGACATAGATGTGTAGTGGAGAGTGCATTAACTAGCTGCCTTATGGCCTGGTTTGCAAACACCAATGTCTTTGAATGGAAAGTCCTACAAAAGGTAGCGGATTCGGCCCAGTCATCACGGGTAAAGCCCTCACAACCATTGGGCACATCTACATGAAATGTTGTCATAGAAAAGCAATATCCATCATCAGAGATCCTCACCACCCAGGCCATGCTCTTTTCTTGCTGCTGCCATCAAGCAGAAGGTACGAGAGCCTCAGGACTCGCACCACCGGGTTCAACACAGTTACTACCCCTCAATAATCAGGCTCGTGAATAAAAGGAGATAACTACACACACTTGCCCCATCACTGAAATGTTCCCAAAGCCAATGAGCTCACCTCTCTATCCCATGTTCTGGTTATTTATTGCTATTTATTTATATTTGCATTTGCACAGTTTGTTGTCTTCTGCACTCTGGTTGATCTTTCGTTGATTCTATTATAGTTATTATTCTATAGATTTGGTGAGTATGCCCACAAGAAAATGAATCTCAGTGTTGTATATGGAGACATATATATACTTTGATAATAAAATTTACTTCGAACTGAGGTGTTAAGAATCAGTCATGAGGTGGTCACATCATGTTGGCCAATGCTGCTAAAGACTCAGTCAATTTCCTTTTCCCCCAACATAGAATAGTGAAGCCCAGATTTATTTACTTGTTCATATTAATTTATCAGATATGCTTTGAGATACCCAATGATGTGCTGGGGGCGGCTTGCAAGTGTTGCCACACGTTCCAATGCCAACATAGCGGGCCCACCATACTCAGCAAAACACAGAACACAACTAAGTGACAAAGCAACAACTGTGAAACAAGCCCTCTTCCTCCCTCCCACCAACCCACTCACGTAAACCGTCCTCTAACCCCAGCACAGGCAGTCTTTGGCCACCAGCCTCCGATTCGCAGACATTGGGCTTTCAGCTTCCCCAGAGGGCTTGAACAGATTTGCAGACATGGGGCTCCGAGCTATCAGACCTCAGCTTCTGGACTTCTCATTGACTTTCGGGCTTTGATCTGGATATGGATCAAGTCTAAGACTGAACCCACCATGTGCTAACCTTTTAACTACCACACAATCATAAGACAGAGGAGCTGAATTAACCATCGAGTCTGCTCCGCCATTCAACCATGGCTGATTCATTTTGCCTCTCAACCCCATTCTCCTGCTTTCTCCCTATAACCTTTGACACCCGAACTAATCAAGAACCTATCAACCTCCACTTTAAGAAATAACCTGGCCTACACAGCTGTTAGTAGTGATGAATTCCACAGATTCACTACCATTTGGCTAAAGAAATTCCTCCTCATCTTCGTTCTAAAGGGATGTTGTGTGCAGTTTTGGTCACCTAATTACAGGAAGGATATTAATAAGATTGAAAGAGTGCAGAGAAGGTTTACAAGGATGCTGCCGGGACTTGAGAAACTGACTTACAGAGAAAGGTTGACTAGGTTAGGACATTATTCCCTGGAGCGTAGGAGAATGAGGGGTGATTTGATAGAGGTGTATGAAATTATGATGGGTATAGATAGAGTGAATGCAAGCAGGCTTTTTCCACTGAGGCCAGGGGAAAAAAAAACCAGAGGACATGGGTTAAGGGTGAAGGGGGAAAAGTTTAAAGAGAACATTGGGGGGGGGGGCTTCTTCATGCAGAGAATGGTGGGAGTGTGGAATGAGCTGTCAGATCAAGTGGTGAATGCAATAGACAATAGACAGTAGGTGCAGGAGTAGGCCATTCGGCCCTTCTAGCCAGCACCACCATTCACTGTGATCATGGCTGATCATACACAATCAGTACCCCGTTCCTCCTCTCTCCCCATATCCCTTGACCCCGCTATCTATAAGAGCTCTATCTAACTCTCTCTTGAAAGCATCCAGAGACTTGGCCTCCATTGCCTTCTGGGGCAGAGCGTTCCACATATCCACCACTCTCTGGGTGATAAAGTTTTTCCGCATCTCTGTTCTAAATGGCCTACCCCTTATTCTTAAACCGTGGCCTTTAGTTCTGGACTCACCCATCAGTGGGAACATGCTTCCTGCCTCCAGCGTGTCCAATCCCTTAATAATCTTATATGTTTCAATCAGATCCCCTCTCATCCTTCTAAATTCCAGTGTATACAAGCCCAGTCGCTCCAATCTTTCAACATATGACAGTCCCGCCATTCTGGGAATTAACCTTGTGAACTTACGCTGCACTCCCTCAATAGCAAGAATGTCCTTCCTCAAATTTGGAGACCAAAACTGCACACAGTACTCCAGGTGGGGTCTCACCAGGGCCCTGTACAGCTGCAGAAGGACCTCTTTACTCCTATACTCAATTCCTCTTGTTATAAAGGCCAGCATGCACTTCTGACATTTAAGAAAAACTTGGACAGATACATGGATGAGAGGGGTTTGGAGGGATATGGCCTGGGTGCAGGTCAGTGGGACTAGGCAGAAAAATGGTTCGGCACAGCCAAGAAGGGCCAAAAGGCCTGTTTCTGTGCTGTAATGTTCTATGGTTCT
This sequence comes from Hemitrygon akajei, assembly GCF_048418815.1. Lineage (NCBI taxonomy): Eukaryota > Metazoa > Chordata > Chondrichthyes > Myliobatiformes > Dasyatidae > Hemitrygon > Hemitrygon akajei. The sequence goes on along the minus strand of NC_133140.1, from coordinate 72,385,212 downwards.
ATGGATGTCCTTTTATTCTGAGGCTGTGACCTCTTGGTCCTAGAATCTCCCACTACTGGAAACATTCTCTACACATCTGTTCTATCTAGGCCTTTCAATGTTTGGTAGGTTTGAATGAGATTCCTCCATTCTTCTAAACCCCAGTGAGTTCAGGCTCAGAGCCATCAAGTGCTCCTTATCCATTAACACTTTTGTTCCTGTGACTATTCTTGTGCACCTTCTCTGGACCCTCTTCCAAACCCAGAACACTCTTCGGTAGGGGGAGCAAAATTGCTCACAATACTGCAAATACTGTCTAAACAATGCCTTAACATTACACCCTTGCTTTTACATTCTAGACCTTTCAAAATGAATGCTAACAATGCGTTTGCCTTCCCCAGTACCAACTCAACCTGCAAGTTAACCCTTCCCTCTTACACAGTCCTTAAACCAGTTTTTTCTTTCATTTGTGTGCGTAGGACTCTTACTGAGGCCATTGATTGCCATGACAATTCAGTATCTTCACAGCCACCATTATTAAGTAACATTTTATAGATTTTCAGAATTCATTATAATTATCTTCTTAGCCATTACTCATGTTTGAACCATGCAATCTTTCCAATATTTCCTTATAACTGTGATGGAGGCCGTCGAGACTGTGCAGCCTCCTTGCTATTTTTCCCATCCACCCCAGTTTTACTTCAGCTCCTGGGGTTCGCTGACCCCCTCATCCATGGTAGGGGGTCTGTGGCAAAAAAAAAGGTCGTGAGCCCCTGCACCAGAGGCAATTGCAGCTGTCAGTAAATCCACCAGGCCACATGTCCTGGGCATGTGGGGAGAACCGGGAGCTCCAGGAAGAAATTAGGGTGGCCACAAGGAGCTGGCGCCAACTATTTCTGAAAAGAGCAACGGAGGCCTGAAGCAACAGCTCAGCTCAGCTGTTCCAATGGTAATGAAGCAACTTGCCACTTGTTTGGTGATTTCATGGTCAATATGGGACCTAGTCACAGCACGTTAACAAGCCCGTCGGCGCAACTCGTCCGTGTCGACCAACTTAACATCTAAGTTCTTCCCATTTGCCCATAGCCTTCAAAACCACACTATCCTCTACCTGTCCAAAATCCTGAATGCATTTTGACCGGCTTCGTCTTTATTGGATCTTGCTGTGCGCACCGAAGAAGGCGGAGACAGCATTTCAGGTACTGTAAATGAATTCGTTTTGAGTAAAGTGCACTCCGTCAATACAAGTTTGTCCTATCTTTCCAATTAGCTCTTTTGCGGGAGCACAGTTTTTTTAAAAATCCAAAGCCCCCAGCATTTTAGGAATTTTAATCCCCTTTAAGTTTAATCTGTAACTTTTTGAAATGGTAGTTGAAGTTTGCAACCAATTCCCAGCGCGGCTAATAAGTCTTCTATTTTTTTTTACTCGCGTGAGTGGAAGTAACTCAGCGCTAGAATATTAATAAAGATTAAAATTATGAGTAAATTGGAAGGGGCAGAACCGTGGTGTGCTGAATGGAACGAAGGTATTATCGAGTCTATTTCTGGTAAACTTGTCTGTCACTTAAAATTTAACAGAAAGCCGGTGAAATGTCAGAACAGGATTAGAAAGTGGCTTCTACTGCGTTTTCAAAGGGATCGATGTTTCGGGAATGATGTTTCAGATTTAAAACCGCAAAATCCTTTCGAGACAGTTTTGCGCGCTGCCAGCACCACCTTTCCGTCCTTTCAGGGAGCGCGGGAGGAAACTTGGTGCTAATTTACTATGGCAACAAACAGCCTGCTGGAGGAGCGAGCAGCATCCGTGGCGGCAAAGGAAACGTCGACCTTTCTGGTCGGAGAACCCTTACAGATGCTGCTCGGCTCGCTGAGTTCCCGTTTCCAGCACTGATGTCAAAGGAAATTTATTTACTATTAAAGTACGTACATGTCACCATATCCTTACTTGAGATTCATTTTCTTGCAGGCATTTGCAGGAAAATAGAATTTCCTAAATTTGTCCTAAATTTACAACTGATGGCAGGATGTTGTGGTAACCTAAGTCGGGGTAACCAAGGGCTTCCCCTTCTTTACAGATACGAATAAAGAAGCACATAATTAATTTAAGATGCACTGAACTGGATTAATTGAGGGTGTACAATTTCTAAAATAAATTTAGTGCAGGGACTATGCAATATTTAATTCGCTTTCAGGTTGCATTCAATAGAGAAAACTGAAGTACTGTATATATAATTTCAACCTCAAGATTACTTTAAATGTGAGTTACCTGAATGTAGGGTATATCTAATTCCCCGTTTAGGCACACTTTTTTGGAGAGATGGTGTATGCAATTCTTTAGTTAGAATAACATGGGCTCCCTTGTTTAAATTGCAGAAAGCGGCGGTATGAGAGCCGTGCTGTCCGCAGTCCGCTCAGCATCGCGGGCCGGCGTGGAGTCCGGATCGTCGTGTGCGGCCCGGGGTGTTTCTCTGGAAGTTTGGGGGGGCCAGGGGCTGCATTGTGGGACCACGGAGAAGCTCCCTGTGAGATGGCGCTCGGTAGCCAGCCGTAGAGGAGATCTTTGCAAAGTTTGCCGCGGCCGCCCGGGACAGCAGTGAGAGTGCGGCCGGCAAAGGAGGGGACTGGGCTGGGCTGGGAGGGGAGGGGAGAGGTGACTGAGCTGGGAGGGGAGGGGACTGTTCAGGGAAGAGGAGGGGAGGGTGTGTGTGTGTGAAAGCAGCCACTGCATTTCTCTCAGCCAACATGAGTGACAAAGAAGCGGCTGTTCCCATGTCCAGGAAGCACCGGCTGATGGCAGCGATCTCGGCCGGGGAACACAGTCCGGGACGATTGCATTGCTTCATCTGTGGGGGCCGTATAAGTCCCGGGCGGGAGCAGAGGTTGCAGGTCCGGGCCAAGTGTCCCGGCTCGGCTCGCCTGCCTTACTTCCCTTTCCTCTCGCAGCAGGAGCCGGCTCCCGGAGCCCGGGAGGTGAGCGCCGACGGCTGGGTGCTGGTGTGCTCCGTCTGCCGCTGCTTCCTGGCCGAGCAGTGGCACTCCTTCGAGAGGTCCCGCACGCCGGTCGACAAGCGCATGTACTGGCTCAAGCGGCCGCACCAGTGCGACGGCCGCGGGACGTCCCGCGAGTGGAACCCCAGCCCGGCCGCCCCCGTCGCTGGCCACGACTCCGACCTCTCCTCCCTGTCCGACCAGGAGCTCTCCGAGCCCGAGACAGAAGCGGGCCGCCCCCCTCGCCCAGCGCCGGGACCCTCCGAGCCCCACGTGGGCGGCGCCGGCCTCTCCCCCTCGGGGACGCCCGGCCGCTCCAGGTGCAGCGGGAGCAGCGGCAGCTCGTCCTCGGGGGACGAGGGGCAGCCGGAGGGCGCCAGGCCGAACGGGCAGCCCGTGACCCCGGCCGAGGGCGCAGGGGGGTCGGCCGGGCTGGGCGGTCGCTCCCACTGGGCCTGTTTCATCTGCGGGGTCCGGCTGGCCCCGGGCTCCAAGCACCGGGTGCACGTCCACAAGCAGGAGAACGACTCGGATCAGCCCTTCTTCCCCTTCCTGTGGCTGCACTACCCGCCGCCTGGCGCCCGGCCCCTTGGCCCGGAGGGCAGCACCTGGGTCTGCTCCTACTGCCACCACTCTCTGCTCCAGCAGTGGCAGGGCTTCGAGTTGGCCAAGGTGCCGGTGCTGCAGCGCCTGTACGTGGTGCCCCTCAAGGGCGATGCCCCAGGGGGCGGAGAGCAGCGGGGCTGCTACTTGTGTGGCGAGGACTGCGGCCCCGCGGCCCGCGCCGTCTCCTCCAGGGGCCCCAGCCGCAGCTCCCGGGAGGGCCCCATGTACTTCCCCTTCATCGGCCTGCTGCCCTGCCCACCCAGTGCCAAGGCCATGACTGAGGGCGGCCAAGTCTCCTGCTGCCAGAGGTGCCACGGCGTGCTGGAGGAGCTGTGGGCGACCAGCTCGGGCCCGGAACGGGAGGAGGCCATCTCCTCGGTGCAAGCTTTCCTCAGGAGGTACCTGCGGATCAGCGCCGGCTGCCCCTCTGCAGAGGCCTGCCGGCCTGCGAAGACTAGGCAGCTGCCCTCCTGCCCGCTCTGCGGCACGGAGCTGGAAGGCGGCCGGGAGTACCGGCTCAGAGTCGATCCGCCCGGCCGGCCTGGGGACCAGGAGGAGCCCTTCTTCCCCTTTCTCGCCAGCCGCCGTTGTTCGGGCCGCCTAGAATCGGCGGGGACGGTGTCTGCCTGCGCCCTGTGCTGTCACGATCTCCTGGAGCAGTGGTGGCGCGGGAAGAACTCACAGCAGCCAGGTAGCCCATGGTCCCGGCGGTACAAGGTGGACACGTTCGTGTGCTTCTTCTGCAGACGGGAGAGGAGGCGCTACCTTGGACTGAGAGCAGTGACGGTGGCCCGGCTTCCTGTCTTCCTGTATGCCCCTCGTGTGGCTGACGCGCTTGTGGTGGACGATGGCAAACAGCTGACGATTGGCACGTGTAAGGATTGCAGAGCTATGGTCCTGGTTGGGAACTCTGTCAAACAAGGGAGCCAAGTGGATTCTCTGTCGCCATCTCCCAGTTCGAAGGTAGGCTGTGTCTTATTAATGTTTGGTGGCTGTGCAGGTGTAACAGTGGTGTGACTGAACTAGGAATCCAGAGAGCTGGAGGTAGTGACCTGATTCCGATCTCAGGAAAATTCAAAATCCAATGGTAATTAATAAATATGTGAGAAATAGGAGTGGACAAAGGCTATTCAGATCCTTCTCTCCACCGTGTGAAAGGATTGTGGCTGGTCCACCCATACTTTCCTACCTGATGATCAAACCCGTGCATTTCCTTCAATGACTCCTCTTCCGCACCTTCTCTGAGGAATTCCAGAGGTCCACTACTCTTTGAGTGAAAGAGATGTCTCCGTTTCTCCGTGGTAGATGGGAGACCCTTTATTCTGAAGTATGCCCTCTTGTTCTCAACTTCCTCCATTTGGGGAAGGTTCTTCTTCACAGCAAACCCTCCCGAGGTGCCCCAATTATTATTCTTCCCTCATACTTCAGATCTGTAATGAGTAAACAATGAACCTGATGACAGTCCCTTTCTCCCAGGAATCAACCCTAAGAACCTTCAATAAATCGCCTTAAATCCAGTTGCATTCCTCCTTTGAGGAGGAAAGCATAACTGTCCATGGTACGATATCACCAGTTTCCTGTAGTGTTGGAACAAGTCCTCCCTACTTTTGTGTTCCGTTTCATTGCAGCTGAGGACAGCATACCATCTGAAATAGAAGGCTGCTCTCTGTATTGGTGACCAGGAAAGTACTGACAATGTTATAAAGGCCTGTCTTGCTGATGGGTGGTTATTCGGGAAGGAGATTTGATGAGTTTGACACTTCACAGTCCTCTGTCGGGGCCCAAAGTTCCGCAGTGAACCACCAGGATGAGTTTAAAAAGCCCCCCCCCACGGTATGGATGATAATTGCTGGCTGGCATCCCTTTAATGTGTACAAGAATGCCTCTGATTTCTGCTATTGGGACTAAGTGTATGACTGATTTGTGGTGCATTCATGCAGCAGTGGGTGGGCATGACTATGTCACTCCAGCTTTCTACTGCATTTCACTGTGTTGAAAAATAATACTGTTTGGATGGGCAGTGCGATATCATCTTTGCGATTGGTTGGTGCTTCTTTTTCGAGTCTCTACAAATGGTGGTTAATTGAGTAGACAGGATAATTTCCTGAGGTTGTCTTGGTAGCGTGACCGCACCCAAACAGACCTTGGGTAAATCCAAGTAATTGGGACGGTACTGCGTGGTCGCACAATGCATTCTCAGTGGAAGTAATGAAGAGATGCTGGGACACGTCATCAGTGACATAACCTGCTGTCATGGGGTGTTTGGGGTCTTGCAACATCAGACACTCTCTCCCAGGTGACCCAGCCGGGCTGGCCTGTGTGACAGCAGCACTGGTACCTTGCTGTGGGGCTGGAGTGTTATGTTCTTTGAGATCTTGCCTTTTCAACACTGGGGTCTTGCTCTTCCTGATTCATTCAAGAGATGGGGTTTCTGATGACGAGTGTTGGCAAAGAGGGAATGATTGAACAACTCAATATGTTTCTCTGAAATAGGTGCTGTAAAAGAAAAATAGATTTTTGTGGTGAGGAAATATGGTGAAATGTACTTTGCCAGTTGTTATGTGGAGGTAAGCCTGTAATCGGTGCATGGGCTTGTAAGAACTTTTACCCTTTGCTGCAAATGACTTTATAGCTGATGTCATTCACAGAATGCTCGGGAGATCAGTAAATATCAAGCAAGCGATAAAGGATGTTGTACAAGCTGTGATGCAGTCTCCAAGACCAGATGTTTTATTGGTATCGGTTGGTCCACCTTTTACTCGTGATGCAGACAGCGCGTGAATCCTGCATTTGTCACTTGGAGAGGTATTGTAGGCTTGCTGCTTGTGTTGCAAACCCCACTGGACATCGTTCTAACTGAGATCTAGTGTTGTTGCCACAAGCGAGTGGGTGAACTTACCACGTGTTTTATGCTGAAGATACATTTGAAGTGCAGGAAATGGAATTGGCACCCTCGTGAGTTCCTGTTGTTCTCCTCCTAAAGCCTTTTGAGTTTGAGGATGGTGTTGCAAGATGTTGGAGCTAAAATACTGGTCTGGGAGTAATCTATGATGGAGAGATCTATGCTGGGCTGGAAACTGCTGCCACAGCGTGAGGTATCGTGAGCGTTACATGAACATTTTTTGTAGTGCATTGGAAGCACTGGAGCTAAGGAAACTGAAAACAGAACAGTGGCATGTGAATGAAATTTTCACAATTTGGCATGCAGACTTGAGAGAATTAATTTTGCTCCAAGTACTTGGCGAACATCTTGTTTATTAAACATTTTTTGCTGCAGAGGCTGTCTTCCTATTGGAATAATTCCCTCTTATTAGGTAAGGGCTTTTAGAGGAGTTTCCAAATGCTGTTCCTTCCATTGCAGAGTAACTCTTAACCTTTCGTGCGGCTGTTTTGAGTCCATTGAACCAGGCCGGCTAAATGCTGTTACTTGCTGCTGTTGGTCATTGCTCAGTGAGTTTTTGCAAACACACTTGAACTTCCACAGTAGAGCAGCAAATGGTATAAATATTTATTCACCTTCTTATTCAGCTTGGAAATGTTTTCCCTGTTCCTGCAGCTACTACCGACTTAATCCTTTAGTAACACAGCTTGATGTTTTGTGACAGTTGCCACTGCTTTTCCACTGCGAGCAAAAAAGTTTTATGTTATAATCTCCAGGGAAGCAGCAGGTTGAGCAAACAGCATTGCTGTATATGTGTACGTGGATTTTTAATCTATTTCACTCGCAACTACTGACAGTTCACACTGGGGAGACAATTTGATGTATCCTGTCTGAAAGTGCAATGGCTAACATCAGGTCAGTTAATGAATTAGTTTCTCTAGTTATTGAACATAACAAAATAGTGCAAAAGACTAGAGCAAAAATAGCTCTGGATTTACGCAGGATTTTATAGCAACAGGTGTCAACCGTTCAGCTCCACCCCACTGCTGAGTATTTAACTAGATCTTTGCTTATCTGTACTTCAGCATTCATTGCCTGCCTAATGCCAAATCCCCTCATACACTTGCTTAACAATACTCTTCCTTCCTTAATCATGAAATCAAAAGTTGTTTAGGGGAGAGATTTACAAATTTCTGCCGTTATCTGAGAGAATGTTTCCTGAATTCCTTTCTGAAGGTCTGTTGTTAACTTTTAGGCTGTGTTCTCATGTCCTTGATTATTTGCTACCAAAGGAACTGCTCTGTATATCCATCCAGCCTGATGAATTATCCTGATGTTTCAAATTCTCTCAATCAAATCATGTATAAGCTCTTTTAAATCTGTGATGCCCCACAAGACACAGGAGCAAATTAGAACTTTCAGCCCATCAAGTTTGCTCTGCCATTTATTATCCCTCTAAGTGCCATTCTCCTGCCTTCTCCCCATAATCTTTGACACCCTTACTAATCAACATCTGATTTAACTATGCCTCCGTTGGTGGCAATGAATTCCACAGATTCACTACTCTCTGGCTAAAGAACTTCCTCCTCATCTCTCTTCTAAAGGGACGTCCTTGTATTCTGAGGCTATGTTCTCTGGTCTTAGACAGCCCCATTATTGGAAACATTCTCTCCATACCCACTCTATCTAGGACTTTCAGTTGTGGTCCTCTCCAAGGTACATCTGGTGATATGAATATGTTTATTAATTGGGTATAGGAATAGGCTACTTGCCTCTTGGGATGCTCCTACAGACAAGAAAGTCACAGCATACTTTTGGCTCCAAGTTCCTCTGTATCCAAATTAACTCTCACTCTCTTTACTAAGAATCTACTTTTGTCTTAGAAATACTCAAAGACTGCTTCCCTGTGCTCTTAAGAGAGTTCCAAAGACATGGCTGTTAGAGAAAATATCACCTTTCACCTTTTCCTTAAGGAGGTGACTTTTTAAAAAACTTTTAACCATTTTTATCAGTGATTCTAGACTCTAGTCACAGAAAGAACCATCCTCTCCACACCTACCCTATCAAGACCCTCTCAGGATTCTGCCTAAGGTGCAATGCCCAGTATTCTTAGATCTGGGAGATGGGTGGAGGAAGTTCACAAGACACCCACCCACCCCCCAACTTCAGCATAATCGTTAAGCTTATTAAAGCCATGCATGAATGTGAGTATGAAGCGTGCTTAAATTTACAAACGTTTGTAAATTCCTGGCTAAATCTTAATGGAACGGAGGCATAAACTCAGGCCACATCTCTCTTTGCAATGCCTGAATTAATGGCCAGCTTCTGCTGGTCGTTTCAGATTACTTTTTAAATGCATCCATTTGTTTTGAGCAAGTGGTGTTGAACTGATGTGGAGCTTCTACTGCAGCCTGCAGGCGTTTGTACTCCAGCCCAGTGTGGAGCCCGCGGCAGCTGAGCAGCGTTCCCGTTTTCCAGCTGATATCCTTGCTTCCTTCCAAGAGCCATCACTGCAGAGCAGCTGGAAGTGGGAACCTCAGCGGATTTCCCTCTCCACCGCTCTTCTCCCACAGCCCAGTGATCCAGAGCAATAGCTGGGAGCAGAGCACAGAACAGGACTGAATTTGAGCCAATGCTTAATGCAGTTCAGTAGCAGAGCACGTGGTGCAGTCACACCGTGCGTTCTGCTGCTCCATCTGAGGTAGCTTACCAGCTGGAGTGTGAGGGGAGGTAGGGACATGGGGGGCTGCTGACAGAATGTCTCCATTCCTGCTCAAGTTCCCTTCAGTATAAAACAACACCAGTGCTCAACGAATATCTCGAGCCAGCCGTCATAGGTGTTGTACATCCATCTGCAGTCCCGAAATCAGGAATCCCTACAACACTGAGCTGCAGAGTGGAAATGAAAATTCCAGATGTTCAGTTTTGTCGCCCGCATTACAGAATTCAGGCCCTGAGAGCAGGAAAACAGCTGTGAACAATTATAAGTAAACAGGAGCAATTTAGTGATAGTCCAATTGTTGGTTTTGCAGAGTTAATTATAAAAGTAATTGTAAGTGTGCATTTGGCTGTTTTTAAAAAAAAACCTAGTCTGTCATAACATTGCATGATTGCACCCTCTAGTGTTTACATGTACCATTGCAACTTAAATGGTGTGTGCCTATCTGGTGTGGAGCTGGGATTTTGCTATATTTCGCAACAAAAAAATTGAGTCAATAATTTTGCTGTGGAGGGAATTTGCAAGAGTGCAGAATTTTATTATTTCCTGAGTAGCCTTTCCAAATGTAGGAAAGAGGGATTCATTGTGTCCTGTCAGTTTCCTGCATAGAACTTAGGGAAAGGAGTAGATAGATAGATACTTTATTCATCCCCATGGGGAAATTCAACTTTTTTTCCAATGTCCCATACACTTGTTGTAGCAAAACTGACAAACAATACTTAACTCAGTAAAAATATGATATGCATCTAAATCACTATCTCAAAAAGCATTAATAATAGCTTTTAAAAAGTTCTTGCGGTTGAATTGTAGCCCACTCAGCCCCTCAATTCTGTCCCACCTTTCAATATAACCATTTCAGTATAACCCAGGACTCGCCTCCTCTGTTCTGCCAGTTGCATGTGCCCTCAATTCCCCGCTCTTTTTTTTTCAAAAATGTATCTACCTCTTTCGAGTTAGTAGCGGAGAGGAGATCACTAAACAAATGTTATTCATATGGACAATCAGGCACATCATCTCCATGGCCTACAGAATAAGCAGCTGAGTACCCTTTTGAACAGGCTTGTTCAGCTCCACTGTCACAAGGATCGTTGTAGAAAACCTTTCCTACCAAATACAACACATCACCTCTGTGCGACAGGAGAACATACATCATACTACAATAGTCTGTTTTATTATTTCATTCTTTATTATTGCACACATCAGTAAATTATTATTGTGTATATTATTCAGTACTTTAGTTAATATTATTTTATTTATTATTATTATTATTATTATTATTGCTAAGTGTGTTTTTAAATATTGGAGCTGTAATAAAATAGTTTCCCACTAGGAATCAATAAAGTACTTATTATTATTAATATTGTTGTCATTATTAAGTGATCTAACCTCCATAATATTTTAGCCTCAAGAATTCCAGAGATTCAGTGCCCTCTGTCAGAAACTCTTATGCACCTCAGTTGTAAATTTCTGTCCCTTGATCTTGTAATTAGGTTCCATCATTGAAGATTTTCTCACTAGAGGACACATCTTGATATCCACCCTGCATCCCTCCTTGGATTTTTAATGTTTCAGTAAGTATTCTCCCGTTCTTCTAGATTCCAGGGGAAAAACTCTGTAGATGAATTTTTTTTAGCTTTAATAGAATAAACTTCCTCTGACTTTTTCTGCCTCCCTGTCTTTGAAGTGATCTTTGATACATGTAAACACAAATACCCTAACACAATGATGCCAAATGTGTATCACCCTAGTTGTCTTCACCCTTTCACTACAGTGATGATTTGCTTCCTCATCCAATAGAGGAAGAATTTGGGGAATGTCTTTGATTGACTGTTCAACAGGAAAGCTCAAAGTTTAAAGTAAATTTTATTTTCAGAGTACATATATGTCACCACATACAACCCTGTGATTCTTTTTCCTGTGAGCATACTCAGGAAATCTATAGAATAGTAACTGCAAACAGGATCAATGAAGGGTCAAGTAGAGCAGAGAAGACAAATATAAATAAATAGCAATAATTAACAAGAGCATGAAATGACAAGATAAAGGGAGATCATTTAAGTGGGAACATCTCAATAGATGAGTGTAGCTATCCTCTTTTGTTCAAGAGCCTGATGGTTGAGGGGTAGTAACTGTTCTTGAACCTGGTGGTGTGTTTCTGAGGCTCTTGTACCTTTTACCTGATGGCTGCAGTGAGAAAAGAGCATGGCCTGGGTGGTGAGGATCTCTGATGATGGATGCTGCTTTCCTACAACAGCATTTCATGTAGATGTGCACAATGGTTGGAAGGGCTTTACTCAGGATGTACTAGGCTGAATCTACTACCTTTTGTATGATTTTCCATTCAAAGGCATTGGTGTTCCCATACACCAGTCAATAAACTCTCTACTGCACATCCATCGAAGTTTGTCAAAGTTTTTGATGTCATGCCGAATCTCCACAGACTTCTAAGGAAGTAGAGGCATGTTGTGCTTTCTTTGCAATTATGTTTATATGATGGGTATATATAGGCCTTTGACAAGCTCCCGCAAGGGAGGTTAGTTAGGAAGATTCAGTTACTAGGTATACATGGTGAGGTAGTAAATTGGATTAAGTATTGGCTCAGTGGGAGAAGTCAGAGAGTGGTAGTGGAGGATTGCTTCTCTGAGTGGAGGCCTGTGACTAGTGGTGCGCCACAGGGATCAGTGCTGGGTCTATTTAGTTATTTATCATCTATATCAATGATCTGGATGATAATGTGGTAAATTGGATCAGCAAATTTGCTGATGATACAAAGATTGGAAGTGTAGTGGACATTGAGGAAGGTTTTTAAAGCTTGCAGAGGGATTTGGGCTAACTGGAAAAATGGGCTGAAAAATGGCAGATGGAGTTTAATACAGACAAGTGTGAGGTATTGCACTTTGGAAGGAAAAACCAAGGTAGAACATACAAGGTAAATGGTAGGGCACTGAGGAGTGCAGTAAAACAGAGGGATCTAGGAATACAGATACAAAATTCCCTAAAAGTGGCGTCACAGGTAGATAGGCTAGTAAAGAGAGCTTTTGGTACATTGGCCTTTATAAATCAAAGTATTGAGTATAAGAGTTGGAATGTTATGGTGAGGTTGTATAAGGCATTAGTGAGGCTGAATTTGGAGTATTGTGTGCAGTTTTGGTCATTGAATTATAGGAGGGATATTAATAAGGTTGAAAGAGTGCAGAGAAGGTTTACAAGGATGTTGCTGGGACTTGAGAAACTGAGTTACAGAGAAAGGTTGAATAGGCTAGGACTTTATTCCCTGGAGCGTAGAAGAATGAGGAGAGATTTGATAGAGGTATATAAAATTATGATGGGTATAGATAGAGTGAATGCAAGCAGGATTTTTCCACTGAGGCCAGGGGAGAAAAAAACCAGAGGACATGGGTTAAGGGTGAAGGGGGGAAAGTTTAAAGGGAACATTAGGGGGGGCTTCTAAACAGAGAGTGGTTGGGAGTGTGGAATGAGCTGCCAGATGAAGTGATAAATGTGGGCTCACTTTTAACATTTAAGAAAAACTTCGACAGGTACATGGATGAGAGGTGTATGGAGGGATATGGTCCAGGTGCAGGTCAGTGGGACTAGGCAGAAATGGTTCGGCACAGCCAAGAAGGGCCAAAAGGCCTGTTTCTGTGCTGTAATGTTCTATGGTTTTATGGGTCCAGGACAGGTAGTGCCACTCAGGAATGTATGAGTAGAGTTTTTGTAACTTCGGAAATGTTAAAAACTGCCTTTCAGGAAGCCATCACTCAGGTCCAAAGTAAACTATTTCTCCGCCATGCTATTCCACATCAGCTTTGCTGTGGGAAGTATCTCCACTCACCTCTAGTATTGTGGCATATCCTTGTGGAGGTTATGCCACTTTTGTTATTTGTTTTCAAAAGTCTCCTGACGTGGGTCCTAATCTCACTGCAGAAACCAACAGTAAGTTCAGGGTGTGTATTACCCTACCAGAGGTGCTATATGTATATTGGATGATGTATTCAAACTGAGGCGTGGTTTACCTGCTATTGTCCAGACTTGGACACAACAGTTTCCCCCACTGAGGGATTATACTACTCAATTACTGATCTATGGACAATTAGAGTCTACGAAGACGTACTGCAGAGAAATGGGCCATCCTGCACTGGCTCGTCAAAGAGCAATACAGCACCAGTAAAGGTCTTTTGGCCCATCGAGTTCATGCTGATCATAGTGCCCACACAGCTATTTCTAATTGCCTGCATTTGGCCCATGTCTCTTCCAGCCTCGCCCCTCCATTTTCTTAAATTATACTATTGTACCTGTCTCAACCACTTCACCTGGTAGCTTGTTTCATTACTCGCCATCCTCTGTATGGAAAAAGTTGCCCCTCATGTCTTTTTTTTAATCTTTCCCCTCCCATCCTGAAACTGTGTCCTCTGGTTTAGGACCTTAGACCCTACAATATAGGAAGGGTGTGATTGCACTGGAGAGAAGATTCAGTAGGATGTTATGGGAATGGAGGGCCTGAGCCACAAGAAGAGACTGGACAGTGTGGGGCCCCTGAGCCACAACTAAAGACCAGACAGCGTAGGGCCCCTCCCATGGACCCCGAGCCACTACGAGACACCAGACAGGCTGTGGCCCCCTTCCCTGGAACCCGTGGACAAGGAGAGACCAGACAGGCTGTGCCCCCCTTCCCTGGACCTCAAGTCACAAGAAGAGACTGGACAGGATCTATCTACGAATGAGCTACCACAGCAATAACAAAGAAAGAAACACATCTTGTTACCTTATCCCTGCTGACCAGTGACCAACAAGACTTAATGCAGCACAGCGCAAAATCCATGCTCTAGACATAGTACAAGTTTGGAAGAACAGAAACTGTTAATTCTGCTCTGGATGTTTTTGCAGATATCAGTGTTGTAATCCTATCTCCAGCATTTGCTCCCTCTGAGTATGATATCCCCACAGGGAGTGCAGGATTGCAAAACTCACTTGGAAACAAACTGTCTATGCTCATGGCATTGCATTGGAACCCATCCTCTTGCTCAAAGGAGCAGCTGGAAACTCTGCAAACAATAGATGTCCTGGTGCATTTGGTGGATCTATCATCTGATAAGGTTTTAATATTGAATGGCCCAGGTTGACCACATCTGATGGCATTAGTGTCAAAATGGGGCAAAATCGGCAGGGGCAGTCATAGAGAGCGTGTTACACTGAAAAGATAGATTTGTAGAACAGGAGGAGAATTTACGTATTTGCTATCAGAAGTCCATGAGACGTAGGAGCAGAGTTAGGCCATTTGGCCCATTTGCTTCTGCTCTGCCATTCAATCATAGCTGATCTTTTTTCCCCTCCTCAGCCCCACTTCTCAGCCTTCTTCCTGTAACCTTTGATGCCGTATCTAATCAGGAACCTATCAAGCTCTGCCTTAAATACACCCAACAACCTGGCCTCCACAGCTGCCTGTGGTAATAAATTCCACAAATTCACCACCCTCTGAAGCCTGAGTGACAAACTGATGATAGCCACGAGATGTGCTTCATTGGGAGAATGCTATTCACTTTATAATTTATTCTTTCATGAGAAATGGGCATTGCTGGCTAGGCCAGATATTATTGTCCATATTTAATTGCTAAGTCATTTCAGACAGCATAGAGTATAACAGCACGTTACGCGTCCTTCAGCCTACAATGTTGTGCCAAACTTTTAACCCACTCTTAAGATCAAGCTAACACTTCCCTTCTATATAGCCCTCCTTTTTTCTATCATCCATTGCCAATCTAAGAGTTTTTTTAAATGTCCCTGCTGTGTGTCAGCCTCTACACCACCCTGGTAGGGTGTTTCAAGCTCTGACCACTCTGTTTCAAGAACTTACCTCTGACATTCCCCCCCCCCCCCCCCCCCATAGCTTCCTCCAATCACCTGAAAATTAAAGTAAAGACAATTGCTGTGAAGGAAGATTGGGAAAGGCGGATGTGCTTCTCTGAAGTACATTACTGACCTAGACAATCATTACTGACATCAACTTTATTTAATTACTTGAACTGAAAACGTTCTTGTTGCTTTGGGATATTGTGTCTCTAGACAAATCAGAGACTGTAGGTGCAGTAACTAGGGATCAACACACTAAATACTGGAGGAACTCGGCAGGTCAGATAGCATCTACGGGGAGAAGCGAATGGTCTCACCCATTAACATCAACTATTCATTTTCCTCCGTAGATACTGCCTGATCTGCTGAGCTCCTCCAGCATTTTGTCCGTGTTGCCCTATACACAAAACATAGAACAGTACAACAGAGTACAGAGCCTTTGGCCTCAAGTTGTGCTGACCTAAAACAAGATCAATCTAACCCTTCCGTCCCACAGGGCCCTGCATTTTTCTTTCATCGTTCTGCCTACCTAAGAGTCTCCTAAATGTCCCTAATGTATTTACCTCTACTGCCACCCCAACAGGGTTTTTCATACACTCAACACACTCTGTATATAATAAATAACTACCCCTGGTGTTCTCCCCCCCCCCCCCCCCCCATACTATCCTCCAAATACAGTCGGCCCTCCTTATCAGTGAGAGATTGATTCCGGGACCCCCCGCGAATACCAAAAAACGGGGATGCTCAAGTCCTTTATTTAACCTGGCTAAGTGCGGTGGTGCTCTTTAGGACCCAGTGGAACCCCGGACCTTATTTAACCTGTCTCATTGTGGTGGACAATAGGACCCGGTGGCGCAGCCCTGAATCCGCAATGTTTCTGTTCACGAAAATAATCACGATACGATTTAAAATAAAGTGGAAGTAATAAAGCAATCGGAAAGAGGTGAAACGCCATCGGGCATTGGAAAAGCGTTAGGCTACAGTCGGTCAACGATCAGAACAATTTTAATGGAGCATGTGAAAGGCCCTGCCCTGATGAAAGCTATAATTATTACTAAGCAATGCGGTGGTTTAATTATTGGAATACATACGTTTCTTAAGTGTTTTATATGCATAGAAAGGTAAAATATATACCTTATAATATATAAGGTATATATAAAATATATACCATATATATATATTAGTATACTATATACTAAGACAAACGTTTGACTAACTGACACTAAATAATACTAGATGTACCTGTTCTGACTTTAAATCCGACTTAAAGATTGACTCAGGAGCGGAACTCGTTCATAACCCGGGGACTGCCTGTACTTTTAGATCATCTCTAGATTACTTATAATACCTAATACAATGTAAATGCTATGAAAATAGTTGTTATACTGTATGGTTTAGGAAATAATCACAAGAAAAAAAAGTCTGTATGTGCTCAAACAACGAGTGCTGGAGAGAGAACTTCCGGGTTTTCCCGATCTGTGGTTGGTTGAATCCGCGCATGTGGAACCTGCGGATAAGGAGGGCCGACTGTACCTTAAAGTTGTGCCCTTTATATGAGCCATTTCTGCCTTGAGAAAAAAGGTCCAGGCAATCCAATCTTGTCATCTTGTACATCTCTATCGAGTCACCTCGCATCCTCCTTCACTCCAAAGGGAAAAGCCCCAGCTCACTCAACCTTTCCTCATGACATGTTCTCTAACCCAGGCAGCATCCTGGTCAATCTCCTTTGCAGCCTCTCTGACGCTTCCACATCCTTCCTATAATGAGGGGCCCAGAACTGAACAAAATATTCCAAGTTTGGTTGGAGTTTTATAGAGCTGGAATATTACTTCATGGCTCTAAAACTCAATCACAAAATAATTATAGTGATAATTTTAAGATACATCGGGCTAATCAAGAGGCACTTATAATTGTGTATCACCAGAAAGAACTTTAATTTCTGAATGTCTTACCCGATTTGTATCCAAGGCAGGGGTTCCCAATCTGGCATCCACAGACCCCTCGGTTAATGGTAGTGATCCATGGCATAAAAAAAGTTGGGAACTCCTGATCTAAGAGAATAGTTTGATCATAAGCATGCTCCTTGGTAGGGTCTCACTCAGATGCGGGAGAAGTATTTTAATACTATATTTCATCCATGCTGGTTAGTAATATTCTTGAGCCCACAATATTCTGACTTGGCTGCAAGTCCCACACCAGAAACTTGGGCATATAACTTGAGCTTCCTTTCCAATGAGGAAGAAATATTTTCAGAAATGCCTCTTTGTTAAGTGGACTGAGGGAAGGTAGGGCAATAAATATCGAGGGAAGTTAACTTTCAATAGACTTGTTCAGGGCCCAACATCAAGGCACCCTGGAAAGATGAGGTGGTTCTAAACAGAACTGGAGATGTCTATTTAACGCCAGAGGTGAAAGAAATCATCCTTTGCCTGTCAGTGTGTTAGCTAGGATCATGGAGGCCATAATACAGAGCCCTGTCCTCAACACAAAATGGGCGGAATTAAGTATCCTCCACAGAAAGGTAATATGGTTGTTTGCAAACCTCACACTCGGATATGTTGCTGTAATTATATGCAAGAAGGTTGGTAAATACACCTCGGGGTTGACTGAACGTGAGCATTTATTCTCTTGCTCTCAAATTTCTCCCACAAGTGCATATTATTAACATCATGCATGGGAATAGTTTCACATTTGAAATTTTGACTTCAGATTCACTAATGTTTTATGATGAAACTTGAACGACATGGTTTTATTACCACCTTGTAATCAATCCCAGATATGAATTTTTCCTTTCTTTTACATTCCTCCGTTAGAAGTTCTCCTCCCAGAAGGTGAAATAATCAGGGCACTTGAAGTGTGGAAAACGAGGATGATGGGCAGCTGCCCCTTGGAACCTGGTCTCCAGGGGAAATGAACTTACAGGTGTGGAATGTTCAGCCACTTGTGTAAATATCAGAAGCCACTAGGGACCATCGTCGGGTAGCTGACATGCCAAGATTCCAGTTCTAATATTTAACTCTTTTGCAGGGAATTTAGCAGTGGGGTCCTGTATCACCCATTCAACCGCTGATCTTCACCTAAGCTCTAATTTCTTGCTGTATTTCTTCTCCCATGATACTTGTTTGGTACAGGTTCTGAGTCTTGAGTGTTCTACTGGTACGCTATGGCTGTCGAGGTCAAGTCATTCAGTATATTTAAAGTAGAGGTTGATAGGTTCCTGATTAGTAAGGGTGTCAAAGATTGGGGTTGAGGGGGCACGGTAAAATGGCCGTCATCGAATGGCTGAGCAGACTTGATGGTCTAAATGGCCCAATTCGGCTCTAATATCCGGAGGTCTTACTGCTTGTGAAAAGTTGGAGACTCAAGAGAATTTTGGTGAAACTCAGCTGATCAGGTGGCATCAATGGAGGGAAACGGAAACTTGGTGCTTGTGAACGCAAACCTGAAATGTCACCGGTCCATTTCCCTCCAGTTGCTGCCTGACCTGCTGAGTTCCTCCAGCAGCCCGTTTTGCACTCTGTGGGAAATTACTCCACTGAGGAGATGGTACTTTCTGATTTCATTGTTAACCAGCTATTTTTGCTGCCTGATCTTGATGGCCCACATCTTGGCCTGTTGTCTGAACCAGTTGGACACGAGACATCTGAGCTGGACGTACTTTCCGGCTCCAGGTCGATAGTCCTGAAAAGTCATAGCTCTTCAAGTGCATATTTAAATATTGATTGAATACGCTAAGGGTTTCTGCTTCAGGGAGGATGAAAATCTTCCTCAGTATATATCTAATCCCTTCTCTATCTGTCCATTTAGATCTGTGCCCTGTAGTTTTTGACTACAGCAATGGATGTTCTTCCTATTAATTCTAACTCAGCCGGTTATAACTTTACACATCCCTGTTAAATCTCTTCTTTTGTTCTCTGTTCCAAAGTAAACATATCCAGTTTTGACACCACCCTTGTATCTCTCCTCTGCACCTTCTCCAGTGCATTCACATCTGTCCTGTAACGTGGTTGAAATTGGATGTGGTACTGAAGATGTTATCTAACTAGTATTGTATGCATTCAAGAATAGCCTCACTGCTTTTACATTCTGTGCCTCGGTGAATAAAAGATCTCTTGTGTATCTTAACCACCTTTTATTGGCCTGTCTTTTCCCCTTCAAGACATATAACCTTAGGTACCTCTATTCCTCCCACATTACTTGATATCCTTCCCATTTACTGTCGTTCGTTATCTTTGATGTATTTCCTCACACCTCTCTGCATTAATCCCCATTTATTATTTTCTGTCCAGCTAGCCAGATCATAATTTATCTGTACCTATGTTTTCAAATTCCTTTTAAAACTTAAAAGTTTAAATCCATTAATCATCAGCATGAGATTCTGCAGATACTGGAAATGCAGAGCAACACTGACAAAATGCTGGAGGAGTTCAGCAGGTCAGCATGGAGAAGAATAAAGAGTCGACGTTTTGGGCTGAGATCCTTCATTGTTATTACTGCATTAATCCTCCTTTGAGTTAACTCCCATTTATAGTCCAGTCCTTCAAAATATTTTTATGATGAAATTTTTAAAAAAATTCTGCTGCTGCAGTGAATTAATTTGTTGGCTTTGTGCCATGTTGTATGGCATGGGCAATCGTGGTCCTTCCATGACCAGAATTGTTCTTGCCAGTTTTTTTTCTACAGAAGTGGTTTGCAGTTGCCGCCTTCTAGGCAGTGTCTTTACAAGATGGGTGACCCCAGCCGTTATCAGTACCTTTCATAGATTGGTTGCCTGGGATTGGTGGTCGCATACCAGGACGTGATATTTACTGGCGACTCGTATGACCATTCACCACCTACTCCCATGGCTACACCCTAATCGGATGGGCTAAGCAGGTGCTACACCATGACAACGGATGACCTGCAGGTCAGCAGAAGAGAGGAGCGCTTTAGACCTCCTTTGGTAGAGATGTATCCCCACCCCACCAACATTACTGAATGCTACCATTTCATAGAATCAACATTGAGATAAAATTTGTTATAATTACCTTCGGATCTTGTGTGATTGTTGGGCATCCAACTAGGCCCGAGTTTTGGAATTGGTTCATTATTATACCGAGATACAGTGAAAGACGTTTTGCATGTTATCTGGGCAAATCAATCCAGATGTTACTACACGACAGCAGTACAAGGGGAAATCCATAGTAGAATGCAGAAGGTAGTGTTACAGCTACGGAGAAAGCATTGTGCAAGTTGGTGAATCAGCTGCAAGGACCATGACAAGGTAGGTTGAAAGATACGGAGTCCATCTTTAGTAACACACTCAAAATGCTGAAGGATCTCAGCAGGTCAGGCGGCACCTATGGAGAGGAATAAAAGAGTGAATGTTTCGGGTTGAGACCCTTCATCAGGGCTGGAAAGAAAGGGTGAAGAGGCCAGAATAAGAAGGTGGGAGAGGGCAAGTCGTACAAGCTGGAAGGTGATGGGTGAAAGCAGGTAAGGGGGGTGGTGAGTAGGTGGGCAGGGGAGGGAGGATGAAGTGAGAAGCTGGGAGGTGACGGGTGGAAAAGGTAAAGGGTTGAAGAGGAAAGAATCTGATTGGAGAGGAGAGTGGACCGTAGGAGAAAGGGAAAGAGAAGGAGAGTTTATCTTTATTGTACAAGAGCCCTGTAACAGCAGATGGAAGCTATCCTTGAGCCTGGCGGTGTGTGTTTTCAAGCTTTTGCATCTTGTTCCTAGCAGAAGGTTAGAAGAGGGGACGACCAAGATGGCAGGGGTCGTTGATTATTTAGCGATACTGTGCGGAGTAGGTCCTATCAGCCCTTCAAGCCAAGCTGCCCCAGCAACCCTACAACCCCGAGTTCTCCCTAACCTAATCCTGGGACAATCTGAAATGACCATCGAACCAACCCAGTACATCACTGGACTGTGGGAGGAAACTAGAGTGCCTGGGGAAAACCCCACACATTCTATGAGGAGGTCGTAGAGAGACTCCTTACAGAACGTTGGCGGAATTGAGCTCTGAGCTCCGGAATGCCCCAAGCTGTTGTCGTGGCCTGCTGGTCGCTATACTACCGATTACATAGGCTGCTTTTCCTAGCCAGTGGGAAGTGTTAATGATAGACTAGCTGGCATTCACAATTGTCAGCAATTACTTATGGTCATGTGTAGAGCAGTGGCCATATCAAGATGTGATGCCTGGTCCACATTTTGTTTCCAATTACCTTGTGCAGTTCAAACCTCATTGTAGGAAAGATGTGGACGCTCTAGAATCAAAGTTCAAAGAAATTTATGATCAAATTACATATATGTCACCATATACAATTCTGAGATTCATTTTCTTGTGGGCTTACTCAATAAATCCATCGAATAGTACCTACAACGGAATCAATGAAAGACTGCCCAACTAGGATGTTCAACCGGAGTGCAGAAGACAATGAACTGTGCAAATACAAAAAGAAGAAATAATATACTAAATAAGCAATAAATATCGAGAACATGAGGTGAAGAGTCCTTGAAAGTGAGTGCATTGCTTGTGGGAACATTTTAGAGATGAGGCAAGTGAAGCTGAGTCAAGTTATCCCCTTGGGTTCAAGAGCCTGATGATTGAAGGGCAGTAACTGTTCCTGAACCTGGTGATGTGAGTCCTGAGGTTCCTGTGCCTTCTTCCTGATGGCAGCAGTGAGAAGAGAGCATGTGGTGGGTGGTGAGGGTCTTTAATGATCCCTGCTCTCCTGCAACAAAGCTCCATGTAGATGTATGCAATGGTTGGGACAGTTTTACCTGTGATGGACTGGGCCGTATCCACTACTTTTGTAGGATTTTCCATTCAAGGGCATCGGCGGTTCCATAACAGGCTCCGATGTAGCCAGTCAATACACTCTCCACCACACATCTATAAAAGTCTGGTAAAGTTTTTAATGTCACGTCGAATCTCGGGAAACTCCTGAGGAGGCAGAGGTGCTGCCATGCTTTCATCGTTATTGCAGAGAGAGTGCAGAGGAGATGTGCCAGGATACTGCCTGGACTCGAGGGAATGTCTGTGATCGGTTGAGCAAGCTTGGGCTTTTCTCTGTGGAATTAAGGAGGATGAGAGGAGACTTGATTGAGGTGTACAAGATGATAGGATGTATTGACAGTGTGGATAGCCAGAGGCTTTATCCCAGGGCAGGAATGGCTAATAAGAGGCGGTATAATTTTAAGGTGAAAAGAGGAAAGTACGGGGGGGGGGGGGGGGGGGGGGGTGCAATGACAGAGGTTGGTTCTTTACATAAAAATTGTTGGGTGCCTGGAACATCCTGCTGCAGCTGCTGATCGAGGCAAGGTACATTAGGGAACTTTTTAAGAAACTGTTCGATAAGCACAAGGATAATAGAAAAATACAGAGCATTGCAGGAGGGCCTGCACTGTACTGTAATGTTTACACTCTATAAGAATACCTGTGATCAGGAGTATGCTCTTGGATCCAGATTCTGTCCTTTTAACCTTGGTTGGGAATGGGGTGGTTTAAACTTTGAAATAGTAGAATTCCTGTGTTAAGGTGGAATTGGTTTGAGCCTTACTCTTGAAAGGTCTAATTTAATGTCAGAAAAATTCATACAACATCCATCCTGAAATGCTTTTACTTCGCAACCATCCATGAAAACAGAGGAGTGCCCCAAAGAACGAACGACAGTTAAGCATAAGAACCCCGAAGTCCTCCCCGCACCAGGAAAAAAAAAGTATCAGCACCCACCACCGAGCGACAGCAAAGCAATAGTAAAGACACAGACTTGCAGTTACCCCAAAGACTTTGCGTTTCACCCAGCATTCGACATACCACAGGCTCCCCCCTCTCCCTAATAAGGGAGAAGGAGGTGTCTCAGTTTTTTTCCCAGCGAGTGGAGAGACATAACAAACAACTCATTGGTTTACGATGTTAGAAGTCCATTACGACACTTTTTCCAAGCTGTGTTCTCAAAGATCCCAGGTCTTTGGGCACACAGCAGTAGATTTTCCGACTCCCCCGCCGACACACGGGTCTCCTGCGGTGACACTGACCCTTGATCCGCCCGTCTCCAGAGCCCAGAGATCCCAGGCTTCCAAATCTGAGCCGGACTCTCAGGCCGAACAATGGCCAGTCCTGTAACCCCAAGAGTGGGTCCCATTCCCACAAAGAACCAAAGTCAGTGTGAAAGGGAACAAAAAAGATATTAAAGATGGAAATAGAGCTGTTTCTGAAGATGCAAGCAAAGGAGTTGCCGTTTAGTGCCATCTTAACTTTGCTCTGCCTTCCAGAACAGAAAGATAGAGCAAGTTGGTGCTCCGGTGTAGTAAAGAGTGAGTGCTGCGCTGTCAGGCGGAGATACTTTCTCTTTTGAGACTTACTTAGGCCCTGGTGGAGTACAGGTCATCGATGACCTCCTGCCTTCATCATCCTCTGAAGTCGATGGTATGGTGGGAGTCCATCAACACTTCTTCAATCCATTGCAGCCATCATACTGGGGATTGGCTTATACAGCTTTTCCCGTTTCAACCTCTCACGATTGGGTTGGACTTTGAGAGGCTCTTGTTTGAGAGCCGTGCCTTAATATGAGCGTGACATCAATAAAATTAATAAGAAAAATTTCTTCGCCTGTAGAGCAATTAGACTGTGCAGCTCACTCTAACATGGAGAAGTCAAGGTGAATAATGGCCTTTAGAAAGGATTAATACATATAAAATAGAACGAGTGGATAGACAGAGACTTGTTCTGAGGTTGGAGATGGCTAACGTGAAGGGGCATAGTTTTAAGGTGAATTATAAAGTGGATGAATACATATAGGAAAAATGGAAATAGAAGGATATGTTGATGAGGTTAGTAGGTAGGAAGATGCTTAAATGAGATGTAAAGAATGCTCAGATTAATAGGGCTAAATGCTCTTTTTCTGCCCCCTTGAGCTCTGTGCAGCCTCTATCAATGGCCCAGTTCTGACCACCACTTTTCGTCCGACTTCCCACAGAACCCATGGAGAGCTCAGGATGACTCATCAGACCATTTGAGATACAAATTAAGTTTCCTTATTTTCCTCTCCTTTCCTGTCTTTCTCTGCTTGACAAGGTGCCAACAGCAAGCTTGTAAAGAACCGCCATGTGAAGCATTGTGACCACAGATTGGCATCCTGGGGCTCTGCTCTGTTCTGTGGCTTCCAAACCATTGGGCGTTCTGGATCACTATTAATTGATTCCAAAATGTGCACTTGCAGACACTTCCTATCCCTTTGTACACCCAGGTTTGAAAAATGAGAAGCAGAAAAGAAGACTTAATATTAAGCTCTGAACTGCCGACAAGAGTAAGATAAAAGATTTATTTGTTACATGCAAAATGTGTTGCATGTGTCTGATCAAATCAGTGAGGATTGTGCAAGTGTCCCCATGCTTCCGACGCCAACATAGCATTCCCATCAACTCTCTAACCCTAACAGTGTGTCTTTGGAATGTGGAAGGAAACTGAGGCTTGGACAGTTTAAGTGCTGGGCGAGATTGAAAAGGCTGGAGGCGAGAGGTTCAGCTTGATGCTCTGCAAGATTTATTCGTCTCTGTGCTGAACGGAGGCTGTGGCCTGCAGCTAATGGTCACAGCTTCTGCTGGATCAGCCGCTGGCCTCCTGTCCATGGACTTACTTTCGTGAACTTCAGTCCTGAATGTTAATTGCTTACTTTTATCGTTGGCACAATTTTTTTTTTTCTCTGCACATTGGGTGTTTGGTGGACTTTTGTTTTAATGAGTTCTACTGCGTTTCTTTGTTTTGTGGCTGCCTGTAAGGAGATGTATCTCAAGGCTGTATATAGTTGACACACTTCGATAATAAAAGTACTTTGAACTTTGGAAGCTGGAGCACACAGAGAAAACTCACGCAGTCACGGGAAGAATACGCAAACTTGTTACAGACAGTGGTAAAAATCGAATCCCAGTCTTACAGTTGGTACTGTAATAGTGTTATGTTACTTGCTATGCTATTGTACCACCCTACAAGGTTTGTACATGTGCTAAATAGACTTGTGGAGATACAAGTTTGCCTTCATATGATATTAGTAAATCAGTCCCTCTTTGAGAAGTAACTAGTCACTGTGGCATGAGGTTATTGAGTCCTTAGGAGTTTGTGAAGATTCAGCATAACAATATAAAACTTTGACAAACTTTTATAGATGTGTAGTGGAGAGTATATTGACTGGCTGCATCACAGCCTGGTATGGGAACACCAATGCCCTTGAATGAAAAATCCTATGAATGTAGTGGATATGGCCCAATACATCACGGGTAAAGCCCTCCCCACCACTGAACGCTTCTTCATGATGTATCATTCATCACCCACCACCCAGCTCATGCTTTCTTCTCACACCACCAGGTACAGAAACAGTTATTACCCCTGAACCATAAGGCTCCTGATCCAGAGGGGGGTAGGTTCACTCAACTTCACTTGCCCCATCACTGGAATGTTCCCACAACCTGTGGACACACTTTCAAGGACTCTTCCTCTTATGTTCGTGATTTATTATTTATTTATTATTATTATTCTTTTTGAGTTTGCATAGTTTGTTGTCTTTTGTACACTGGTTGAATGCCCAAGTCAGTGCGGTATTTCAGTGAATCTGTTATGGTTGCTACTCTGTGGATTTGCTGAGTAGATCTGCAAGAAAATGAATCTCCGTGTTGTGTATGGTGACATGCATGTATTTTGGTAATAAATTAACTTTGAACTTTGAGTGCAAGCATTGTTGCATGGGGCTGTGTGCTGTCAAAGGGGTACAGCGTTTAATGGGAAGGAAGCCAACAGTTAGTCAAAGATGAAAAATGAGTTGGTTACATATAGTCTGTTCTTCCCTCCTCTTCCAGTAAGCATGAATTATGGGAAGGTTTCGTTGCGAGGTAGATAATAGAGGCGGTGCATAGTTCAATTCTGAATGGTGTTTTATTATCATCTCCTGCTTTCTGAGGTTGGCTTGGCTGGAGGGTTTTTTTGGTGCCAAAGGGGAAACTTTCTCAGTGACTCGGGGAAACGAACTTGTTTGCAGCAGGAGAGGGGGACGTCCTTACTCTTCACCTCGAGCAAAATGTCTGTACAAAATGTATCTGCCCTTCTCATGAGTGTGGGGAATTCCTCTGGATGCTCCAGTTACCTCCCACAGTCCAAAGCTGTACTAGTTAGGAGGTTAATTGGTCATTGTAAATTGACCTGTGTTTAGGCTAGGGTTAAATAGGTGGGTTGCTAGGCAGTGTGACTCATTTATCCTAAAGGGCCTGGTTCACACTGTACCTCTATATTAAAAAAGACTAAAATAAAATCAGCCTCGGGCTTCATAGGAGGAGAATGGCTTTGTTTCTCTGCAGCATGAACTAAATTGTACACATTCCACGTCACCATGGAGACTCTTTTAGAGCCAGTTGGGAAATTAAGGAAGCAGAGTGCTTGGCTCAAAGCAAGGCTGCAGGTGGTACATTCTCCCTGTGACCGCGTGGGTTTCCTCCAATGTTCCGATTTCCTGGCACGTTCCGAAGGCAGACGGGTGTTAGTATGCACCTCCTCTCTGTATGCTGACTCGTCGTTCTTACACCATGGTCCTGAAAAACGTCGTCTTGTTTTTACAGTGTACTGTGCCAGCAGTTATGGTCGAAATGACAATAAAAAGTGACTTGACTTGTAGGTGTCAGGAGCATGGCAATACTTGCAGGCTGCCCCCCAGCTCATCCTCAGGCTGTTGGTATGAGTGATGCCTTTCACTGCTTGTTGCGATGTTCCTATGACAAATAAAGCGAATCTTTAAAACTTTCAATCTTAGTTCTGCTGAGGGAATGCTGTACTACCAGAGAGAATGCTCTTCGAGATGGTAAAGAAATGTGTGCGTAGAACAACGTAGTTGTCAAAAGATGAATAACGGGATTACTTTCTGAGGAACCTTTTGAAGATTTAAAGATTAAAGACAAGCTTTATTTGTCATATCTACATTGAAACATGCTGTGAAATGTGTCATTTCTGTCAAATCAAATCGGTGCTGGGTAGGCCACAAGCATCGCCATGCTTCAGGAAACCAGAGCAGCAGGTGGAAACGTGTGGTAACAGTGACAGTGTATAAACTTCCTACAGACAACGGCAGAAATTGAACCCCAGTTGGTGATTGCTGGTGCTTAATAGTGTTACACTAACCTCTATGCTATCGTGCTGCCTCTGGGAAATCTGTATCAGGTGGCCACTGTGTTTGCCCGCATAACAACTGGCCCTGTATTTCAGAAGATTAGTGTGGTTATACACAGATCTAAGGTGGCAAGCAATCGATGATAATCATGCATTGTATTCTCCTAAGTTCCGGCCAGTACTATTTGTCTGGATTATCCTGGACCTGACTTTTTGCCTTGGGGTTGTCCTTGCGTCTGCTCCACATTTGCAGTCGCACAGTTTTCAATGCACTCCTGTCATTGCTGGTGTGGTTCGCTCTCAAAGCGGAACACGCCGTGGGCAGCAGCTATCCCACTCGCTGTAGATATTGCGGACACAGATTCTGCAGCTGCTGTAAGTTCAGGGTAACTCTCACAAAAATGCTGGAGTAACTCAGCAGGTCAGGCAGCATCTATGGAGAGGAATAAACAGTGGATGCTTTGGACAGCCTGAAATATCAACTGTTTATCCTCTCCATGAATGCCTGACCTGCTGAGTTTCTCCAGCATTTTGTGTGTCATACTGTGAATGGCATTGGGTGGCTGTCAATGGTAACTGTTGGAGAGCAGAGAGGCTGAGTGCCTCAAGTGGAAAAGTTGCTCTTCTGATAGTGTAGCACTTACCCGGTGGCACAGTAGTGCAATTATTGTGAACCTCATGTAATGTTGGAAAATGTTTTTTATTTTTCAGTTCTGTCTTGGTGGCGTCTAGTTTCCCGTTTGCTCATTCCTACTCCACACACCAAATGGTTAACAGACACAATAATCATTCCTGTAGTTGAAATCAAAGTTTTGTACTGGGCTATGTATACTGGCTGGTGTAAACAACTTAAAATTCTTCCCTGAAACTGCACAAATGCTTCACACTTGAATTGAGAATTAACAAATGGTGTTTAGAATGGTTCTTTTAGGTGGGGACCCTTCTAATGTGCAGTGAATAGTCCTTTATCAGGAAGTGGGCAGATTCTCCAGAATTCTTTTAAAAATGATTTCTAGAATATTAAAACTAGGGAATATTCAATGCCGGGGAGTTTGCAAGAGAAATCACTGGACTCCCAGTCAATTGTAGGACTTTTTCATTTTAAAATCTTTTTATTAATTATTATTGAAGATTAAAAAAAGATATGTTAAGTCAATATGTCATTATGTACAATAAGGAATTAAATTAGCAAATAACTGATTAATATTTTAATCAATATTTTTAATTAATAATAATATTAAGTGTTAATATTTTTTTGAAAGAAAAAGAAGGGGAAAAAAGAACCCCTACTAACTGGAAAAAAAAACAAACAAAAAAAACCCAAAAAACCCATTGGGAACACAACCCTGGAGCTATACATCATACAAGCTTCCATTTTTTTAAAAAAACATCAATCCGCCAACTCAAATCCACTTAAAGAAAAATCGGAAGGAAACCATATTAATTAACTCAAATCAGATGATAGTAGCGGGCAAATGAACCCCACCTTTTCTCAAAATCAGATCGAAGATCGAAAGTTCGACTTCTGATTTTCTCCAAACTAAGACATAACATCACCTGAGAAAACCATTGTAACAATTGTAGGACTTTAAAAAAAAATTTTCAAGGTATTTCTTTCTATCTCACGTCAAGTTTATTGTCATTTAACTAACTATACACTGTCAAACGAGACAATGTTTCTCTGGACCAGGGTGTAAAGCACAGTAATACACATAACACACAATGACTTATGAAGGTAAGGATAAAATCTACAAATGAATTACCGTAGATTCCGGATTTTAAGCCGCTACTTTTTTCCCACATTTTGAACAGCTTTGAACTTTGCGGCCAATAATCCGATGCGGCTAATGCAAGGTTTTTTTCATGCCGCCTCGTAAACATTTTGCCTCGTAACAGTAGACCAATAAAATTGATGAGTAGTTCACAGAGGTCCAATGAAATTGTACGATAAATCAAGCGCACTTTCACAATTAAATTATTGTAAATCAGTCATTTGTACTCACCCTCATCAACATGGAAAACACTCGAAGCATTGTGCTACCTACCCTCTTAGTTTAAACTATATTTGTTTTCTGTACTACATCGCGGGATGCTATGACGACACACCCGGTTTCGCGGCGTCTTGTGGGAAAATGCCGTTTGCGATGAAACGGAAAGGAGGGGGGGAGCGGCGGAGCGGCTTTGGATCTGAGCGAAATCTGCTTTTAAATGCCGTTTGCGATGAAACGGAAAGGAGGGGGGAGCGGATTCCGCGAGCGGCTTTGGATCCGAGCGAACTCTGCTTTTAAGTTAAAGGTATCAATAACTTTTCCTGGTAGGCTGCAGTATATATATTTTTTACCAGTCGTTAGGAGATATTGGAATGTTGTTCAGTAAAGAAGTATACGCAACGTATA
This sequence comes from Hemitrygon akajei, assembly GCF_048418815.1. Taxonomy (NCBI): domain Eukaryota; kingdom Metazoa; phylum Chordata; class Chondrichthyes; order Myliobatiformes; family Dasyatidae; genus Hemitrygon; species Hemitrygon akajei. The sequence goes on along the minus strand of NC_133140.1, from coordinate 72,355,663 downwards.
TTTAAAAGTAGCCGCGTACGGGCACGGTTCGAAAAAAAGCATTTGCAATATGTATTTGTTTTTGTTACCATATGGATTTAATTAAAAGTTAAAAAAATCCTCACGTGTAATATCTTTCTGTGTAAATATCTCATATTACAACGTGGGACACCTGCGGCCTAAAATCCGGTGCGGCCTTTACATTTAAAAAAATGATTTTATTTCTAAAATTAGTGCCAGCGGCTAAAAATCAGGTGCGCTCTGTAGTCCGGAATCTACGGTACTCATAACTAAAGAAAGCAAAGTGCATATATAGTGTAGGGTACAGAACAAATTAAGCAGTGACACTTCGAATGCGATGCGTTCTTTTATAATTCTGCCAGATACACGCACTCCTCTGCCCATTTATCTACCATTTTAATTGCTTTGCTTTTAGCAATCTTGATTCTGTTGATTGTAACCTGAGCTTTGGAATTCTGTTCTTAAACTCTTCATGCCTTTAGGATAACCCCCTTTGATCTGGACCACCAGAAGCATAGCTGTTCTAACAGCCCTTAAAACTTCTCTGAAATATTTTGGATGCTCTGCTGCATATTGTACGATACAGACCAGTTGCTTGAGACCCTATCCTGCTGGGATTTTTCCAAGTCTGGCTTGTTTAGATTGGAATGCAGAAGTTTATTTGGTCAGAGCCCCCCTCCCCCCATGGATGGGAATGGCTAGCATCATCTGGTCTGCTGCTGGTGTAGTGGTATCAGCACTGGACTTCAAGGCAGATAGATGGCCCTGAGTTCAAACCCAGCCGGGTCCCAACCTGGGCAGCAGCAGTATCCGTGCGGAAGAAAGGCCTGGCAATCCTCTTCTGTGTTTTGCCATGAAAACCCTATGGACCATGAGGTCACGAAGAGTCGGACTCGACCAGACGACTGGACGGCAACAGCAGCATCAGCTCAACACCGGTCTGTGGAAGAACGTGGGCAGGCTGGAAGAGTGGGCAAGCAAATGACAGCTGGAATACAGCCTCGCGAAGTATGGGCTCGTGCACTTTGTTAGGAAGAATAAAGGTGTCGACTATTTTATATGGAGAGGGGATTCAGAAATCAGAGGTGCATATATGGAAGTCAAAGTTTAGAGTAAATTTATTATGGAAGTATGTAAATGTGTTTGGATCTACTGGGCCGTTTAGGCTGTAAGTAGTACTTAATGTGACAGAATGCTGACCATGTTGTGAATGTCTATAATAATCTGAATCAAAGTGCTAGTAAAGGAATGATCACCCGTGGTAAATTGGGGAACCGCTTCCTCGATAACCTCCCCACCATCTGCCAAAAGCGATACTTCTCGGTGACTGAACATTTTAAGTCTGATTCCCATTCCAGCATGTCAGTCCATGGCCTCCTCTTGTGCCAAGATGAGGCTACCCTTGGGGTGGAGGGGCAACACCTTATATTCCATCTGGGTGACCCCCAACCTGATGGCATGAAGATCGATTTCTCCTTCTGGTGAACAAATTCCACCCACACCCCTCCTCCCTTTCCTCTATTCCCCACTCTGATATTTCACTTCTTCTCACTTGCCTGTTACTTCCCCCTGGCTCCCCTCTTCCTGCCCTTTCTCCCATGGCCCACTCCCCTGTCCTACCAGATTCCATTTTCTTTAGCCCTTTATCTTTCCTACCCCGTCTGGCTTCACCTATCACCTTCCAGCTAGTCCCTTTCCCCTCCCCGCCGCACCTTTCTTTCTGGCTTCTTCCCCTTTCCTTCTCAGTCCTGAAGAAGGGTCTTGGCCTGATACGTCAACTGTTTACTCTTTTTTGTACATGTGGCCTACCCTACTGAGTTCCTCCAGCGTTTTTAATGTTAGTAAAGGAATGTCACGGTGTTGGAAAAGTGTTTACATTTGAATAAATCTGATAAAAAGCTCAGAGTTGAATATTTGCCCATTTTAGCTTTATTCTCTGGGGCATTAAAGAAGAGTTGTACAGTTAGAAACGGGCCCTTTGGCCCATCCTTTCTGTGTTGAATTTTTTGACCCATCACACTTGTAAGTCATTTGGCCACCGATTTGGGGCAGTGCTGGCAGCCATTTCTTCCTTCCTGACCACCACCACACGACCAAATCCTATTCCACCTTTCCTCATAACTCAAGTCCTCAGGTTCCGGCGACGTCCCTGTAAATTTTCTCTGTACTCTTTCAATCTGATTGATACCCAGGTGACCAGAATTGCAGATGATGTTGTGCTGAGAGACGAGCCTATGCAGCAGACATTTACTGATGACAGCATTTGTATTCTGCCTCTGGCAGTGGACGACTGGGAGCCTCTTCATGCCTTTCCACATTCCCCAGATGTGCGAAGGATGTTGGCCACTGCTTTTGTTTTATTTTTTTGGACAGGTCTTCCCAGCTGGTGGTCCTGACACATATGGCCAGCTCAGTCTGTGGTTGCCTCCAGCTGCTCCTTAAGTCAGGAGCTGGCAGTACAGCCTGCCATTTGTACGTGTTGAAGACAGCTGAAGAACAGCAGGAGTTCTGGAGTCTTGGCTTCTCTTGACAAATATCGCCCAATATTAAAATAACTCCATGCTCATCTGAATTGTTCTTTGCGAAGGTGCCAGCTGAGGCTCCAAGTTGGCTGTTCCTTTGACTCACAGTCAGAAGGTTGTGGGTTCAAGCCTTGGACTGTGCAAACAATGTGGAATGTGCAGTGATCCTGTGGGATGGAGCAGGACAGGCTTGTTCAGTCCTTTGTGTCTGCCCTGTTATTTTATTGTGGTTTTTTTTATGTACTGCATTGGATCCGGAGTAAGTCATTTTGTTCTCCTTTACACTCATATACTCCATTTTCTACCCTCCAGCCATACTCCCTTCTTGCTGCTACAGTTGAGAAGTAGGTACAGGAACCTTAGGTTCCACACCACTAGGTTTCAGAAACAGTTACTCCCCTTCAGCCACCAGGCTCCTGAACCAGCATGGATAACTTTGCTCACCTCAACTCTGAATTGATTCCACAACCTAGTTTTTCGTTGATTCTATTGTGTGTGTGTTTTTTTTTGTTCCACTGTGAATGCCTGCAAGAAAATGAATCTCACGGTAGTATATGGTGGCGTATACGTGCTTTGGTAATCTTTCCTATCCTTTATCGCTGGCTCCCCTTCTGTCCAAAAATCTATCAACCCTCCGTAGACCTTGCAAATGGTGACACCACTGAAGAGGGGGAAATCGTGCCTCTGAATAGAGACCTGCATTCTTTCAGAGTGCATCCCACTCAGTGACTGATCATCCACAGGGCTCCGGGACAGGAAATGCCAAAGATTTCACGGTGCTCTGACTGATGGAATTCTTTCATCTCTAATCCCTACGTTACCAGTGCTTTAACATAACGTTTAGGGGCTGCACACCACCATTTTGGCCTTTATTTAGTCCCATAATCTCATGACCTTTTTGAACAAGCAGATTACCTGGTCATATTTTGCTCCTGTTTGTGGGAGTCCAGCACCTTATCGGCATGGTGGTGCAGCAGTTAGCGTAATACTTTACGCCGCCAGTCATCAGAAGACTGTGGTTCTGCTCTCTATCAACTACAGCCCAGTGTTCAATACCATCATCCACTCAAAACTAAGCAATAAGTTCCGAGACCTTCACCTCAATACCTCCTTTGTGCATCTGGATCCTCAATTTCCTCACTTGCAGTTCAGATTGGCAATAACATTTCCTCCACAATCTCCGTCAGCACAGGCTGTGTGTTTAAACCCCTTGCTCTACTCGCTTTACAACTATGACTGTGTGGTTAAGCACAGCTCCAGTGCCATATTTAAGTTTGCTGATGATACCACTGTTGTAGGCCAAATCAGAGGTGGTGATAAATCAGCATATAGGAGGAATATTGAAAATCTGGCTGAGTGCTGTCGGAACAACAGCCTCTCATTCAGTATCTACAAGACCAAGGACCTTATTATAGACTTCAGGAGAAGGAAGCCAGAGATCCATGAGTTACTCCTCATTGGAGGATCAGAGGTGGAGAGGGTTAGCATCTTTAAATTCCTAGGTGTTATTATTCCAGAGCATCAGTCCTGGGCCCAGATCGTAAGAGTAATTACGAAGAAGGAATGGCAGTACTTCTACTTCCTTAGGAATTTGGGGAGATTTGGTGTGATATCTAAAACATTGAAAAACTTCTGTAGATGTGTGGTGGAGAGTATATTGACTGGCTGCATCACAGCCTGGTATGGGATCACCACTGCCCTTGAACAGAAAATCCTACAGAAAGTAGTGGATATAGCCCAGCTCATCACTGGTAAAGCCCTCCCAACCATTGAGTGCATCTGCAAACGTTTGTACATGAAATGCTGTCACAGGAAGGCAGCATCCATTATCAAGGACCCCCCTACTACCCAGGACATGCTGTCTGATCGCTGTTGCCATCAGGAAGAAGGTACAAGAGCCTCAGGACTCACACCATCACGTTCAGGAATAGTTACAACCCCTCAAGCATCAGGCTCTTGAACCAAAAGGAATAACTTCATTCAACTTCACTTGCACCATCATTGAAATGTTATCACAACCTAAGGACTCACTTTCAAGGACTCTTCATCTCATATTGTCAATATTTGTTGCTTATTTATCATTATTATTTCTTCTTTTTGTATTTGCACAGTTTGTTGTCTTTTGCACTCTGGTTGAATGTCCTAATTGGGTGCTCTTTCATTGATTCTGTTTTGGTTATTATCCTATAGATTTATTGAGTATGCCCACAAGAAAATGAATCACAGGATTGTGTATGGTGACATTTATGTACTTTGATAATAAAATTCACTTTGATCTTTGAAGTTCGTTAGTTTTCACACTGCAAATCTCAAGGCTACCCTGTCTTGTGTCTTTCTCATTATCATATTTTTCATCAATAGCATGCAGATTAGTGCTCTTTTTCAAACTGCAACTTGATGTTTTATCTTTTTCTCTTCTCTGTGTAGTCTGTTTATTTTTGTCTGCCTGGTATTGTGTCCTACTTTGTCACTTTCTGTAGAATCAGAATCAGGTTTATTGTCACTGGCATGTGACATGAAATCTGTTAACTTAGCAGCAGCAGTTCAATACAATACATAATATAGCAGTGAGAGAAAAATAATAATAAATAAACAAGTAAATCAATTATGTACTGTATATTGAATAGATATTTTTAAAAATGTGCAAAAACAGAAATACTGTGTATTTAAAAAAACTGAGGTAGTGTCCAAAGCTTCAATGTCCATTTAGGGATCGGACGGCAGAGGGGAAGAAGCTGTTCCTGAATCACTGAGTGTGTGCCTTCAGGCTTCTGTGCTTCCTACCTCATGGTAATAGTGAGAAAAGAGCATGCCCTGGGTGCTGGAGGTCCTTAATAATGGACGCTGCCTTTCTGAGACACCGCTCCCTAAAGATGTCCTGGGTACTTTGTAGGTTAGTGCCCAAGACGGAACTGACTAGATTTACAACCTTCTACAGCTTCTTTTGGTCCTGTACAGTAGCCACTCCATACCAGATAGTGATGCAGCCTGTCAGAATGCTCTCCACAGTACAACTATAGAAGTTTTTGAGTGTATTTGTTGACATGCCAAATCTTTTCAAACTCCTAATAAAGTATAGCCACTGTCTTGGCTTCTTTATTTCTACATTGATCTGCATTGGTCTGGTGAATGTGAGCCCCTGCCACAACAGTATCACAATTTGTTTTGCCTGGTTGCTTTAGACGTCATAATTTTGTTTACACTCACTTTCATTCCTGGCTGCAACTCAGTAGTGTCTGTCTCCTACTTCCATTGATACATTAATTTCAACTGCACTTTTAAATGCAAATTGTGCTTCATTTAGGAGCAGTTTTTCAATGCTTTCTTGTAAGATTCCACAAAGTAAAGAGTCTCTCAGTGCATCATTGAGCCCATCACTGAACTGACAATTTCTTTAATTCGTCAACGTATGCTAAAATGGACTCCCCTTCCTTTTGATTCAGCTTATGATACCTAAAGCGTTTTGCATTCAACAGTGTTCCAAATGTTCCTATGTTACTTTCATGACATCAGCAAAGCTAATTTTGGCTGGTTTGGTTGGAGCAGTCAAATTTCTAAGTAAACTGTGTGTTTTCCACCTATTACACGCAGTAATGCTGGCACTTATTTTTCATTGGCTATTTCAATTGCTTCAAAATACTGTTCAATTTGTTCGGTATACATCATCAAGTTATCTGTTGTGCAATTGAATGTGTCTATCTTTTCAATGTAGTCAACCATTTCTGCTTTTTAAAAATGTATTATCATCAACAATAAGTTTATTGTGAATTCCATCTTTTTGCCCCTTTTTTAATCTCCCCCTCTTCCACCCTCTTTTTTTTACCTTGAATATCTCACTGCACTTCAACAGTTGTCTCAGGTTCATTTTAAAACTTCCTCATTGCCACTGTTACGTATTGCCACTCTAAAACTAATGTAAAGAGAAACACATGAGCTGGGACTTTCTTTAGTGAGGCATTCGAATTTGACATGGTGGCGTAATGACGTATGTCATTCATGAATACTACATGAATATAATCATAATGAATTATGTAAACAAATTCAAAGTAAATTTATTATATGTCACCATATACAACCCTGAGATAAATTTTCTTGCAGGCATACTCAATAAATCCATTATAGAATTAATGAAAGACCACACCAACTTGGGTGCTCAACCAGTATGCAAAAGACAAGAAAATGTGCAAATACAAAAAGGAAAAATAAATAAGCAATAAATATCGAGAACATGAGATGAAGAGTCCTTGAAAGTGAGTCTATAGGTTGTGGAACATTTCAATGATTGGGCAACTGCTAAGGAAGTAGAGGCACTTCCATGGTTTCTTTGTAATTATCCTTGCGTGCTGAACCCAGGACTGGTCCTCGGAAATGATAACACCGAGAAATTCAAAGTTGTTTATCCTCTCCACCTCTGACCCTCCGATGAGGACTGGCTTATGGGCCTTTAGTTTCCTCCTCCTGAAGTCAATAATTGGCTCCTTGGTCTTGCTGACCTTGAGTAAGAGTTATTGTTATGGCACCATTCAACCAAATTTTCAATCTCCCTCCTAAATGCTGATTTGTCACCACTTTTTTAATTCAGCCTATGACAGTGGTGTTGTCAGCAAACTTGAATATTGCATTGGAGCTGTGCTTAGCTTCACAGTCGTAAGTATAAACTGAGTAGAGTGGGGGACTATGCTCCCAGTCTTGTGATGCATCTGTGTTGATGGAGATTGTGGAGGAGATGTTGTTGCCAACCTAAACAAACTGAGGGTTGCAAGTAAGGAAATGGAAGATCAATTGCACAAGGAGGTATTGAGGCCAAGGTCTTGAAGATTATTGATTAGTGATGCACCATCAATAACTCTCTGAGACGTGAGGCGAGATATCGGCTTTTATTGACTGGAAGAAAGAACAAGCAGCAATTGACCACCGTACTACATCCTGGAGACTGAGAGGCAGGGCTCAGGCCCCAATTGCCTTTATACCGGGGTCTGTGGGAGGAGCCACAGTCAGTGGGAGGAGCCACAGGAGCAGTCAGCGGGGGGGCGTGTCCAGACAGGTATATGTAGTTCACCACAATTAGTTTTGAGGGGATGATAGCGTTGAATGCCGAGCTGTAATTAATAAAGGACATCCTGATGTATGCATCCAGGTGTTCCAGGGTTGAGTGAAGAGCCAATGAGATGGCACCTCCTGTGGATCTGTTGTTCCAGTCGGCAAATCGGAGCGGATCCAAGTTGCTTCTCAGGCAGGAGTGGTATGTTTCATCACCAAAACATTTTTTAAGCAAAGAATGCTTAATCAAACAATATAATTACAATATTACTCAAATATTATTGAAATATTAAATGCACTACAGTTCAGGTCTCCCAAGTCACGTTATCTTTTCCTTCCTGCTTGAAGTCCTGTTCTTCAGTGCAAGGAAAGTGGCAGGCAAACCTCAAAATAAAAGGAGAGAAAGAGTTTTAATCAGCGGGAAACATAAATAATGCTGGAGGTGGGAAAAGCAGCAAATAGCGAGAGCAACAATGCACAAACCTCGTATGCTTAAAACAGTGAGTTATAGTTTTGTTTACATTTGGTTTGATTTTGTGCATCTAATTTAGCTGAACCTCTTAGGCAGTTCCCAGAATGCGTACGGGCCTGGATCTGTCCTACACAGTATGTACGAAAGCACAGAGGAAGATGGGGCCAGGAAAGACATGATTGACAGGAGAATCGTGGCTCTTGTCTAGTGTAACTGCACTAGTTTCATTTGTCTGGAGAGTGAACCTATCCAGATTTGGTTGCAACATTTTTGGAATGTTCGCTAGGCAGGGTCAGGGAGGGTGAAAGCTCTGTACAGCGTTCTTAGTCTCAGCGATAATCTCTGTCTGTGTTCAACAGTTGCTGTCAGAAACTGTTCACTTTCACATGATGTGACATGCCAAGCAAGGAGGAGGGAGAGGGAGAGGATGAGAGTTGGGGGAGGGTGGGAGAGGGGAAGAGAGAGAAAGAAAAAATAGAAGGTGGGTTTGAGGGAACAGGGAGAAGAATCCTTTTGAGGAGAATAAATCCTTTGTTTTTAAAGAATACTTCTATCATTAAGAATGTGATATGTTAATCGTTTGGTGAATATTTGGTTCATTATTTTGCTATTTGCATTCTTGGGATTGCTGTGATAAAGACCATAGCAAGGTATCTCAGGACTTGAAGTCTTTTTGTTATTTTTTTTCTCAGTTGTCTTAAAATTTTGCAAAATTGGGTATTTTGCATTATTGTAAATTCTCATTCAAAGGATACACCAAATTTCTGACTCTGTAAGGTAAGCCAGTATCCAAAATGGTATTAATAATTACTGGCTGGTTCAGGCTTAATTTCTTGAACATAACATGCCTTTTCTTTCATGCAGTCCTAGGCACTTCCCCCCCCCCCCCCACCCCACTTACCCACAGCATCCCTTTTCCGGTTTTTGTTCATCCTTGTCAGGCCACTATTCAACACTAATGGAAATGGTCAGTGATCTCTACATAGAACAAGGAAGAGTCCCTTCAACTCATGATGTGTCAAGCTAATTCAAAGTTCAAAGGAAAACTTATCAGTGTACATACATGTTACCATATACAACCCTTTTTCCTGTGGGTGTACTTAGCAAATCTATAGAACAGTAACTGTAAACTGGATCAATGGACAACAAAACTGTGCAAATGCAGATATAAATGAATAACAATAGATAACAAGAGCATGAAGTAAGTCTAAGAGTCCTCAAAGTGTAATAATTTGCAGTGGGAACATCTCAATAGATGTGAGTAGTTATCCTCTTTTGTTCAAGAGCCTGATGATTGAGGGGTAGTAACTTTTCTGGGACCTGGCGCTGTGAGTCCTGAGGCACCTGTACCTTCTTCCCGATGGCAGCAATGAGAAAAGAGCATGGTCTGGGTGGTGAGGATATTTGATGATGGATGGTGCTTTTCCACAACAACATTTTATATAGGTGTGCTCAATGGTTGGGAGGGCTTTACCTGTGATGTACTGGGCCAAATCCACTACTTAGACACATAGAAAACCTACAGCACAATACAGGCCCTCCGACCCACAAAGTTGTGCGGAACATGTCTTTGTATGATTTTCCACTCAAAGGCATTGGTGTTCCCATACCAGGCCGTAATGTAGCTAGTCAACACACTTTCTGCCACATAACTATGGAATTATATTAGTATATATAATTAAACTAGTAACTAATCTAATACCTTCTATCTTCACAATGCCCATAGCCCTCCATTCTTTGCACATTTGTGTGCCTATCCAAGATCTTCTTGGGGTTGTAACTGTAGTGTACTGGTTAGCGCATCAGTTTACAGCGCCAGCAATTGCTGATCAGGATTCAATTCCCTCGGCTGCCTCTAAGGAGTTTGTACATTTGCTCTGGTTATCTCTCACAGTCCAAAGAAATATGGTTAGGGTTACTAAGTTGTGGGCAAGTTAGGTTGGCACCGGGCTGCCCAGTGCAAACCTCACTGATTTGAATTGACGCAAATGATGCATTTCACGAAATGTTTAAATGTTTTGATGTACCAGTACATGTGATAAATAAAGCTATTTAAAAAAAAATATCTTTATCTCTTTAAATGCCTCTATCATCATTCGCAGCCACCCCTGGCAACGTGATTGATCCAAGCACCTGCTATTCTCTGTGTGAAGAAACAGCTTGCCTTGCACGTCTCCTCTGAATTTACTCACCTCTCACCTTAAACACGTGCCCTCCACGAGCAGACATTTTGATCCTGCGATAAAGATTCCAGCTGCCTGTTGAAAGTCACTTGTAGCATCCTTAAAGCAAATGACTGAAAGTATAGTTTTTGCACTGCTGACGTTTATTTCTGGCATGGAAATTAAAAATGATTATACACATGAGCTTTTGGGAGAATTTTTATTGCTTAATGATAACATTTCTAAGCCTTGAATGGAGAACTGTAAAAATGTTTTGTTTTGCATGCTATGTTTGACACTTTGCATGTTCAGAAGATAGACATTTACGTTGTAAAGGATGCCAAGGTAACATCACAGGAAATGTAATATATGCATGGCTGTTGCTAACGAGGATCAGTTTTGACAGGGCATAAGTGATTCTGAGTATGCAAGTCCAGCGAGTGAGTGATAGATATTGTATAACAATATCCATCGGCCTTTATTCTGCATGATTAATGAATGTCAGCTGTGGCTTTGTGGTAGCACTTGCACCTCCTCAGCCTTAGTTCCTGGTTCAATTCCCATCTGTGAGTGGCTACGTCCCTGCAAATAGCCTACACATTGCCCTGTCAGAATCAGAATCAGGTTTAATATCACCAGCACGTGCCGTGAAATTTGTTATCTCTCCGGCAGCAGTACAAGTACATAGTAATAGGAAATTGCAGTAAGTATATACGAGGGGTGGTTGGTAAGTTCATGGCCTAAGGTAGAAGGAGATGAGTTATACAGCTCTCGTCACATGCACATGCAATTCAACTCTTTGAGTGATTATGCAGAAAGTTTGAAGTTAATAACTCATCTTCTTCTACCTTAGGCCACGAACTTATCAATCACCCCGATGAGTTATTAACTTCAAACTTTCTGCATAATCACTCAAAGAGTTGAACTGCATGTGCGTGTAACGAGAGCTGTATAACTCTTCTCCGTCTACCTTAGGCCACACACTTATCAATCACCCCTCGTACAATAGTTAAATAAGTAGTGCAAAAAAATAAAAATAAAGAAGTAGTGAGGTAATAGTGTTCATGGTTTTAATGGCCATTCAGAAATCGGATGGCCGGGGGGGAGGAAGCTGTTCCTGTATCGTTGAGTGTGTGCCTTCAGGCTTCTGTACCTCCTTCCTGATGGTAGCGATGAGAACAGGGCATGCCCTGGGTGATCGGGGTTCTTAAAGATGGACGCTACCTTTCTGAGGCACTGCTCCTTGAAGATGTCGTGGATACTACGGAGGCTAGTGCCCATGATGGAGCTGACTAAGTTTACAACTCTCTGCGGCTTATTTCAATCCTGCGTAGGAGTTTAAAGCAGTTCCGCTGCTGTCTGGCAGGAGTTTGTACGTTTTTCATGTGACTGTGGGTTTTCTCCAGGTGGTCTGGTTTACCCTCACATTCCAAAGCCGATCAAGCTCAAGGGTTAATTGGTCACATGGGTATAATTGGGTAGCGTGGGCTCTTTGCTTGAAAGAGCCTGTTAACAAGCTGACCCTCTAAATAAAATTAAATAATTAGGGTAAATTTTCCTCTTTTCCGATAGAACCCACTTTCACCCTACCTGTGCGAATGAAAAGACAGGTGTAAGTCTGTTTCTCTCTCTGCTGCCCATTATGCTGCTGGTATTTAGGGCAGCAATGAAGGTCCTTCATCTCTGGTAGTGTCCAGGGCTTCCTCCATCATGTCAGTAGCTCGGTTTTCACTGCTGTCGGTCACTCAAGTTCCGGGTGGAGTCTCCGGAATGCCATTGCACTCAGATGTAGAAAGATTGGGGTTGTTAGCCCTGAGCTGAACCCACAGTCCTGGAGGACCGGTGGACCACCCTTAGACTGGCCTCTACCTTTGACCTGCTTGGCATCTGTTACCCTACCAAGAACCAAAGAATAAAGCTTTGACTTCAGCCTACTTTGCTTTCCGCATTACTGAGGCACGCAGGTTCCCAAACTTTCAACAAGGTTGTGGTCCTCTTAGTGGACAGGTAGAAGTGGTTGCACAGGCAGAGGCCACCCTTCTATGTTCAAATTTGACCTTCAGAGGGTCAGACAATTGCACAGAGTGAATATAATTTTGTCCCCTCAGATTAATCCATTTGGATACAGGTCAGTACTAAGAAGTGTATTCTCCCAGTATCCATTTAGGGACATGGAGATCTCAAATCAAGCACGCAGTAATTAGTGAATTTTGATGGGTAAAGGTTTATATCTGCATAGATGCAGATTTTTAAAATTATTTGCACGATTTGTGTTCTTTTGCACAGGGGTAGTTTGTCAGTCTTTACGTATAGTTTTTCATAGATTCTATTGTATTTTTTATTTTACTGTAAACACCCACAAGAAAATTAATCTCAGGGTAGTATATGGTGACGTTTATGTACTTTGATAATGAATTTACTTTGAACTGACGAGTAGAGAAGCCAGCTGCTTGTTCGTGAAGAAAACCACCATGAGTGATTGAAGAGGCGTAGAGGATGGATGAAGGAAGAGCGGAGGATGGTGCGATGACCTTGCAGAGACTTTTGGTGGCGAGCTGGGGGAGCAATGGCTAAAACCTCACTTACGTCATCATCTGGGCTGAAGTCCAGTTTTTCATTCAGTCTAAAATTATTAAACATCTGCTGAAAGGGATCAAAGGATCTGCTTGTGTTAGTTTGAACTGGGCCTGTATTTAGACTTTGTCGCATCATCTAAGCTCCTGATGGTAGAACAGCAGTTTGCCTCTCCCTCAGTTGTCCACATTATTGTGACGCACACTTCTGTGTCCGTCATCTCGATGTATTGTGGTGCTCCTTTAGCTTTCAGGCAAAGTGCACTGAATACTTCCTACGTGTTGTCTTGGGAGGTGAGAGACAGTAGTGTTTTCCAATATTGGCAAACACTCTTCCTATATACTGTGAATTTTTTTGTAAACATTCAGATTCATTTATTTATCACATATTCATCAAAACCTGCAGTGAAATGTGTCGTTTGCATTAATGGCCCACACATGAGGAAATGCTGGGGTCAGCCTGCAAGTGTTGCCACAGATTCTGGCATCAACATAGCATGCCCACAAAGCTTGGCAGAGCAACATGGAACACAATAAAACAGAACTCAACAGCAGTAAGACAAGCACCATTCCTCCCTCCCACCCAAGGACTCCAGGCTTCTAACTCTGGGCTTCACAGAACAACACAAATAGCAAAGTGAGCCCCATTCCTCCCTCACACCCTCTCACCCACACACAAACACAGACAGTCCTCCAACTCCAGGGCAGGCAGTCTTTGGTAGCCCGTCTCCAGTGGACTTGCAGACACTGGGCTCCAGCCATTTGACAAATGAGGGCCCTCCTCCCGCTCCTCAACTCTCTCTCTCTCTCTCTCTCTCTCTCTCACACACACACACACACACACACACACACACACACACACACACACACACACACACACACACACACACACACACACACACACACACACACACACTCTCTCTCCCCCCCCCCACACTCTCTCACTCTGAGCCCCTTTTATCCATTTCTTTTAGTTCAAATCCAGATGGTTATCAGTGTCCTGTGTACCATGTCTCATTGTAACCTCATTAAATTAAAATAAAACGTTTAGACTTGAACTGACCCGGCATATCTCAGGAATGTCCCTAAATGTTTCTTTAACCACAGAATCGCTTTGAAGTTGTGACTGTTCTGAACCAGATGCTTTTTCACAAAATGTGATCCCAGAAAAAGTAATTTTGGGTTACCTGGCCAATTAATCTTTTGCTGATAGTGCTGGTTATGGGGCAAGTAATGGAAAAGATATGGTTGGGTTGGAGGATGGAGATGGTTAAGCTGAGAGGATAGTCACTCATGGTCTGAATTGAAGACCTGTTTAATTAAGAGAGTGTGTTGCTCAGATTTCCAGCATCTGCAGATTTTCTCTTGTTTGTTATTAATTAAGAGAGTGCAGCTTGTTGTGCTATAAAAAATTGCAGCGGCTGATTGGTTAGATCCTACCTGGAGGAGTATAGATAGGATTAATGCAAGCAGGCCTTTTTTCAGTGAGGTTGGGTTAGACTAGAACTAGAGGTCATAGGGTAAGGGTGAAAGGTGAAATATTTAAGGGGCATATGAGAGGGAACAACTTCACTCAGAGGGTGGTGAAAGTGTGAAACAAGCTGCCAGAGTGTGGTGAACTACATATACCTGTCTGGACACGCCCCCCCTGCTGACTGCTCCTGTAGCTCCTCCCACGGACCCCGGTATAAAGGCGATTGGAGACACAGCCCCGGCCTCAGTCTCCAGGATGTAGTGTGGTGGTCAATTGCTGCTTTTTTCTTCCAGCCAATAAAAGCCTATATCTCGCCTCACATCTCCGAGAGTTATTGATGGTGCATCACAGAGGAAGTGATGGATGTGGGTTCAGTTTCAAAATTTAAGAGAAATTTGGAGAAACGCATGGACGGAAGGGGTGTGGAGACCTATGGCCTGGATGCTGGTCAGTGGAACAAGGCAGAATAATAGTTTGGCATAGATTGGATGGGCCAAAGAGCCTGTTCTTGTGCTGTAATGCTCTATGACTTCAACACAAGAAACAACGTTGGGTAAGGGATAGATATTGAACATTGTGGAAGAATTTGCTGCCATGTAGCAGGTGAAAGGTATTAACTCCACAGAGACACGAGAGTCTGCAGGTGCTCGAAATCTCGAGCAGCGCACGAAATGCTGGAGGGACCCAGCAGGTCAGGCAGCATCTAGGGAGGGAAATGAAGCGACTGTTTCGGGCTGAGACCCCTCAGCAAGACTGGACTCACAATGCTGCCTGATCTATTTATTGTTTATTTATTGGGAATCAACGCAGAATGGGCTCTTCTGACCCTTGGAGGCGCCCCGCCAGTCCCTCAATCTAACCCTCACCTCATCTGCAGTCACGCAGCACGGAAGCAGAGGGTGGGCGAGACAAATAACATTGACGCTGTCTCCAACTTATCAGCTTCTTCAGTGAGAGCAGAAGTTTGTGGGTGAAGTACTTGCACTTTCTCTGTGCACAGAGGTAGCTGGGGGCAGTGAAATCTGACAGGCTGCAACTTATTTGAAGGCAGTTGCTCTTCTGCTGTTTGCAGCCTTTCTGATTTCACTGCATGTGGTGGTGATGTCCTCCTGTCAACAGAATGCTGAATCAGGACGTAGCTAGGGCTGTTAATGAAAGTGCTCCATCCAACCTGTCCGATTGCAGGTGTGATGGAGATGTCCAGTTCAGAGGCTTTAACTTTCAGCATCACTCATTGCCAAAGATTAAGTGGTGTGCTCAGGGTTTCCTTTGGTGGGCTGTCAGTTTGGTTTGAAAAAGTGACAGTCCTGACAGCACCAAACTCCCAGACCATTGTGAGGCATTGTCCCAGGCAAACCTTCAGGAGGTGCATCCTGCAGGGAACACTGTCTGGGGATGCTCTGCTAACTTTTCACAAAATGCCCTTAAAATGGTAACTTCCATACAAAGTTTATTTCCAACATTTGGCACGGAACCGAACAGCGTCATGGTCTCCTATCTTACAGTTTCAAGGCAAGAATCGTATTGAAATTTAGGTGCCATCTCCATCCAATATTTTATCTGAGATCTGGGCTGGTTTTCAATTTGCTTCATGAGGGATGGCAGCTTTAAAAATAATTCACTCCTCCTAATTTGTAGTGCCACACAAGACAATGTCAGTGCAGTACGCACAGTATGCTTAATCATCAGATCACAAGGTATCCCCAAAGAACCATAATGACTCTACTTGATGCTGATTAATGAACTGAAAGCTGTTTCATTTCCCAGTCCAGACCAACTATAAAACAAGCCCTATGAAGATAACAAGTTTACTAAAATCCGCTAAGTACCAACCAATTATTTTTTTGTAAATTTGTAGACTGGAGAGAGAGGACTAAATTACAGTAACTTCGATCCTTCAGTTAATGAAGTATAATTTTTGTTCTCTTCTCTCCCCCTCTCTCAATCCCTCTTCCCCCCCACCCTCCCCCATACATAAGTGTTTTATGGGGTTTGGGGGAGTGGGGAAGTTGTGCTCAGGCCAAAACTGGATCAGCCCTAATATCTTTCACTGGCACAACAGGCTCTAGGGCAGGGGTTAACAACCTAGGGTTAATGGGCCCCTTAGAGATCAGAGATTAAGGAAGCTAAGGCTTTTCTCTTTGGAGAGAAGAGGGATGAGAGGAGACACGATAGAGGTATACAAGATATTAAGAGGAATAGATAGAGTGGACAGCCAGCGCCTCTTCCCCAGGGCACCACTGCTCAATACAAGAGGGCATGGCTTAAAGGTAAGGGGTGGGAAGTTCAAGGGGGATATTAGAGGAAGGCTTTTCACTCAGACAGTGGTTGATGCGCGGAATGCACTGCCTGAGTCAGCGATGGAGGCAGATACACAAGTGAAATTTAAGAGACTACTAGACGGGTATATGGAGGAATTTAAGGTGGGGGGGTTATATGGAAGGCAGGGTTTAAAGGTCAGCTCAACATTGTGGGCTGAAGGGCCTGTAATGTGCTGTACTATTCTATGTAATCATATTGGTGCATGGCAAAAAAAAAGGCTGGGAATACCTGCTCTCAGGGCTGATCGGCCTACTCCTCCTCTGCTTCTGATACAAAAAACAGAAGCTCGGTCCCTTGCCCGTCGAGCCAGTGCTCTTGGCCGGTTTTTGCGCTCAGCTTTCCACCAGCAGGTGTTAGCAGATTTGCAGATAGGTGACTGGGTGCAATTGTTCTGAGCTGGTGCTCATGATCACGTGCCTCTCATCACTTATGTAACCCCGTCAGCATCCCCCCCCCTCCTTCCCTCACACCTTTATCCACCGGCTTCTCAAGCGCCCCTACGCCATTATCGTCTTTATTCCAGGGAGGCGAGTACCAGCTTATTGCAGAGGAGATTCTCCTGAAATCCTTGATGGATTTATTTACCCCTGCTTCTGGTCTGGCCCACAAATAGGAATCGCTTTACCTTCACCTCCCCCTGCAAATTGTTCACTTCAAAGCCCCCCCCCCCCCCCCCTTCAGGTCCCTCTGCATCTCATCTCCAGTAGTGAATCAGGCATTCCAGATCGAGAGCCGTGGAGAACAGAGCCCTCGGGATCGATGCAGCCCCAGCTGGAGGGGGGGAGCTGTCAGGTTCACAGTGCAGCGGCCCAGTCCTCACTGCCGCCCGGCAGCTCAAACCTCGTTATCTCTGCCAACGTGCAGGATAAGCTGCTCGTGTGAAAGGCTTCCATAACGAGGCCAATATTTAGTTGCAGTTTGAGATTTCTTCTGCATGATGATTTAATTCATCCACTCATGTCTCTTGAGATGTCCAGGCTCTCCTTTTCCTGGGCTCTTGCTTTTCCAGTGTCAATGGCTTTGCTTTCATCTGTCAAAGACCCAACCTCTGAAAGCCTGTCTTTTAGTGTGTTCCTTTAAAAGTTGGCTTCATGAGCACGGTTTGGTCCTGTGTCTGAAAGCGTAGCGGTGAGCGCAGCGCTTAACAGCGTGCCAGCCGTAAGATCGGGGTTCAAGTCTCGAAGGAGTTTGTACATTCTCCCCTTGACTGCACGGGTTTCCTCCTGGTGTTCCAGCTTCCCCCCAACTTCCAAAGGTGTACGAGTTAGGGATAGTAAATTGTGGCCATGCTGTGTTGGTGCACATCAACGACACATTTCAAAGTTTGAAGTTCAAAGTACATAAATGTTACCATATACAGCCCTGAGTTGCATTTTCCTGTGAACATACCCAACAAATCTATAGACTAGTAACTATAACAAAATCAGTGAAAGATCAACCGGAGTGTAGACGACAACAAACTGTGCAAATGCAAATATAAATACCTACTTACTGCCCATTACACCACTGGTGTTTAGGACATCAATGAAGGTCCTCCTTCTCTGGCAGTGTTCAGAGCTTCCATCATCATGTCAGTAGCTTCCTCTCGGTTTTCACTACTGTCAGTCACACCAGTCCCCGAGTGGAGACTCAGGAATACTGTCACATCAGATGTAGAAGGATTCTTCATTGCTGTTTCCATTGCAATTTTGTTTTACCAGTCAGGGTTGTTAGCCCTTGCTGGATCCCTAAGCCTGGAGGACCAGCAGACCAGTCTTAGTCTGGGCTCTACCCACTGACCTGTTTGGCATGAGCGACCCACCCAATAGCCAAAGCCCCTGACTCCAGCCAACATAGCTCTCTGGCACGCAAGCCTCCAAACCCAGCAACAAGGTTGTGGTCCTTTTGGAGGTGCAAGTATAAATGAATAGCAATAAATAATGAGAATTTGAGATAAAGAGTCCTTAAAGTGACATCATTGGTTGTGGGAGCATTTCAGTGTTGGGGCAACTGATGGTTAGGTATGTTTTCTGTACGTTTTGATGTACACATGACAAATAAAGCTAATCTCTAGTCTCTCACAGGATGCCATTTGATGTATTAAATCTATGCCAACTCAGTGCTATAGGCTGACTGGTGGTATAGTGGTATTAGCACTGGACTTCAAGGCTTGTGCTCTTGGGTTCGAATACAGCTGCCTTCTTACAGCTATCCATCTGTGCCAGGTTGAGTATTGGGCTAGCAACTGGGCCTCGTTTTTTAAAAAATGCAGACAAAAATGCTAAAGAAACGACAAAGTTACCGCCCGATGAGCCACAAGGCATTGCGAGGAATAAGTATAACTCAGTGCTGTTGCATTAGTCCTGCTTCCCAGGTTATGTGTGTAAGCTACTCTTTTTTCACATACCCACAGATTCTCCCACCATCTACAGACAGTGCGTCTTTGGACTGTGGGAGGACACTGGAGCACTCGGAGGAAACCCACACTGTCATGGGGAGAACATTCAAACTCCTTACAGACTGCGGCAGGAATTGAACTCAGTTTGCTGATACATAGAGGGGAAATTCCATTTCCGAATCACCCATCATGCCAACGTGGGAACTAGGACAAGGAAATGATGTTGGGGTGGAAGATGACCTATAATCATTTTGAACAGTAGAGCAGACTTGAGGGGCTGAATGGTCCACAGTCATAGAGCACTACCGCACGAAACAGGCTCTTCAGTTTGTTTAGTCCACGTCAGCTTGCTGTTCTGCCGAATCCAACTAACTGCACCCAGACAATGGCCCTCTATGCCTCCCATTTGTGTTCCCGTGCAAACTTCTTTTAAATGTTAAAGTTAAATCTGCATTTACGACTTCTGCTGGCTGCTCATTCCACACTTGCACCACCCTCTGAGTGAGGTTTCTCCTCAGGTTGTCCCTAAATATTTCACCTTTGACCCTAAACCTATGACCTCTAGTTCTAGTCTTACCCAGCTTGAGGGGAGTAAGCCTGTATTCCCGCTCTAACTACCTTTACTTATCTTTGTTTGTTATTGTTTTGAAGGGCTCCAGCAGATAACACTCCCAGCCACCGCCCGCAGAGCAAAGAGCCCCCGGACTGTTCAGTGTTTCCTGATAGCCACAGGGCTTTTAACTGGAGCCGCCTCTTCGCTGCAGGTGATGACTGCTGTTTCTGCGGGGTTGGCGAGGAGAGAAACCCTTCCGACACGTTTTGTGGTTTAATTTATTTATTGGGAACTCCTGACAGGCCAGCCTGTTGCCAGCACAACAGGGAAGCGGCAGCAAAGAAGAAACAGCAGGCATTTCATAGAGGAGAAACGATGCTATTAGCTTTTCCATGTGTTGCTGCTGAATCCAATATTTGTGCTGCGTATGAGTTGACAGGAATCCTCGGCTTTCCAGGAAAGGCTGCTCCAAGGTGATTTATATTAGGGAAGGTCTCATCTTGTGCTGTGCCTCATGATCCAACTGTGTTACTTGATGGGGGTTCTTGGTCTTTGGCCACGTTCATAAATATTTGCAGAAGAGCGATAGAACTGCTGTTAGAGAAAATTAATGCTCCCATCAGCAGTGACCCCTTTAAGCTATTTTAGCACTGTTCTGACTTGATATTTTTATATCTCTGTGTGAAGCTACTGAGCTTGCATGGCAACTGCTGTTTGTGCAGAGCTCCCCCATTGGCAGCTACCTTCTCTCTCGTTCTCTCACTTGATGACCGTAGGATATAGGAGCAGAGTAAGGTCAGTCTGCCATTGAACTTGCTCTGCAAGCAGGAATGCTGGAAATTCAAGCAACACACACAAAGTGCTGGTGGAACGCAGCAGGCCAGGCAGCATCTATAGGAAGAAGTACAGTTGACGTTTCGGGCTGAGACCCTTCGTCAGGACTAACTGAAAGAAGAGATAGTAAGAGATTGAATTTGCTCCTCCATTTGATCATGTCTGATTTATTATCCCTCTGAACCCCATTTTCCTGCCTTCTTCCATAACCTTTGACACCAAGGCTAATCAAGAACCTATCAACCTCCACTTTAAATGTACCCAATGACTTGGCCTCTAAGCCTCAATCAGATTCACCACACTCTGGCTAAAGGAATTCCTCTTTATCTCTGTTCTAAAGAGTTGCCCTCTACTCTGAGGCTGTGCCCTGTGGTCCTGGACTCCTCCATTATAGGAGACATCCCCTCCACATCCACTCCACCTAGGCCTTTCAGAATTTGATAGGGTTCAATGAGATCACCCCTCATTCTTATCAATTCCAGTGAGTACAGGCCCAGAACCATCAAACACTCCTCATACGTTACATTAGTGGGACTTCTGGTCCCAATTTCATGTTCCTACTTCAGTTCAGACATCAGACAGCTTCTGGAAATTGACTACTGGTATACATTGCTTAACGTCCATGATACGTTCTGTGAAATCAGACATTATGTGATTCAGACGTTGTGTGAACACTATATACTTAGCAAACCTATATGGAGTACTGTAGTGTACCTGTATTGACTAAATAGCCAAGAACTTAACACTAAAACTGTATACTGTACACTATAATAGTTGAGTGCGACATGCCTAAATCCCGAGCAATAGCATTCACTGGTTTTCCACCTTCATGTTGTTTAATAACCTTTTGTTTCACTTCCAAATCAATACTTTTCCTTCGCCTCTTGCTGCTGCTATCACTAGGAGCGGTTTTGCTGCATTTGGAAGCCATGATTCACTTTACGGTAATATTTTCAAAAGAAAGTTAAACAGAAATCACAACTACACTCGAGAGATGCGCAATACACGGGATTGGTTACGTCCGCTACGTCACGTTCTCGGATCGGGACTACGGACGTATATGCGATTGGACGTTGTCGGAATGAATGTTAAGCGGTGCACACCTGTAGTTGTTTAGAATATATCTGGGGCACTGTGATAAAGCTATGGATGCCAATAATTTTTTTGCAAAGCCCTACCCAGACTCCTGAGAAACAAACGTATATGCACTTGTTATTATTGTCACATGTATTAAGATTCAATGGTACATACTGTTTGTACAGATCAAATTATTACACAGGGCCTTGAGCTAGAATCATGTTGTTGGATTGGTTCTAGATTAGATTGGCAAAGTGTCATTATCAAGGAAGTGAATAGAGTGGTAACCCATTTCTGCAATAAGCTTCAGATGTAGAGGTCTCCACTAAAAATATTGACTGTGCATGTCTGTCCATAGATATTACCAGTCCCGCTGAGTTCCTCCCGCATTTTGTGTGTTGCTCTTTAATAAGCCTACTTGGTACTTGTTTGTTGATGCACTGCATCCTAAGTGTGTATTTATGTAAGCACCTTTAGCATGGTGAGACAATCATTAAGTGCTATACAGGAGTGATATGAAACTAAATCTATTTATTGAGATACAGCCTGGACTAGGCCTGTCTGGCCTTTTGAGCTATGCTGCCCACCAATTTCCTGGTTTTAATCTTAGCCTAATCACAGGACAATTTACAATGACCAATGAATCTACCACCTGGTACGCCCTTGGACTGTGGGAGGAGACCTGCACAGTCACGGCGAGAAGCTGCAAATTCCTTATAGGCAGCAATGGGAATTGAACCCGGGTCCCTGGTACTGTATAATGTTGTGCTGCCCCAAAAAATTTGTCATCAATCCGCAAGGATTTTTAAGGTAGATGAGCAAGAACAGTAACGTATCAGTTGGTGGAAAGATAGGACAGCACCCGTGACCCGATTTCAGTTCCGCCGCTGTCTGTAAGGAGTTTGCATGTTCTCCCTGTGACCGCGTGGGTTTCCTCCAGGTGCCCCAGTTCCCTCCCACATTTCGAAGATGGATGGTTTAAGGTTAGCGAGTTGTGGGCATGTTGGTGTGGGAAGCATGGTGACTCCTGCGGGATGCCCCAGCACATTGTCAGACCACGTTGGTCGCTGACATAAATGATGCATTTCACTGTATGTTTCGATGTACAAGTAAAGCTAATCTTTCTTTATCTTCAATGAGGAAACTTTTTAAAGGGAACATTAAACAAGGAGACAAAGGTAGAAAGGCTTAGGGGGTTCTATAACTTCAGTCTTTGTAGGTCAAAGGCATGGAGGGCAGTTTAGACTGAAATAAATCAGGGCTTTGATGGGTGGTGTGCTCAGAAGATGTGTAAAAGCCACAATGAAAGGAATCTCTTAAATTATATCATGTAGTGCAGAAATGAAGGAAGATGTCTATTTTTGAAAAGAATGAAGGATCGTAGTTTTAAAGGATTAAAACTGAGTTATTTATGGACAAAATTTCACTTCCACCCTTGTGCATCATTCTGCCGAAGTGACAGAGGATAATGAAGCTTCACCTGAAACTCATTACCGCACACTGTGAGCTATTGTTCTCAACCCAGGAGCTCCTGACATTGGGCTAATGTATGAGCGTGGATAAAGGACTGGCTAACAGAAAGCAGAGAGAGTGAGCGTAAGCGGGTCATTTTCAGATCAGCTAGATACATCAAGCACGGAGCCATGCAGATTGCAACAGGGAGCCTCGACTACTTGTGATCCACCGGTTCCCCCAGTGTTGCGAGTGTCCAACTCATGGATGTGCAAATGAGCGTTTGGGGGACCGGATGGGGGGCAGAATTGTTGGCTGCAGTGGGACTGGGGCATTTCCTTCCCTACAACCCTCCTCCTCCCAGTCTGATCTGTAGTAACTGGGGAGGGGGGTTGAACCCAGTGGAGCTCGGAGTGCTGAGTGGCTCACTCACTCACTGAGTCAGTGAGGCTGTTGATGGCTGCTCTTCCCACACCTACTTGTGTTCATTCCCAGTTTAGGAAGAGCTTGGGTTATGGGCAATTCTCAGGGAAGGAACCCAGCTGGACCTTGGGGACTGTCTATGTACCAGATATGTATGAATGGACAGTGTACACTGCCAGATTCATTGGCAATGCTCATGCAGCTGGGGCAGTAGAATGTGGGGAGGAATACTGAGAAGTTAAGTGAGTGGAGTAATCTGGGGAAATGTGAGGTTATTCACAATAACGGAAGAATTAACCAAACCTAATCAATCTCTCTCCTCTCCTTTCCCACTGGCAGAAGATACAAAAAATTGAAAGCATTTACCACCATATTCAAGGACAGCTTCTATCCCACTCATTTTAAACTATTTTACTTTTACCTAGTACGATAAAGTGGACTCTTGACTTTGCAGATCTACCTTGTTATGTCTTTGACTTTATTGTCTGTCTGCACTACACTTTATCTGCAACTGTAACACTTAACAGTTATAGCACAGTGCCGTTCAGTACAGGCCATTTTGGCCACAATGTTGATCTGACCTTTTACCCTACTCTAATATCAATCTAACCCTTTGCTCCCACATAGCCCTCCATTTTTCTTTCATCCTTGTGCATATATAAATGTCTCTTAAATCTCTCTAATGTATCCAGCACTACCATCGACCCAGAGTGCTCTGCACACTCTCTGTGTTTATATATAAAAACACTACCTCTGACATCCCACCCTGTACTTTCCTCCAGTCTCCTTAAAAATGTGTCCTCTTGTGTAAGCCATTTCTGCCCTGGGGAAAAGGCGCTGGCTTTCCACTCTATCATCTTATCATTGAGTCTGTCAAGTCACATCCCCTCTTCCTTCGCCCAGAAATGAAAAGCGCCTGCTTACTCAACCTTTCCTCATCAAACACGATTTGTAATCCAGGCACAATCCTGGTAAATCTCTTCTATACCCTCCCTAAAGCTTCCATGTCCTTCCTATAATGAGGCGACTTCTATTATTGTTTCTCCTGTACCGTCTCAATGCACTGGTGTGATAAGACCTTAAGATATAGGAGCAGAATTAGGCCATTTGGCCCATCAGTTGTCTCTGCCATTTTGTCATGACTGATCCATTTCCCTCTCAGCCCCAATCTCCTGCCTTCTGTATCCCTCCATGCCCTGACTAACCAAGAATCTATAAACCTCTGCCTTAAATATACCCAATGACTTGACCTCCACGGCCACCTCTGGCAAAAAATTCACAGATTCACCACTCTCTGGCTAAAGAAATCCCTCCTCAGCTCTGCTGTAAAAGGACATCCAGCTCTGAGGCTGTGTCTTCTCCGTTTTAGACTCCTCCACCATAGTAAACATCGTCTCCGCATCCACTCTGTCGAGGACTTTCAACATTCGATAGATTTCAATGTGATCATCCCTCATTTTTCTGAATTCAGTGATGAAATAATCTGTATGGATGGCATGCAACATAAAGATTCGCATTGTACCTTTGTTCTTTGACAATATTAAAACAATTTGCCAGAACATTGTTTAAATAGATTACATAATACCATAGTCCAGACATATCGCAGAGTCCTTGAATATAAAATGCTAAAAATTGAGAG
This sequence comes from Hemitrygon akajei, assembly GCF_048418815.1. Taxonomy (NCBI): domain Eukaryota; kingdom Metazoa; phylum Chordata; class Chondrichthyes; order Myliobatiformes; family Dasyatidae; genus Hemitrygon; species Hemitrygon akajei. The sequence goes on along the minus strand of NC_133140.1, from coordinate 72,330,743 downwards.
AAGGTGCAGCAAGAAGTTAGGAAGAAGTGTTAGCAAAAGCAAACAGCTATCAGATCAGGGTCACCTTGCTATGACTAAACTAGCTTAGATTTGATTAGTTTGTGCTTGTTATACTTGTTTCACATGATCAAGGCCACGTGAAGTCATGGGAGCAGGTATGAGCAGCTGGTGCATATCACAAGTCCTGGTTACGTGACTGCCAACACCGGGCAGACAATCCCTAATGAATATTGATAATGGTTGAGATCACTCAGCTTGTAAGGATGCTACCCAGAAGAAGACAGTGGCATACCACTTCTGTAGGAAAATTTGCCGAGAACCACCATGGTCACGGAAAGAGGGAAAAAACATAAGAACAGCATCGTGAAGGGGGTCTTCCCCAAAAGTAATAAAGACAGATGGAAGACCATGACCATCCGTGTCATAAGACATGGCACATAATGATGATGATATTCGTTTACAGCGGGGTGGAATAAAATTCCTTGTTCTCATGACTACACAGAGTTTGGGGAGGCCACACCGAGTACTGTCTGCAGTTTTTGTCTCTTTATTTAAGTCAGAATATATGTCCATTTGAACCATTTCATTGGATTGTTTTATGAGGAAAGGTAGTGCTGTAGGGTCCAAACTCAGTGGAATTATGAAAACTGATCTTACCGTAACGTACAATTATGGAAGGTGCTTCCAGGCTTGATGCTAAGTGGATCATTCCCCTCGTGGGCGAATCTCGAACGAAGGGGCCTCATTTCAGATTCAAGGCCACTAATTTAAGAAGTCAGTTGGGAGGAATTTTGAAACTTGGGAATTCTCCAGGAATTCAGAGCTGAGGGCACTGAATTTTATTTATTTGTTTACTGAGATACAGTGCGGAATACGTCCTTTTAGCCCTTCGAGCAATGCTGCCCATTAACCCCCTGATTTAATCCTAGCCCACTGTAATCACAGGACAATTTACAAAGTCCAGCTAACCAATCAGCTGGTATGTCTTTGGGCTGTGGGAGGAAACTGGAGCACCCAGAGAAAACCCACATGGCCACGGGGAGAACGTGTAAACTCCTTATCAGCCACGGCGGGTATTAAACCCGGCTCACCTGTACTGTGCCAACCACTACACTACCATGTTGCCCTTGAGTCAAAGAGTAGATCCTAAGGCTGAGAGAAACAAGTTTGGGTTTTGCTTTACGGTTGTCACATGTGCCAAGATACAATGAAAGGCTTTGACTTGCATACTCTCTATATAGATTAAATCATTACCCAGCGCACTGGGCTAGAATAAGGTTTTAAAAAAGAAGCGGCTCAGTAGTGTGGCCGTTAGCGCATCGCTTTATAGCATCAATGATTCCCAGTCAGGGTTTGACTCCCCCTGCTGTCTTGTCAGAAGTTTGTATGTTCTCACCATTACTGCATGGGTGTCCTCCAGGTGCTCCAGTTTCCCCTCACATTCGAAAGACTTACGGTTAAGCTGAGTGAGTTCTGGGGATGCTCTGTTGCCGTGGGCTGTCCGGCATAGTCTTCCCTGATTTGACTTGATGCAAACGATGCACCTCACTGTACGTTTTGATGTACCTGCGACAAATAAAGCTAATCTTTATTGCAAGGAGTCCATCTTTATTGTTCTTGATCCATAGGGAGGCTGAGAGTTATAAATAGACTAAAGAGCAGAGCTGGGCCCTAAATCAGAGGAGCCAGTCTTATTTCTTTTGTTGAAGTAGGTAAGTGCCAAGGGGAAGTGAACTGTGAGGGAGGGAATGAGGACAGGCAGTGCATACTGCTTTACAATCAGTAGTCAAAATTTCCAGCTGAATTTACCCTAATCAAAATTAGATCCCATTATATCCCCATATGCTGAGTAAATATAAAACCATTATTAAAAGCAGTTAAAGGGCAAGTGCGTGGATAATGCGGTTTCCTCAGTAGTGGAGGTGCTAGAGACACAGCACAATGTTCCTTAAAGCATTTCAGATGTTGAAGGTGTCCTTGGGCAGAGAAATTATCACGGCCTCATGCCTCTGTTGAATTGGTGTGTAATTTTTTTTTTGCCAACTTCCAGGTGGAAAACCAATGAAAGAGTCATTATGCGTTGGCTTGTGGCTTAGCACTGTTGACCTTCTTTATAATGCTGTCTTTGGAAATTGTACAGAGACCATATTCTAGAGAGGGGCATGTTACTGAGTGGTTTCATACGGTTTTCCAGTTAACGAGGGGGCCATAAACTATGTGTTAACTCCAAGGTCATGGAATATCAAAGAGAGCTGTGGTAATAGTTTTGTTTTTAATCCTTTGGTGGAACAGAGGGTTTAATCTGTGGAGAGAGGAGAGCAGAATTCCAAACGTCGTTGATTATTTTCAAGCAAAATCTCATTGCTTGAAACTTTTATTTTGAGAAGAAATAACAGGAGTAAGTGATTTGGAGGAAAGGCAGTTTCAGGATTTGAATGAGTCGTGGAGTCTTGGAGTAATACAGCACAGATATAAGGCCTTTGACTCAATGACCACAGTCTACACCCATTTTATCCCAGTTTCCTGTGTTTGGCCCAACACCCTCCAAGCATAACCTCTCCATGTACTTATCTAAATGCTGCTGAAGTTATATTATTGTACCTGTCCTAACCACTTCTGGCAGCTCATCCCATTTCCTTACCACCTCTGCATGAACAAGTTGCCTCTCGCCTACTTAAGCCCTCAGCCCTACTGGGACGTGGGCTGCCAACAGCAGCTTGCCAGAGTCCAAAGTCCTTGGTCAGTCTTTCAAATTGTTACTTATTAGTTGGTTTATTTACTTATTAGTTATCCCAAATGTAGCTAATCTTTTCTTCTTCTGCCAGGGATGAGGTATTTGAAGCTTCTGTTGGCATTTTTGTAGCACTGGGTTGTTGTGGGACGGGGTTGCTAGCCCCATGCCCAACGCTTCTCCTTTTGCAGCTGGGACTGTCCATAGTGCAATTAAGCTGCTACTCAGGTTGCTTTTAAATTTTTCCCCCTCACTCCCTACCCTGGGGAAAAGAGCGTTACCTTATCAATGTCTCTCATAATTTTAAATATATCTGTAAGATCGACCTTCATTGAAAGGAATAAAAGTCTAGCCTGACTGAACTGTCCCTATAACTCAGGTCCACTAGTCCTGGTAGCATCTTCGTAAATCTCTTCGGCGCTCTTTCCAGTTTAACCACATCTTTTCCATTTGTGCACCTTTGCCTTCTCCAATACTGTATATTGCCTGCTTGCCGAAGGGATTTGGCCCGAAAAGTTGACTACTCTTTTTCTAGATGCTGCCTGGCCTGCTGAGTTCCTCCAGCATTTTGTGTAGATAGATAGATAGATAGATACTTTATTCATCCCCATGGGGAAATTCAACATTTTTTCCAATGTCCCATACACTTGTTGTAGCAAAAACTCCTTACATACAATACTTAACTCAGTAATAATATGATATGCATCTAAATCACTAACTCAAAAAGCATTAATAATAGCTTTAAAAAAAAAAGTTCTTAAGTCCTGGCAGTTGAATTGTAAAGCCTAATGGCATTGGGGAGTATTGACCTCTTCATCCTGTCTGAGGAGCATTGCATCGACAGACGGTATTATTGCTCCTTTGGTTTTGAGGGTGATGCATCTGATTTTCTGACCAGTGCAATGCATCTGAGGGCTGTCAGCAACACTCCCAGTAAGTGTCACAGATAAGAACAAGGGAGACTCTCAGTGGTGCTCACTGTGGGCCTTTGCAGTGCGATGCCCTGCAGCTTCCGTACCACACGACGGTGCGGCCAGACAGGATACTCGTGATCCTTCATCAGAAATTCGAGCTGGAACGTTAAACTTAGTTTCTCTTCCCTTTCGCACGTTGTGTCCTGTGGAGTATTTGCAGCATCTTCTGCTTTTCATTGTAGATTTCCAACATCTGCCGTCCTTCTGATTTTCCCTTGCTATATGATGAATGGAGAAGGAATTTCTCCTGACTCTGGCCAAGGTGAGGAGATGGAATATCCCGGAACTGTGCAGAATGCTGGATATTGTGGATGAGATATTATCCAGGGCATTTCCCCCACTTTCAGATTGACTGAAAAGATCCCTTGGCACCAGAAAATGAGCAAGATGCCCCTGGCGTGCTCTTTAGTATTTATTCTTCAATAAACACCAAAGCAGATTATCTGGTTGTAGTCACACTAATATTTTTGGGAGCTTGCTGTGCGTTGCCATATTTCCTCTATCACAAGAGTCTCCCTTTCAGAAGCATTTCATTTTCTGTCATGCTTTGATATGACTCAAAGGCGCTAGCTAATGGAATTATTTTTTGCGTAGTCATTCAGTTGGTGTCTTTGAAGATCTGCAGCTGTAAGCAAAACTTTTACCCTTCCCAGAACTTTCTCTCCCAACTCCCTAGACATGAGCCTGGAGGTATTGTCGTGATCTGGTGCTCTGGCTGAGATCAGCGAATCCCCAGTGGAGATCAGCGATCAGACCTGTGTGTACATTGGCAGCTTGCTAGTATAGCGGCCGGTGCAATGCCCTCACAGCGCCAGTGGCCGGGGTTCATTTATGCCGCTGTCTGTAAGGAGTTTGTATGTTCCCCCCATTTCTGCTTGTGTTTCCTCCGGGTGCTCTGGTTTGCTCCCACGTTCCAAAGATGTACGGGTTGGTAGACTAATTGGTCATTCGGGCGTTGCAGAGTTTTTTGATTGGAAGGCCTGTTACCAAGGCATCTATAAAGAAAAATCTGTAGCTATAAAAATGAATGAATAAATAAATAAATAAAATGCATCAGCTTCTCTCCACCAGCCATCTACCCGGCAGAGAGAGGCTGATGCCTTTCCTATCTACACTCGAGGTTTTCCCTGTTCCAACCGGGCTGGCCTTTGATCACAAGTGTATGGCTGGGTAGGAACCTGGGGGTTGCTTTTCCCGTATAAAATATGCTTGCAAAGGTTAATTTTCCAATGCTTGTGCTCACAAAATGGTTTCGGCTCTACCGCAGAATTTCAACTTCTCAAGGAATTTTTGGCAAGGTCCTTTTTTAAAAAAAACTTTGTAGGCTACTCTTCCCAATTTTGAATTGACAGAGGGAGGTTTATTTTCTGTTGTATTATGCTAATCAGTTCCTCATTAACTGTTATAAATTGTGAATAGGATATTGATAACTTGCTTTCACATTTGGTTAGGATTTGTAGGGTTGTACTCGTATAAACATCCCATGAAGCCAGTTCCTTTAACGCTCAGACATGTGTGCATCCAGCAAAAGCCATGGATCAGGGACAGGGAATCTTGAAAGTGTTCCAGCCTGCCACCCCCAACTTCCCACATGTTTCCAGCTGGATTTGCATTCCTCATTGTCAGCTGCTCAGCCCAGCTGCTCTGTGCATGGAATAAAGGGGAAGATACCCAATACTTCTTTCTTCAAAAAAACATAAAAGTATACTGTAATACAATTGGGACACGGTATTATTTTCATTCGCTGTGCCAAGCATATCCCTGCATTCAATTACAATGTTTACAATATGTCAATACCTTGCTCCTGTTTTATCTTTAAATAGCACATCAGTGAATTATTTAGCAGGTTATTAGACCATATGACCATCAGACAAGGGAGCAGAATTAGGCCATTTGGCACCGAGTCTATTCTGCTATTCTATCATGGCTGATTTATTATCCCTCCAAACCCCATTTCCCTGTTTACTCCACGTAACCTTTGATGCCCTTACTAATCAAGAATCTATCAACCTGTGCTTTAAATATACCCAATGACTTGGTCTCCACTTGGTCAATGAATTCCACAGATTCAACACCTTCTGGCTAAAGAAATTGCTCCTCATCTTTGTTCTGAAGGGATAGTCAGATGCTGTGCCCTCTGGTCCTAGATTCCCCACTATAGGAAACAGCCTTCCCGCATCCACTCTGTCTAAGACTTTCAATATTCGATAGGTTTCAATGAGATTCCCCCCTCCCCCCAGTGTTAGTCACTGTTAGTCAATGTGCGGTGCCAAAAGGATCCCAAGCCTTACCCTCATTCCACAGAGTCTTTACAGTGGTCGTATCTAGCTTCAGGGTGTCCCTCAGCATGAACCTCTGCATCTTGCAGAGTGCTGGTCGATGGCATTCACTCGTAGACATCTTGCACGGGAAGGCTGGCAGGTTTGGCGTTCTGACCGAGTTGATCCGTTTCCACGTGCAGATGACGTTTGTCTCAATATGCAGCTCAGTGAACAGCCTTCCCTGGCTGCTTGTGACAAAACTCCGAATCAGGTTTATTATCACCGGCATGTGACGTGAAATTTATTAACTTAGCAGCAGCAGTTCAATACAATAGATAATCTAGCAGAGAAAAAAATGATAATAAATAAAATAAAAATAATAATCAATAAACAAGTAAATCAATATATTGAATAGATTTTTTAAAACATGCAACAACAGAAATACTGTATATTGAAAAAGTGAGGTAGAGTCCAAAGCTTCAATGTCCATTTAGGAATCAGATGGCAGAGGGAAAGAAGCTGTTCCTGAATCACTGAGTGTGTGCCTTCAGGCTTCTGTACCTCCTGCCTGATGGTAACAGTGAGAAAAGGGCATGCCCCGGGTGCTGGAGATCCTTAATAATGGACACTGCCTTTCTGAGACACCGTTTCCTAAAGATGTCCTGGGTACTTTTTTAAGCTAATACCCAAGATGGAGCTGACTAGATTTACAACCTTCTGCAGCTTCTTTCAGTCCTGTGCAGTAGCCCCTCCATACCAGACAGTGATGTTGCCTGTCAGAATGTTCTCCATGGTACAACTACCGAAGTTTTCAAGTGTATTTGTTGACATGATAAATCTCTACAAGCTCCTAGTGAAGAATAGCCACTGTCTTGCCTTCTATATAACTACATCGATATGTTGGGACCAGGTTAGCTCCTCAGAGATCTTGACACCCAGGAACTTGAAACTGCCCACTCTCTCCACTTCTGATCCCTCTATGAGGATTGGTATGTGTTCCTTCGTTTTACCCTTCCTGAACTCCACAGTGAGCTCTTTCGTTTTACTGACGTTGAGTGCCAGGTTGTTGCTGTGACGCCACTCCACTAGTTGGCATATCTCACTCCTGTACACCCTCTCGTCACCACCTGAGATTCTACCAACAATGGTTGTATCGTCAGCAAATTTATAGATGGTATTTGAGCTATGCCTAGCCACACAGTCATATGCATACAGAGAGCAGAGCAGTGGGCTAAGCACACACCCCTGAGGTGCACCAGTGCTGATTGTCAACAAAGAGGCTATGTTATCAGCAATCTGCACAGACTGCAGGAAGTCTCGGATCCAGTTACGGAGGGAGGTACAGAGGCTCAGGTTCTGCAACTTCTCAATCAGGATTGTGGGAATGATGGTATAAAATGCTGAGCTATAGTCGATGAACAGCATCCTGATATAGGTGTTTGTATCGTCCAGGTTGTCTAAAGCCGTGTGGAGAGCCATTGAGATGGCATCTGCCATTGACCAAGGCCACTGCATTCTTTTCCAGACCTTCTTGCCGAACATGCAGACAAGCGACTGACCATCTCACCTGCGCTGCAGCCCCCTCGAGGTCAGAGCGTGGTGAGACCGATATTCTGACCAATGCAGAAAAGATTCTTCCCATTACCAATCAAGTGAGAGCTTGTCTGTGAGTCCAGTCAATGAAATACATTGACAGAGTATTCATGGAACCATGTCACCAGATCCTCTGTCTTTCTCCAGCATGGACTACTGTGAGGACCACTGCCTGATCAACTTCTTAACAACTGGTGCAGAAAGACCCAGCTGAATGGATCAGCTGTGTCCCTCACGACATGGGGACAGGTGGAACCTCAATGTGCAGTGATATTTAGTGTTGGTGTACACGTCTCGACATATAGCTTGATGCAGCCAAAATGATGGCCATCAGAATGAGGGCTACGTTGGCAATGTTTATTCCTGGATCAATTATTTCATTCTCCTTTACACTTTTGTACCAGAAATGAAATTAAAACATCTTGAATCTATCTCTTGAGAACCTGTGCGTCCATTCTCTATGTGCAACATTCTTTTCGAATCCACAGATGAAATGGAATATGGCTGCATCAGTGCAGCAGTGGGCTCCACAATTGCCATATCCAGCTATACTGAGAGAAACACGCGCCTCCTGTCCAGTTTCTCTGTCACCGTCATGAGGGAGCACCACTCCCATGTTCCCAGCTTCTGCTTCACTTTGTCTCCCCACCGTTGAGGACAAGAATGTTGCTGGGTCTGGAGGACCTGAGTTATAAGTAAAGATTGAATTGGCTAGGACTGTATTCTTTAGAACATAGGAGATTGAGAGGAAATTTGATAGAGGTGCATAAAATTATGAGGAGTATAGATAGGGTAAACGCAAGCAGGTTTTTTTTCCACTGAGGTTGGGTGGGATTACAACCAGAGGTCATGGGTTAAGGGTGAAAGGTTTAAAGGGAGCATGAGGGGAAACGTCTTCACTCAGAGGGTCGTGAGAGTGTGGAATGAGCTACCAATGTAAGTGGTGCATGCAAGCTCAACTTCAACGTTTAAGCAAAGTTTGGATAGCTACGTGGATGGTAGAGGTGTGGAGAACTTTGGTCCCATTGCAGGTCGATGGGAGTAGGCAGTTTAAATGGTTCGGCATGGATGAGATGGGGCCTGTTTCTGTGCTGTACCTTTCTATGACTATGGCCTCTCCAAAAGCTGGTGCCTCGAGAAGGTGGCCTGAATCATGAAGGACCCTCACCACCCAGTACATGCCCTTTTCTCAGAATCATCAGAGAGAAGGTACAGGAGCCCGAAGACCCACACTCAAATGTTTTAGGAACAGCTTCTTCCCCTCAACCATCAGAATTCTGAACGGGCTCACTATTCCTCCTTTGAACTAGTTATTTATTTTATTTTCTGTTGTAACTTACGGTAATTTTTTAAATGTTTTGCCTGGATTGGGAAGCGGAGGCAGGTCGCTGTGCTCAAGGAGAGAGCAGGGCTGAGGGATTAGTTTTGGATTGTTATGGTAAAGTGCCTGAGCAGATCAGAAAAGGAGAAAATTTGACTTTTTCCTCTGTTGAGAAAACCAGTGGTTTCTGAAGGAATTTGCTAATGTCTGGTTCCTTGCCAATTTGGACCAGTGACTCATTGTCCTGCTATTACAAGGGTAAAATCAATGCAGAATCCGCTGTCTGTTACTGTGAGTGGCTGGACAGTGGGTTCAAGTCACACTGGGAAGCTGTGACTCAGATACTGCTTTTATAGCATGTTGTAATGGTTAATCTTTCGGCCACTGCACAGAATGTGCTGATTTTATTGAAGATTTTCAGTAATACAGCAGATAATGATTTAAGAATAAATTGCTGGTTGCAGTGGTTTGAACTCATGGTTGGGTGTCCAGTAATGATTTGCAGCAGACCTTTCTAATTTGTACTAATTTATTTTGGCAAGTGGGATGAAAGGAGCCATTCTGTTTACTACATAATGGCCATTGTAACATGCAAAGGGGAGAGCTTTCTGCATGGCAACCACATGGATCTAAAGTCTGGTGCCCTGTGCATCCCTGTTATTAAATGTTTGTAAACAGTTACTCCGGTGAGCCAACCACCTTAATGCTTTCCTCCTGATTAGTGGGGAGCACTGTTCCTCTGGTGCTCGGGTGCTGCCTCAAACCATGACAATTTTGCCAGAGTTTGATCATCCAGAAGCGGAGAATATTTTTATGCGTACAGTGACAAACAGCCTTGCCCCCCACCCCCTTTTTGCTTCTCAAATGTTCAGTGCTGGATGGGGAGGGGCTTCCTCCAAGTAAGTATTGATCAGAATGTTCTCTCCCTTCCCTCACTGAATCTGAATCTGAAGCTACTTGGTGCCTTATGACCCGGGATGAGTTGGAACCATAGGCCTGTACATTATTGAGAAGCTGACTTTTCATCTATGTAACTTTGAACAGGCCCAGCCTTTTGCTAAAATCCCACGTTCACACACTCCAGGACATGGCTACGCTAGTGCACCTCTGGTTGGATTTTATAATTCATACGTTTGCAGCTCTTGTGTTGCACTCTGCACCATCCCGCACTCATCTTTCTCCCCTTTGCTTGCTGAGCTGCGCAGGCTCCCAGTTAAACAAAATTCAACCCTCCTCTCAAAATGCTCCATAGCCTTGACCCCTTCCTTCCTTTTACTGCAACCTCCTCCAGTCCTAAAATCTTCCATGTCTGCATTCCTCCAATTCCTGTCTCACACGCATCTCAATTTTATAAGGGCTGCACCATTAGGGATCTTGCACTGCCAAGGCAGAAAGTTCTGGAAAATCCTCTCTAACCCTCTCTGCTACTCAACCTCTTTTTCAATCTTTTTTTTAGTGCTGTTTAAAGCACCCTCTTTAATCATCTTTCACCTCCTAGTGCAGAGGTTCCCAACTTTTTTTATGCCATGGACCCCTACCATTAACCGAGGGGTCCAGAGACCCCAATTTGGGAACCCCTGTTACTGTGATCTCTACCGAATGGTGGCTGTCAACTTTAGTTTAATTTGGCCCCTTTTAAACGTTGTGGGGCATTCTCCTGCGTTAAAGGTGCTCTATTAATGGAAGATTTCTCTTTTGTTTCATGCACCTATTTCAGTGCTATTTAAGCAACACACACAAAATGCTGGAGGGACTCAGTAGGCCAGGCAGCATCAATGGAAAAGAGTAAACAGTCAACGTTTCAGGCTGAAATCCCTCATCAGGACCGCAGACCTTTCCCCCCAGCATTTTGTGTGTGTTGCTTGGATTTCCGGCATCTCCCGATTTTCTCTGTTAGTGCAATTTAAACATTCTTTTAAAGCAAAACACTGCAAATTATGCAAAACTGGGAGAATGCTGGAGACACTCAGCAGCCGAGGCCCCATCAGTGAGGCAACAGAACAGGCTAACCTTTCAGAGACCAAAGTGTCCCATAGAAGTTGCTTGTCCCATAGACTCTTTCCAATATATTCTTTTGTCTCCTTTTGTCAAATTCAAGTTTTTAAGTTCAATTGTCATTCAACCATACACATGTATATAGCTAAATGAAACAGCGTTCCTCCATGGTCAAGGTGCAAAACACAGTACATACAGTCACGTCCAACACACAGCACATATAGTTCCAATAGCACATACAATCACAGAATAATATTGGGACAAGTCCCTGAGTGACATGCCCTGAAGCTGGCCGGTGCATGGGATGTTGTCCCTCCAGCCACGTTTCTGCAAGAACAAACACACAGCGGTTGCTTTATGCCCAATTCACTTGTAGATTTTATTCTTGCTTCCCTGTTATTATGTGTTGTAGGTGTACCTATCGTGCTTTACACACCAGTCCGGAGAAACGTTGTCCTGTTTCACTGTATATAGTTAAATGGCAATAACGCGACTGGACTCATTTCATGCAGTGTCATCGCAGGCAAGGGCAAATGGGCTTGTCTCGTGCTGGGCCAGCCACAAGCAAAAACAATCCAGCTCGTCTTCCAGGGGGCGAACGCTGGAGAGCAGTCCTGACCGGGAGAGCCAGTCTTACAGGGTAAAGCCCCAACTCAGGGCAGATTCCAGCATGCCTGCCGAGCCTCTATTCTCTCCCATGCCGCCTCCGCCCCATTGCTATTGGGTTTTGCCTACTTGTCTGATGATTGTCTGGAACTCATGAAGTCGCAAAACAGAGCGATGTTGAAGGGATGGTCTTGTTATGTTTTGTATTCTCCCAGTAGAGGTTCACTGGTGTGCAGATAGTTATTGTGTGAATTTTCAATGGCATGGATTTGTTTGTGCAACACATAAAACTAGTGAAATAAATACATTATTCCTTCACACTTCCAGATTCATCAAGCGTGTGGATAATTCCTTCCTATCTCGAGCTGTTAATGATGTAACTGGCAATCTCTGAAGTGCCTGACGCACCTATTGTCTCCGAGGATCTGTGTAACTTTCAATAAGCACTGTTCTCACTGTTCTCACTGTTTTGTGAATGTGAGTATTGTTTAAAGCCCACTTCCCTCTCGTTATGTTTACTTAATTAGATCGATATCAAGTTTAATATCACTTGCATATCTTGTGAAGTTTATTGTTTTGTTGCAGTAGTACAGTGCAAAACACAAAAAAACTATAAATTACAATAATGAATATATATTAAAAATTAAATTAAATGAAGAGTGCAAAAGGAGAGCAAAAACAGGGAGGTAGTGCTCATGGGTTTGTTCATTGTACATCGATGATGGAGTGGAAGAAGGTTCTCCTAAGGTATAGGAGCCTCAGGCTTCACACCACCAGGTTCAGGAGCTGATACTACCCTTCAACCATCAGCCTCTTGAACCCGGGGAGATAACTTCCCTCACCCCGTCATTGAACTGTTCCCACAACCTGCGGACTCACTTTCAAGAACTCTTTATCTCGTGTTCTCGATATTTCACCGTCATCACCATTATGTGCCGTGTTATATGACGTGGGTAATCACAGTCCATGACAATGACTGTTCTGGTCAAATTTTTCTACCGAAGTGGTTTGCCTTTGTCGTCTTCTGGGCAGTGTTTTTACAAGATGGGTCACCCCAGCCGTTATCAATGCGCTTCAGAGATTGTCTGCCTGATGTTAGTGGTCGCATAACCAGGACTTGTGTTACGCACCAGCTGCTCATATAGATAGATAGATAGATAGATAGATAGATAGATACTTTATTCATCCCCATGGGGAAATTCAACATTTTTCCAATGTCCCATACACTTGTTGTAGCAAAAACTCATTACATACAATACTTAACTCAGTAGTAATATGATATGCATCTAAATCACTAACTCAAAAGCATTAATAATAGCTTTAAAAAAGTTCTTAAGTCCTGGCAGTTGAATTGTAAAGCCTAATGGCATTGGGGAGTATTGACCTCTTCATCCTGTCTGAGGAGCATTGCATCGACAGTAACCTGTCGCTGAAACTGCTTCTCTGTCTCTGGATGGTGCTATGTAGAGAATGTTCAGGGTTTTCCATAATTGACCGTAGCCTACTCAGCGCCCTTCGCTCAGCTACCGATGTTAAACTCTCCAGTACTTTGCCCACGACAGAGCCCGCCTTCCTTATCAGCTTATTAAGACGTGAGGCGTCCTTCTTCTTAATGCTTCCTCCCCAACACGCCACCACAAAGAAGAGGGCGCTCTCAACAACTGACCTATAGAACATCTTCAGCATCTCACTGCAGACATTGAATGACGCCAACCTTCTAAGGAAGTACAGTCGACTCTGTGCCTTCCTGCACAAGGCATCTGTGTTGGCAGTCCAGTCTAGCTCCATCTACCACCAGCCCCCATGGCTTCATGTGACCCTAATGGGGCTAAGCGAGTGCTGCACCTTGCCCAAGGATGACCTGCAGGCTCGTGGAGGGAAGGAGCGATGTATCTCCACCCTACCACCCAATATTTATTGCCTATCTATTTAGTGTTTTTTTTTCTGTTTTGTATTTGCCCAGTTTGTTGTCTTTTGTGCATTGGTTGTTTGTCTGTCCTGTGGGGGCGGCCTTCTGTTGTGTTTCTTATTTTTACTGTGAATGCCCACAAGAAAGCGAATCTCAGGGTTGTACATGGTGACATGTATGTCCTTTGATAATTAATTTACTTTGAACTTTAAGATGTTGAATGTGTGTCTTCAGGCTCCTGTACCTCCTCCCGGATGGTAGCGGCGTGTGATGGGGGGTCTTAATGATGGATGCCACCTTTTTGAGGCATCGCCTTTTGAAGATGTGGGAGAGACTAGTGCCCATGATGGAGCTGGCTGAGTCTACAACTCTCTGTAGCTTCTTCCAATCCTGTGCAGTGGCCCCTCCGCACAAGACAGTGATGCAACCAGTTAGGGTGCTCTTCACAGTGCGCCTGTAGATATTTGCTGGAGTCTTTGGTGTCGTACCAAATCTCCACAAGTTCCTAATGAAATATAGCTGCTGATGTGCCTTCTTTGTAATTGCATCAGTATGTTGGGCCCAGGATAGATGTGACGCCCAAGGATGTGCCTGGGACTGAAAGCATTCATCGGGTCTAGCAGTGTCCGTGAAGTGAGAAACGGAATCAATATTTAGCGTTGGGATTGCAGTTGTTGCTGTGGTTGTGGTAGTGTGGGACCCACTTTCACTGTCAGGCCGGGAGTAAACTTGCATCGGCCCCGATCTTGCAGTTCGGCCAACCAGATGACTGGTTGTTCTTTCTGCTGAGGTGCAGCCCAGGATATTGGTGCTCTGAAACTTGCAATGATTAGAAGCTCAGCGCAGTGTGGCACACAGCTGATCATCTCCGTTGTGTGGGAGAAATCAGGTTGGAGAAGCAGTTCGACTTTAACACCCCCAAACTGGATAGATTTGAGCCTGGCTTGATGTTAAAATTGCAAATACTTAACCTACACATTTTATTATTGAAAGAATGTAGTCAGTTGGGCTCCTTGAATGACCTTGTCCTCTGTTTCAAGTTTATTGTCATCTGACCGTATATATTTACAACCAAACAAAACAACGTTCCTCCAGACCACAGTACAGCCACAAAACCTATATATCACACACACAGCGCATAAAGCAAAAATTATCATAAATAAATTAATAAAATAGAAATCAAAATGCATGTAGTGCGTAGCACAGGTAAACAGTTAATTGTACAGTAAACAGCTCACTGTCCTATATTTTATTTTATCTTTCATCCTGTTTATTTTGCGGTTTATATTATCTCGCTGTTTACCTTTCGACTTCTGGTTGGGTGGGCTTCCTAGGCCTGAGGGAAACCTGGCCATGAAAGGCGGGTGAAGCTGCCGTGTGGAAGAGTCGAGGGCCTTTCTAACGTTGTTTGGTGCCCGTTGGGAACAGGAATCCTTCACCCAGTCCCCATCTCTTTCCCCGGAAACAGACATCTCCAGCCACAGTCCCGTCTCCTTCTCCTGCTACTGTCAGGTCCTTCTGGGTGCCTTCCGATAGGGAAATCTGCTTCTTTTTTTCCCCACAAAAAACAAGTGTGCTGTGGAAAGTACTTCCTCTATTGTTTGGAAATCTCCTGGGATCCAAAGTGGAAGGCAATCAGGGAAGATGTCAACTGGTCCCTATTGTCCACGGAACCTCTGCAGTCAAAGCACTTCCCTCTCTAAATTGCGTTTCCTAAAGCAAAGGAAAGCTTTTCATATTTGGAGAAATGCATCCCACCACTTTCAAACACCCTGACTGCTGTGTTTCCTATTTAACTTTTCCTGTTCAAAAATTAATGTTAAAGGAACTCGCCTTTCCAATCTTTTATTTCCTCTCAAGCTGCTCTCATTTATTAGTTTGCCAACTTCTATTTTTTGTCCACCTCAAACAGAATTACTGTGTTTTCCTTCGAAACCTTCACAGACTGGGGGGTGGGGGTGGGCTGGAAGCAAGAGCCAACTGGTGACCAGTAACTCTGGATTTCAGACGGCCTGGCAGGCAGCTCCTCTGGATCAGATGTGGATCAGCACGTTGCTAAATACATTAATGAGGAAATCCATCCAGGTGCTAAGTTTAGACCTGTTGCTATATTGCCCACCACCTCCATTGATGGATTACTTTTCAGTGAGGTATTAGGCCCTTACACACAAGCCTTTCCCTTGCCCTCTGCATCTGAGGTGACTGACTGCTGATCACCCCTCTTCCCTTGACCAGCAAGGCAGAAACCCCGATCACATTTAAAACATGGCCAGCAGAGGCTGTGGAATTAGAACTGGGAAGTTCAATCAGTTTCAACAGCTCTCTTTCATAAAACAGGATAGTTTTTTTTCCTCTTCGGTAAGTATTGGGGATCTTATGAACGTGAAAGTACATTTAGTTAATAGATTTTGTTTATGCTTGATTCAAAGATGCAAACAGGTTGAAAAAATAGCCTACTATATTTTTCTGTTATTCTGGTGTGTTTTGAGAACTGAGTGATTCCATTCTGTACTGATGAAGGTCCAGGAACTGGACTATTTAAACTTCTCTGTCATGCTTGCTGGTAATCCCAATCAGGGAAGCCATACCTGATAGACATTTGTGGGATCATAGAGTCCTACAGCAGGGAAACAGCTCAAATGGTCAACGCCAACCGTATTGCCCGGTGAGCCAGTTTCATCTGCCCTGTTTGGCCCACAGCTCTCTAAGCCCCTCCCTCCATGAATTTATCTAGATCAGGGGTTCTCGACCATCCCTTTCTTAATGGTATTGGTCCATGGAGCCCCTGATCTAGGCGGTTTAAATGCTGGTAATGTGACTGTCTCGACCACTATTCCAATGTCAAAGTAAATTTATTATCAAAGTGCGTGTACTATATACCACCATACTGCCTTAAGATTCATTTTTTTGCAGGCGTTTACAGGAAAATTAAGAAACGCAATAGAATTTATGAAAAACTATACATAAATAATTTCTGACAACTTATTCCAAATACACAGTACCCATTGTGTGAAGAAGCTGCCCCTGATAAACCCTTGTATATCTGTCACCTCTAATCTTAAACTAATCGCACCTCCTCCCTGGGATAAAACATTTATGGGTCGCCCTGTCTCTGCCCTCACAGTCTTATAGACTTCTATCAAGTCACCGTCCAATCTCCTATGATCCAGGAAATAACATTGTAGTCTACAGGACCCACATTTCAGTCTCAGGAACAATTACTACCCCTCATCTGTCAGGCTCTTGAACAAAAAGGGTTAACTTAATTTGGCCCGTCACTGAATTGTTCCCACAACCAACAGACTCACTTTCAAAGACTCTTCATCTCACGTTCTCAATACTTATTAGTTATTTATTGTGATTATTTCTTTCTTTTTGTAATTGCACAGTTTTCTTTTGCAAGCTGGTTGAACGCCTAGTTGGTGCAGACTTTCATTGATTTTGTTATAGTTATTGTTCTCTGGATTTAATGAGTGTGCTTGCAAGAAAATGAATCTCAAAGTTGTATATGGTGACATATATGTACTTTGATAATAAATTTACTTTGAACTTTGAACCCCCCCCCACAAAAATCTTAGGCACATACATGTAGCTAAACTGCAATACCTTACATGTACAAGTCTTTTGCACAGTACCGTAGTAATTTTATGTATTGCATTGTACTGCTGCTGCAAACCAAAGCAAATTTCATGACGTAAGTGAATGATGATAAACCTGATTCTGCTATGGGTCTGTATTGTGGACTGAGAGTTTGAGGGGGGCAGGGAGAGGGGAGGCAGTGGGAACCACCAGAGAGACATTTTGTAATGATCAATAAGCGAACTGTGTTTGGAATCAAATGAACTTGCCTAGTGACTCGGGGCTGGGTGTGTCCACACCTGTGCCATTCCCCCACCCCGGCACTCCTTCTCTGCCACCTGTCCCACACCCGTCCCACGTGCTCCACCCTCGCCATTCCCAACATCCTTTGCTCCTGCTGGATTTACAAACTCACTGTCCACACCACGTTGATAGAGTACTGTGCAAAAGTCTCAGGCACCCTAGCTATATAGAAATACCGAGGACTTGTGCCCAATATTGTACGTCCTCTATAACTGCAAAATCACTTCCCAACTTCTATAGGCAATACCCTGACAGTTGAAGGCTAGTTTTCCAAGTACCTTCTTTACCTTCTGGTCCACCTGTAATGCTGCTTTCAGTGAACTATGCACCTGTACTCCTGAGTCCTTTCCCCAGGGCTCTACCATTCATTATACAGGTCCTACCCTGCTTTAATCTCCCAAACTGCAATACCTTACATTTATCTGGGTTGAAGGCCATTTGCCCATCCTCGTCCCACACACCTAGCCGATCAAGATTTATCTGTAATTTTCCATAACCCTCTACACTGAAACTTACGACTGAAAGGGTTGAGAGAGGAAGTGAAGCTTTGTGCCCAACCTGTTGTATATCCTTTCCAAGACCTCTGCATTCCTCCAGTTCCCATCCCTTTTGTACATTTTTATTAGTTTTGATAGATTCTGTTGATGCCTGGGCTCCCGAGCTCTGTAATTCCCGCCTTATATTTATTGATAGGCCCTTGTATAGCCAGAGGGTGGTGAATCTGTGGAACTGGTTGCCACAAGAGGGCCGTGGAGTACAGGTAATTGGCAGAGATTGATAGATTCTTGATTTAAAGGGAGTTTAAGTGTTAGGGGGAGAAGGAAAGAGAATGGCATTGGAAATAAAATCAGCTATGATTGAATAGCAGAGCAGACTCGATGGGCCGAGTTGCCTAATTCTGCTCGTATATCTTGTTTAAGGCGTGTATTTGGTCCCCTGGCCTACTATCACCATACGTAACACAGTGCCAGTTTGGCTTTGCTACTAGAGGTCATGGGTTAAGGGTGAAAGGTGAAAAGTTTAAGGTGAATATGAGGGGAAACTTCTTCACTCAGAGGGTGGTGAGAGCGTGGAACAAGCTGCCAGAGCAAGTGGTGCGTGCGAGCTCGATTTCATCGTTTAAGAGAAGTTTGGATAGGAGTTTAGGGATATCGAGAGCTGTGGTCCTGGTGCAGCTTGATGGGAGTAGGCAGTTTAAATGTTTCAGCACAGGCTAGATGGGCCAAAGAGCCTGTTTCTGTGCTGTACTTCTTGATGACTTCGAGTACAAACTGCTGTTATCGAGAATGAAGAAGTCTCCCACGTAATAGTGCTTGCATTACGAAGACGCGATGTTGCACGCCAATTATGTCACATTTAAAATTGTCAAGTGATTTCTCTTGAAGACATAACCCCTGTAAAAATAGCCTGGCATTCTTTGAGGCTAATGTGTAATTGAATGCACCGTCCACATTATGTCAATGGGTTTGAATGGCGTACGAGAGTGGCAGACGTGGTGGTAGCCGTCAGCAGGACATTGAGAACAGGCAGCATATTACAGCTGTCGTTCCTCCATGGGTTATTTTTGGTTCGAGCAGGTGGCAGTAGTCTGGATTGGAGTTCCAGTGCCCTGCACTCAGTTCAACAGCGATACGATTACGGAGCTGGAACATGTCGAGTGACCCACAAGGGTTTGGACAGCTGGCGAGGGGGTTAATGATATACCAGGTGTTTAGAGCTGACATTTGTGGACTTGGTCAGTAGTTCTGGCACAGCTAATGAGGCTGTAAGCGTGACAATAGTGTGCATTTATACAGAGCTTTTAATGCTGCTAAACATCACAGTGCTCCCTCAGAGACTTGTCAAACAAAACCTGACACCAGTCCACGTTAGGAGGTATTGACGTCGATGACCAGAAGCAAGGTCAAGGGGCAGATTTGAAGGGGAGAGAGGGCCAAGAGGTTGAGCTTAAAGGCTGGTCAGCTATTAATGGAGGGATTACAACTGGTGAGACATCAGCGGGGAGAGGTGCAGCACTGGAATGGTTGCATCTGGTGGAAACAAAGACATGAACGAGAGCTTTAGAAGCAGATCAGCAGCCTGAACCAGCTGAATAAAGGCATGGATTATTTTCTAAATGGGCAGCGAATTTAGAATCAGAGGTGCAAGATTACTTGGGAGTCCAAGTGCAAGATTCCGTAAAGGTTAACTTGGTTAAGTGCAATGTTAGCATTCTTTTCGAGAGGACTAGAATATCAAAGCAAGGATATAATGCTTTATAAGACATTGATTGGTCAGACTGCATTTGGAGCAATGTGAGCAGTTTTAAGCACCATACAGTACCTATAAAAGGATGTACAGGCATTGGAGATGCTTCAGAGGAAGATGATCAGAATGATCCTGAAAGGGTTAATGTATGAGGAGAATTTGATGGCTCAGGCCCTATACTCGCTGGAGTTTAGAAGAATACTGAAAATTGAAAGGTTGAGATAGCGTGAATGAGAATATGAGGACATCCCTTTAGAACAGAGATGAGGAGGAATTTCTTTAGCCAAAGGGTAGTGATTCTGTGGAATTCATTGCCACAGGTGGCTGTGGAGGCCAAGTCAAGTACTTAATTAGAAAGGGTATCAAAGGTTATGGGGAGAAGGAAGAAGAATGGGTTTGAAGGGAAAAATCTATCAGCTAGAATCAACTGGAGCAGCAGACTTGATGGGCTGAATGTGCTAATTCTGTTCCTAAGTCGTATGATCTTCTGTTACTCCCACATGCCAAAGAAGTAGAGTTAGGGTTAGTGAGTTGTGGGCGTGCAATGTTGACACCAGAAGCCTGGCGACTCCTGTGGGCAGCCCCCAGCGTAATCGCTGGTGCTGTAACACGACTGCGCTAACAGCTACTTACCCACACTGCTTTTGGATTGTGGGATGAAGCCAGAGCACCCGGATGAAACCTACGTGGTCATGGGGAGAGCGTACAGACAGCGGCAGGAATCGAACCCTAGTCGGTGGTTGCTGGTGCTGCTGTATCATACCATCCAAGAACAATGTGGCTAACACTGCATAGTTAACAACATACTGCACAGTTTCTTTATAACAAAACTATTTGGAAGCCCATCAATTGGCACAGTGTAATGTGAGTTTGAATTGTTTCAGAACAAACATGTGTTCCTGATCCATGAATACAAAGCAAGCACTGATCTCCAAATAGTTTGAACGGCCCCCGCTATAAGGTCGGGAATAAATACAGAAATCTGGAACTACTCAGCACAGCAGGCTGCATCCGTGGAGGGAGAAGCACTTCAGATCAATGAACTTGTATCAGAACTATCGGATGACAGGCCAAGTTATATCACCATCTGTATCCTTTGTTTGTAGTTTGTAGGAAGGGGAAGTTGCCGACACCTCTGGCTTTGATTGTCCATCCCTAATTACCCCTTATCTGGGGAGGTGGTTAAGAATCAACCATGTGAGTAGGTCCAGAGTTCTGGCTTGTGAAGTCCAGCTTCAGGAACCATTGTTACCTTTCAAAGTGAACTAGCGGGGATAACTTCACTCACCTGAACAATAAACTGATTCCACAACCTACAGACTCACTTCCAACAGCCCTGCAACTTCGCAACGGTATTATTTGCTATTTTTTTTTATTTGCACACTTTGTCTTCTTTTGCGCATTGGTTATCAGCCTTTTACTTGTGTGTAGCTTTTCACTGATTCTGTTGTATTTCTTTGTTCTACCACGAATGCCTGCAAGAAATTGAATCTCAGGGTGGCGATAATAAATTTGATAATAAGTTTACTTTGAACTCTTCATACCCCTTTCACATTTGAAAATTTTGTATTGGAATGGACCTTCATTGAGACAACCAGATGCTGCCCTTTTTCATACTAAACTCAATAGATGAGGGAAATTCCCAGGATGTGAAACCAAAGCAGGTAAAGATGACTTAGCAAATAAAAATCCAGTTGTTTCATGCTCACTGTTGCTAGTTATAATTCCAGCCTTATTTAAGTACTTGATTTATAATTTTAAAAGATACTTGGGCAGGTGCATGGATAGTGTAGCTTTAGAATATGTTCTCGATATGTTTAGAAGAATGTGTACTTGATAAGAAGGGTTATCATATGAGCAGCAATTGAAGGTTGTGGGCCTGTGCTCTCTGGAATTAGAAGAATGAGGGGGATCTCATTGAAACCTGTTGAATGTTTAAAAGGCTTAGATAGAGTGGATGAGAAGAGGATGTTTCCTTTGGTAGGGAAATCTAGGACCAGAGAGCACAGCCTCAAAATAAAGAGACATGCATTCAGAACAGAGACGAGGAGGAATTTCTTTAACCAGAAGGTGTTGAATCTGCAGCAGGCGGCTGTGGGGGCCAGGTCACTGGATGCAGTCAAGGCAGAGGTGATAGGTTCTTGATTAGTTGGGGCATGAAATGTTATGGGGAGAAGGCAGCGGAATGAGGTTGGGAGGGAAATGGATGAGCTATGATGAAATGGCAGAGCAGACTCGATGGGCTGAATGGCCTAATTCTGCTTTTACGTCTTATGGTATTAGGTACATGGATGGAGTAACTTTAGAAGCATGATGGGCAGCTTGGTTAGCGCGGATTAGTTGCACCAAAAGGCCCTGTTTTTGAGCTTTATGATTTTGTGGCTCTAATTTAAATTCATCAGCTGCAATTCTGGGATTCAAAGTCATATCCCTTGATTAATAGCCCAGAACAAGAACCGCTGATCTGGTTACTTAACCATGACAATACTATCTTATCTCAGATGCCTCCGTGGATGAACACTTTGTGTTATCTGCATCTCCCTGTGCTGAGCTGTAATTCAAGATATTAGTAACAGATGTGCTCCATATTGCAGACCGAACCAGATAATATAAAGAAATAACATTACACTGAAGGTATTTTGGTTCAGCAAATTGACGTCTAGGGTTCATGGTGAGCTGTGTGCTGTTAGATGAAACTAGTGGGTCAAGCAGCATCTGTAGAGGGAAGTTTCTTGATCACTGTTACTAGTTATAATCCAACCTTATTTCAGTGCTTGATTAACAATTTTTAAAAGATACTTAGACAGTTAAAGGTGCATAGTTAAAGAAGTAGTGCAAAAAAACCCAGAAATTTAAAAAAAGGTATTGAGGTAGTGTTCATGGATTCAATGTCCATTCAGAAATCGGATGGCAGAGGGGAAGAAGCTGTTCCTGAATTGTGTTGAGTGTGTGCCTTCAGGCTCCTGAAACTCCTTCTTGACAGAAGCAATGAGAACAAGGCACGACCTGGGTGATGAGGTTTCTTAATGACGGATGCCGCCTTTTTGAGGCATCAATCCGTGACGATGTCCTGGATACTATGGAAGCTAGTGCCCATGGTGGGGCTGACTAAGTTTACAACTCTCTGCAGCTTATTTTGATCCTGTGCAGTAGCTCCCTCCCATACAAGAGGGTGATGTAGCTAGTTAGAATGCTCTCCACAGTACATCTTTCGAAATTTGTGTGAGTGTCTTTGGTGACGTACCAAATCTCCTCAAACTCCTAGTGAAGTATAGCTGCTGTCATGCCTTCTTTGTGGGACTTGCTTGAATGGGCATCCTGGTCTGGGTGGGCTGAGACCTTTCATCTGGACTGAAGACCTTTTCTGAAAATCTGTGTCCAGCCTGGGCCAATTTTTCTCCACAGGTACCTTGAGATCTGCTGAGATTCCTTCCGCTTATGTTAATTTCAGATTTCCAGCATCTGCGGTTTACTTACCTCAGAGATGCAAAATTGCTGGTTCTGGAGTACACGGATCAATACGGCCGTGTGTGCTCCTTCTATTTGTTGTTCTGGCAGCCGAGAATTATAAGCAGGCCGGTTCCTCTTCACATGTGGTCTGTGTCATATTGGCTTGTTTGACAGTTCATTTGAATCTGGGTTGAAGGCTGACTGTAGGGTCCACCTGACACTGTCTTGGAAGGGCTGTGTTACTGGAATCCTGTCTCATGTATGATTGAGGTTCTGAAATGAGTTAGACATTTTGGAGTTTGGCTGGAATCTCCTGCTTCAGGGTAGTAGAAAAATCTCCAGTACTACTTGATGGCAGGATCTCTCCTCGTCTGACTTTTCTCTGGCTGTGGGCATTTACTATATTGGGATGACCCAACTAATAACATTGACTTTAATTTAATATCTTGAAGGTTTTGGGAAATATTGAGTGACAGGAAGAAAAAAGTGCTAACATATAAATAATCTTTTCTTCATCTGAGGTGAGCGTTTAACTCTGTCTACTGGCATCAGACAGCAGCAATTTCCAGCATATAACCATTTATCCCACATTTTTGTTCTAATAGACCAGTAAAGAATGCTAAGTTTAGTGCTTATACATGTGGAATAATTTAATTATAGGCCAAAATGTTTGGCTCATTGAACCAGTCTGTGCTGCACTGTCCTCTACTTCTAATGTTTGATTATAAGATTAAATAAGAAGGGATTTCTCAGTGTATGCATGTTGTAAATGGGTTCAGTTTGACATTTCCATGAGTTGATACTTGTTTTATGAAAAAAAATCAGTGAGATTGTTCTCATCTGATTTATTTCTCTGATAAAAAACTTCTCGAGATATGCCAATGATATTCATCCTGATTATGATTAAATTACTATCTGAATCTGTCACTTCTTTATCTCTATGATCACTCATTCCACAATCCTCCTTAAACTTTTCGAATTTATTTCTTACTCCACTAGCAGTCGTTGTCTTCAGCTAATGCGGCCCAAAGTTTCTGAGTTCCCTTTGCCTCTCATTCCACCTTTAAGATCCTTTTTAAAATCTCTGCGATTTTAGTTGGTTGGTTAGTTAGTTATTGGGCAGAATACCTTCTCACTTGGCTGGAGACGTGGGTTTGACATTGCTCCTGTGGGACTTCACCGTTACTATCTTAACAAAGTTTATTTTCTTGTTGAGAATAAGTGATTGCACCCCAAAGCTGTTCTCACTGGAGCGTAGCTCATTGCCTGCTGCATTTTGAAGAAGCTCATCTTCTTTTCTTTTAGACCTGTACCGAAAGTAGAAAGCTTATCTTGAGAGAGATGGTGACCTTATCCAGGCAAAGCTATTACCACTGCTGTACACATGTTTGTAGTGCAAGTGCTTGGCCCGTTAGATGACTGTAAACATGAAGGATGTTGTGTAAGGCTCTGTGCAGCTATTTTGATCAAGGTGCCATACATTAGCTTTGCCAGGTCCTCAGAGAGTTGCACTGAAGTATTTGCAGAGTTGTTATTTTTAAATATCCTTTGTTGGATCAGAAACTCAGGAGTACATCCTTTGTGAATACTTTGGCTTAGCTGATGCTCCTTGGAGGAACACAGGTCTTTCTGGGGTTAAGAACACTTGACTTATGGACACCCTCTATACAGACACTTCAAACCACTTTTTATACTGTTGTTTACATTTTAAATACATGCTAATATTTATGTAGATTTTATGCACATTTTATTCCATATCCATCCTTTAACCTCTACTTTGTTTTATATAATTCTTCATATTTTATGATTGTTGATTTGTTGAATCCTGAAAAAGGGTCTCGGCCCGAAATGTCAACTCTTTTCCAATGATGCTGCCAGGCCTGCTGAGTTCCTCCAACATTTTGTGTGAATTGTGGAACGTTATTTTTTATTATTGCATTTCACTCCCTGACCAACAAACCACAGCAACTTCCTAATATTTGTAAATATATGTGGTGAATAAATTTGATCCTTGATCCTGAATATGAATGATCTCCCATAATATTAAATTCAAAAGGTCAGTGTAGGTGTAAACTGGTTATCACTTTCGTTCCGCAATTATAGCTGCTCATTTTTATCCATGTTATGTGCTCTTGATGCCAACATCGTGGAGATGCGGTTACCACATTGAGTGATGTTTATCTATCTTTTGACTAATGGACAAAATCTACTTGTGGAGCTCTTTAAAAATGTAACCTACAGTATTTGTTGCCATGGGGCGGCCTGTGACCAAGATTAACAGTGCCTCAAAATACATTGATTAGTAAATGATTGCAAATCAGCTACCAGAGATATGTAAAAGTTAAAGGTATGAATGGTCCAATATACATTGTGGGTGGGTATATAGGAATGGTGATTTTACTTACCGTATTTAGTGGCACAGAATAACAACAGGCTCTATGAGCCTGTGGTGCCCAGTTACACCCATGTGGCCAAGTAACCCAATAACACGTATGTCTTTGGAATGTGTGAGGAAACCCGAGCACCCAGAGGAAACCCACATGGTCACAGGGAGAATGTACAAACTCCTTACTGACACCCGAATTGAACCTGGGTCGCAGGCCCTGTAATAGCGCTATGCTAAATGCTATGCCACCTGTTCTGTATTTGCAACCTATCTTAGTGCTTAATTAGATAGTGTATATATCATGACTGGACACTTCATGCTCTGAACGTGTCTATTTCTCACTCTCACTTCCATGCTCCCTCATATCACATGTTGTTCTGTCCCAGAATGATGATGTCATCACCATACCTGATAAGTGTCAAACTACCATTTCAATACATGACATCCCTCCTTTCCTGAGAAACGAACTTTAGTGTTTTAGAAGACATTCAACTTACAGATTTAACCATTTCAATTCAACATATATTCTCTGATATGCATGGCTATAACCAACACATTTTCTCTTTCAACCTAATGATATCTCTGGAACTGAAAACTTCATTTTCAACTTTGAGCAGTTTTTCATTGTTTCAAAATCCATAACTGAAAGTTCTATTTTATTACAAAATCGTTAAACTTCAGAGGTTGTTTTCTAACCCTTTGAGGTCTCTCTACCAGTTTCTCTTTGCTTTCAATGTGTGGTAATGGCTTTTGCTCACACTGTGAGCCTGAGCTTGTCCGTAAGTGTCCATCATATTGTCCTCCTGTCCCAGTACCTCATTGTCAAATCCTTGAATTCCCTCCTGTTTAAACTTTTTTACGTGTGTCGTGTTCCTTGCATATTGCACTCCAGTTGGAGATTCAACTTCCAGTTGTTTTCCTGCTTTCCTCACCGCCCTGTGTGGTGTTGTGTTGAAAGTTGTGGTGAATTTGTCCATTTTTTTTCTTGCTGGATAAGCACAGTGTCACCAACTTTTACAGTAGATTCCTGTGCTCCTCTGTGATCGTCTGCATACAGCTTGTACTTTTAGTTCTGTGTCCCGATCTCGTATCCCAGTTATGCTGTGTGTACCTCCTTGGCGTCTGGTAACCTCCCCCTCATTTTGTGGTTGCAGAGAAGTTCAGCAGGACTTTTCCCTGTTCCACACATCTGTACACAGTCACATACTTTCTCAGTTTAAGTTTCCAGTCAAGTCCTTCTGCTCGAGCAATCCTAAGCCTTTTCACCTGTGATGCATTGTGGCGCTCCACTTCACCATTTGCCTGAGCCCACTTTGACATTGTTCTCAGGTGTTTGATTCCATTACTCCCTCAATATTCCTTGAGTTGGCCAGATCTGAATTGAGGTCCATTATCTGATTTGGTAGATACAGGCAGTCCACAGCTACTGAAATGTTCTCCAGATTGTCAGTAACCCTCCCTGTAGTTGTAGAGGTCAAAATGTCATACTCATAAAATCAGTGGTAGTATTCAACTTGTACTAGAATGGAACGATATGTTGGTAATGGTCCAAGCAAATCAACAGCTATCTCCTGCCAAGGGCCACCTGATAATGGAATCAGTTTTAGTGATTCTGGAGGGTCGGGTCTAGATATAGTTTGACAGCTGCGACAAGCTTTGCGGTATTTTTCAGCTGCTTTATCCGTACTACGCCACCAAACCTTGGTTCTTAGATGTTGTCTGTACCAACTTTTCCCAAGTGTCCTTCATGAGCTAGGCAAGTGCCCATGTGTGCAAGGCTTTAGGTAGCACAGTCCGTGTCCCTCTGAGGTGACCCACTACACACAGCTCATTTGCAGTGGGTGCATATGCCATACAGTTCTCAAAGTGTCTATTCATGATGGCTTTACGCACCTCCTGCAGCTCTGGATCTGGGGCTGAAGCTCTCTCCACCTCTCATTTTGTCAGGGCTTTAGACGTAGCACTCATGGCTATGAACCTGACATATTCCTTTGAATCGTGCTTGTGTCTCTCTTTTTGAGCTTTCTCTCCCAGTAGCCTTGACAGTGGGTCTGCAATGTTCTGTTTTCCTGGCACGTGTATGACTCTGTAGTCATATAGTTACAATCTCACTGCTCTACGTGGGCACCTGGTTTAGATCTTGGGTGTAAATCATCTCCGAAGGTGATCAGGTCAAATTTTCTCCCATACAGATAAGGAAGAAGTCTTTCACAGGCCCATACTAGTGCTAATGCTTCTCACTCTGTGTTTTTGTTCACAGTCTGTGAGACTACAGCTCACATAGCAGACAGGTGCCATTTCTTCATTTTGTTTCTGTATGAGTGCTGCCCCCAGTATGACTGGGCTGGCATCTGCTGTTACTGTAGTTGGCACATCTTTATCAAAATAGGCCAATGTACCTGCTCTTGCTAGCTCCTCTTTTAGGGCTTTGAATTCTTGTTTCTATTCTTCTCCAAACTTGAACTGGGTGTCCTCCCTTGTCAGTCGTCTCTGTGGTTTTGACAAGGTTGCAAATCGTGATATGAATCTGCTGCTGTGGCCAACAAGACCTAGGGAACTCCTCACTTCTGTGGCATTTTGTGGTTCAGGAGCCTCCATCACTGATCGCACTCTCTCCTCAGCCGGTCCGATGCCTTCCTGTGACAAGAGAATTCCCATGAAAACTGGTCTGTCCACGTTGAACTGACATTTCTCCGGGTTCAGTGTCAGTCCACACCCTGCGAGTCTCTTTAGGACAGCATGCGGTCTCCAGTCATGCAGTTTTTGGATAGGAGCATGTACAATCACATCATCTGAGGTGTTCTCAACTCCTTCCATTCCAGCTAGAGCGTTTGCTCTCTCATACTGGTACCGCTCACACACCAAATCCTATACACCCCATTATGCACAGCAGCTGTGGTTCTCTCTCTAGATTCTGGGGTTAGTTCTAGCTGTTGATAGCCCCATTTCAAGTCTAGTTTCCTAAACACTGCAGCTCCATCCATACTCTGTAGCACCTCATCTACATTTGGAATAGGATATCTCTCCCTCACAATTGCTTCATTTGCCCTTCTCATGTCCTTGTCAGGTTTTGGTAAAATTATTACCAGGTTAACCCAAGGAGTTCCTCAATAATGTCAAGTTTCATTTGCTGGTCAATTTTTTTCTCAACAGCGTCCCTTAGGTTGCAAGGCATGTGTCTGAGTGACTGAGCTGTAAGCTTTACCTTTGGGTCAATGTACAGACTAATCTGCTTTCCTACCCCTCAAACACTTTTGGGACCTGCAACTTAGGTGACTCTTTAACGCCTGTCGCTACGGACACATCTTCTCCCATTCTTTAACACACCCAATTCTGTAGCGGTTTCTCTGCCTAGGAGTGGCTCACCATGATGAACTCTGCCTGGTCTGTTCTGTTTCCAACACTTATTTCACATTCAGACACCCCAGTGATGTGCTGGGTGAATATGGGTACAGCTTTCTCTTCTGTTTAGGAATACATTACATTAATGGCACTTAATCTTTTTCGACTTCTTTTCACCCAGTATATTACTTCTGGCTCCTGAATCTACTAACATGCACAGCTTTACACCTCCTACACAAAAAGCTTTTTTTTTCAGATGACTGTCTGATTAACAACAAATGCAAATTCCTTATGTTCATCCTGAACATTGTTCAATTTTTTAATCCTTCTGTCTGGCACATTTTTGTAAAGTAGTCCTTTCCAGTGCATTTTCTGCACATCTGTAGCATTTCCTTTCATTTGTATTAGTAGGCTTTCTATTACCCTCAGTCTTTGTGTTGTGTCCTCACGGTGCTCAGCCCCTGGCCGGCTCTGGAGTGACAAGGCTGTCAATTGTTCCTCTACTTTTTCAGATTGTGCTGCTATTTATAAAGAGTGTTAGGCCCTGTGTATTCTCTAGTACTATCCTCTGCACATAGTGTCTGAATTACATTTTCCCACTGTGGCATCCCTGATTTGGTTTTCTGTGTCCATTAGAGAATTACAGTCTTCTGCTGCCTGCCAAATGCCAGTAGAGAACGTTGAACCGTCTCACCTTGGTTTTGGGCAAGCTGATGAAAATGCTGCTGGCAAACGTAGTGTTGACCTAGGAAATGGAGTTACCATCCACCACTGCTGTGTAGTCTGTGCCTTGTCCAGTGTTCGGCAGCTTTAGGAATATATCCTGTACATCTGGTCCTGCAAGTGCGAAGGTAGTGCATTAACTGACCTTACCATCTCAATACATGGCAATTAAAGTTTTAGCTCCTCTACTGCACCTCCATCCCTGAAAATGACGGCAAGCTCTGCTTATGCTGCATGAAGTCCTTTCTAAAGTTCCGTCTGTTGGAGTGGGTCATAATACACTGACGCTGTAATACCAAATGTTGTTTTAACACCTTTCTCTCTCACTGCAGGGATTTTGCGAGTGGAACATAAAGAGTCCAGAATGAAGATGACTCGTTGGAGTTATAGGAGACTTGGTTAGAGTGTGCCAATTGGTTTTGTCTCCTGACCTATAAAAAAAGAATGTACGTGCAAGAGGGAGTGCAGTAAAAGGGAGTGTAGCCCTGTCTCAGTGGTAGTGGGTTTGCCTCATCAGGACAGATAGACTAGGTCTGTAATCTCTAGAGCAGGGCTTCTCAACCGGGGGTCCATGATCCCCTCAGTTAATTGTAGGGGTCCCTGCTGGACTGTAGAAGGGTGAGAAGTGTTTTCATGGAAACTTGGGAATCCCCTGCAGGGCTCAATAGGATGAATGTGGGGAGAATGTTTCCCCTAGTTCGGGGTGCCTGGAACCAAGCAGTATAATCCCAGATTAAGTGGTAGCTCATATTGGAATGGGATGAGGAGAAATTTCTTCAAGCCAAAGGTGGTGGTTTGTGGGAATTCTGGACCCTGGAAGGGCTGGGGGTTTTGTCATTGATTTAATTTACAAGGAAAACTCTGAGTGATTATGCAGAAAGTTTGAAGTGTTACGTAAACCCCATAACCAGGTAACTTACCAGCAAAGATAGATGGATCAGCTGAGTCGGATGCTACTATTTTCAAACGTTTTATTAATAAAGGGGCACAAAAATTAAGGTTAATACAAACATTCAGATAACATGCGTCAATACTCAATCTAAAACACCGGTGTAACCATAATCAATCAGAAATAAGCTCTACAGTTGTCTAGGGGGGTAATACTGAGTCCAACGGAAGTCTTAAGAGTCACTCAGAAGTTTGCAGGCTTTTTCCTTTACAATTTAGAAAAGATGCACACTTGCCCGTCGTCTTGGCAGAGTAAATCCTTGGAATCAGGGGAGCAGACTTCCCCGTTGTTATTTTAAAAGCAGTCTTTCGTTGGTTTTAGCCACAGATTCAAAGTCGGAATCTAGCGCACGTAGCTTCCTTCAAAATGGCGTCCCGCTCCCACGGGAATCGATCTCGTGTCTGCTGGGGCATCTGAGGGTCCTCCCCTCAGACCCGCCTTTATACTTCTTCACGGGATCGCAGGTATCAATCAAGTTGCAGGTAATGCGATCTTTCTCTTAACCAGCCCACTTTGCCCGAGGGCTTTTCACGTGGTTTCCATGAGACGATAATTGAAGTCACCGTTAGTCTGCTTCTTGAGAGAACGTGGTCTTTCGCACGTCCCTCTTTTGGGTCAGCTGACCCCCCCCTTAACTAGAGTTCTTGCGATTTTCACAAAGGAGGGGGGCCAACGGCATAACAGAAGTTAATAACTCATCTTCTTCTACCTTAGGCCACAAACTTATCAATCAGCCCTGATGAGTTATTAACTTCAAACTTTCTGCATAATCACTCAAAGAGTTGAACTGCATGTGCATGTAACGAGAGCTGTGTAACTCATCTCCTTCTACCTTAGGCCACTAACTTATCAATCACTACTGCTGTGGACACTTTCCGGAGGTCCAAGATCCGTATGCTCCACGACTGCTGGACCAAGGGTGTAAATGTAGGAGGGGACTATGTTGAAAAATAAACGTGCTAGGTTTTCTAAAATTGACTCCTCCAACTGCTGATCATAAAGAACATGAATATCTGCAACATTGCTGAGTGGTTACGGCCTAACGCGTGGAGCGGGTCCTTACTCTGTGCCACGGCCTGCTACAGCAGGTGTTGGAAGCAATGCATGAGGATTCAAACAAACTTAAAACGGATCTCTACAAACCGGCGCTCCTGACAATTCTACTCACTAATGTCCGATCACTAGAAAATAAGATGGATCGCTTGTGTCTGCGTCAGAACCAGTGGGAGATAAGAGGCTGCTGCACACTTGTCCTGACAGAAATGCGGCTCCAGGACACACTTGAGATTCGGCTGTCCAACTAGAGGGCCTCATCTCCTTTCAGTCGGATTGAAATGCTGCAACCTCTGGTAAGAACCGCGGAGGAGGTCTGTGTGTCTACAATCAATAAGAACTAGTATGTAAATGCCTCGGGTAGAAATGACCCACTGTCCACCACAGATAGAGTTTTTAATGGTGAAATGCAGGCTCTTCTACTTTCCAAGGGAGTTCACTCTCATTCTGATTGTTGCTGTTTCCGTACCCAACCCCCATCCATGCCAGTGCCGGAGAACAGAAGGAATTTGCATTTGTTGTTAATCAGACAGTCATCTGAAAAATTTACTTCTTGTGTAGGAGGTATAAAGCTGTTCATGTTAGTAGATTCAGGAGCCTCAACCCAAAACGTCGCCTGTACTTTTTTCCATAGATGCTACCTGGCCTGCTGAGTTCCTGCAGCATTTTCTGTGTGTGGCATAGTCCTGCAAGGTGGTACCAGCACGTCGACTTTGCAACCAGAGGGGAGAGTATATTATGATGGGTCTCCTGTATACCAACGCTCGTGGAGTCTACAAAGCTGTCCCCTGCCCACACTTCGGATACTAATGTCACATATCCACAGTCCTGCAGAAGGGACATGTCCCGAAACGTCAACTGTACTTTTTCCCATAGTTGCTGCCTGGCCTGTTGTGCTCCCCCAGCATTTTGTGTGTGTGTTGCTCAGATTTCCAGCATCTGTAGATTCTCTCTTGTTTATCCATTTTGCTAATCCCTGCATACAGAGCGCTGGTTAAACCAGTTGGACCAGTTTACCGGAAGATCAAGACCTGGCCAGAGGGTGCCACCTCAGTGCTGCAGGACTGTCTGGAAAGCACGGACTGGAGCTTATTCGGGGAGGCAGCTATCTATGATTATGAGGTGAACATTGATGAAAATGTGGGATTGGTACCTGGCTACATGGGAAAATGCACTGAGGATGTTACCATGAGTAAAAACACTACACTGCCAAGGCAAACCAGAAACCATGATGTTTGTGCACTGCTCAGGGATCAGGGTGCTGTGTACAGATCAGGGGACAGGGCGGCTCTGCGGTCAGCAAGAGCCACACTTTCTCGTACCATCAGGAAGGCAAAGCAAGAGTACTCAGAAAATTCACAGACACCAGGGACACGCGGTGCATGTGGCAAGGTACAGTAAGACAAGGTACCTTCACAGATTACAAATCCACTTTGCACGTCAACAACAGCAATGCCTCCCCTCCTGATTGGCTGAATGCGTTCCACACACGATTTGATGCAATGAAGTGTGTGACATCGAGGAACGACCCCGCTCCCCCTGAGGAACAGGCTGTGGCCGAGGTGAGGACGATCCCAGCTGGGGTAAATCCTCAAAGCTGCGGTGGTTGACAACATACCTGGACAGATGCTGAGAGATTTTGTGGTCCAGCTAACGGGGATCTTCTTTAAATTTCTCTTTGCAACAGTCCACTGTCCCTGCAGGCTTCAAGGTAGCCACCGTCATTCCAGTACCCAAGAGAATGACGTTAACTATCCTGAACAGCGGCACTGACCTCAACAATCATGAAGTACTTTAAGTGGCTGGGAATGGATTCGTTTATAATCCCACCTTCCAGCTACTTTGGACCCCTTCCAGTTCATTTATCACTGGTGCACTGATGATGCCATAGCCTCAGCCTTCCACTCCATCCTGTCCCACCTAGAAAACGACACCTCATATGCCAGGATGTTGTTCATTGACTTCAGCTTGGCATTTAACATGACCGCCCCTCAAAGGCTGGTGGGTGAACTGTCCTCATTGGGACCCAACACCCCTCTCTGTAACTGGATTTTGGACTTCTTGACAGAAGGACCCCAGTCAGTCCAAGCTGGCAGCAACATCTCGAGCTCCATCACACTGAGCACTGGTACCCCCCCCATCCCACCACCAGGGCTGTGCACTCAACCTGCTGCTGTTCACGCTGCTGACTCACGACTCTGCCGACAGATCCAGCCCAAACTACATCATCAAGTTCGCTGATGATACAATACTGGCTTCCCTCATCAACAACGATGAGTCAGCATACAGAGAGGAAGGAGAGAGATTCGTCAAATGCTGTGAGAACAACAACTCGAGTCTCGGTGGACAAGACAAGAGAGATTGTGGACTTCAGGAAGGGGCAGGGTCGACTACTCTCCATTGTATATCAATGGCTCTGCTGTGGAGAGAGTGAAGAGCACTAAGTTCCTTGGTGTGCACATAATGGACACTCTAACCTTGTGTGGGACGGAAGCTGTGAGGCATTGGACCGCTGGACCCTACAGAGGATAATAAAAACCAGCAAGAGAATCACCAGGGTCTCCCTCCCCCATTTGTGACATTTACTGGGAGGGTTGTATACGAAGGGCCTGGTCAAGATGGTGTCTGCGTAGAACGCTCCTTTGGTTGACATCTTCTGGATAGACCACAAAACCACTTATTTCCCTTCTTTTACATATGTTTTTCATCTTCAACGTGCTTCTGGAACTGCTAGAGCCTGTGATTTCCAGTTTGGAGATCGACGGAGCGATCAAGCGTTTTGCTGTATCCGCAAAGATTCCAGGAAGCGGTGAGCGCGAACCCTCAGGCGAAGAAACTGTGAGATGGGGCACGAGCGGATGTTCAACTCCATTTCGCCAATTAAAGCTTCCGTTACTTGCCGTTTAAAGCGATGAGGAAGATTGAAACATCAAGGTGAATGAGGAGGGTGAGCACTGGTGACCTTCTGATTGCTGGGAGGAGTGCTCTGCTGCCGAAGAGGAGGCCTGTGTGGCCTGTCACTGTGCCCAAAGTCTCTCCCTTTCAATAAGGCTGGTGAATGTTACTGAGGTTTCTGTGTGTGGATTTTAGACTATGGAATTCAGGTTGGCTGGTTTGCTGTTTCTCTCTGAACTGACTTCCATGGTTTTTCTTTGTTTCGTGGCTATCGGAGAAGAAGAATCTCAGAGTTGGGTACTGCAAATATACTTTGATAATAAATAAATGGACCTTTGAACCTTTGAAGGGCCTGAAGCATTATTGAGGATGCCTACCTCCCATCCCCAATCACTTTACTGTCAGAAAGGAGGAATAGGAGGATCAGGACTAGGACTGCCAGACTGGTTAATACTTCTTCCCTCTGGCTGGGAGAGTAATGAATACCCTTCCACCTCTGACGACTTGTGTCTATGACAGTGAGCTGTTTACTGTACTGTTTACCTGTGCTGCAGACTACAGATCTTTTGAATAATTTTTTATTAATTTACTTATGGTAATTGTGTGTGTGTGTGTGTGTGTGCGTGTGTGCGTGCGTGCGTGCGTGTGTGTGTGTGTGAGAGAGAGAGAGAGTTATGTTTTGTGGGTGCACTGTGGTCTGGAGAAATGTTTTGTTTGGCTTTCTATATGTACAGTCAGATGACAATAAACTTGAGCTTGAAATGCCAGAAGAGGCTTAAAGAGCCAAATGTTCAATTCTTGCTCCTACTTTTGTTTTTCTGAAATAGTCTTTCAGTTGGGCATTTCCCTGACTATTTAACTCTTCCTAAGTTTGAAGCACTCATTGTGGACGAGACCCTGGGGAATCACACAAAAGTAATCAATTGTTGTGCAGCAGGTTCATCAATCCGGCCTCATGCCCCATACTGTAGTAGCTGAACTATCAGCTTGGCACATCCCAGACCCACGTATTCACTTGGCAAAGAGTCAGAAAAAAAAAGCACACAAAAAAAAAATCCGGGATTAATCGAGGAAAACTACTTTGGAAAAGTCTTCCCTGCCTTACTCAGGTGACTGAAACCAGTCCAGACATTCAGTACTCCAGCCTGGAGCCAGTCTTTGAGCTGGTCATGGAAGTAAACTTTACTATATCATGTTGCACTGTTTGTGTAGGTTAGTGTGACAATCAAACTAAAAATAAAACACTGGAACCTCGGAACTGATCTTTCTTTATTGCTCTGACCTGCTATCATATTTGTATGTTGCAGTTAATGCAGGGAGGGGAGTCTCTGAGGACTCTGTGGGAGACTGGGTGATGAGTTGATGCATAGCAGGAAGGAGTACAAGCAGGAAAATCTCTGGCTGGTGTTTAAACTCGAGGTTGGAGGTGTAAAAGCAACATACTGCAGGAAGTTTGAAATAAACAGCAAATGTTGGAAGTCCTCCAGGCAGCGAGTGTGAAGAAATAGATAAGCAAACAGTGCAGATGAAGGAAATCTGAGTTAAAAAGAAAGTGGCTGGGGATACTCAGGAGGGTAGACAACATCTATGGAGAGAAGGAAAAAAGTCAGTGATTCAGGGTGGTAACTTTCATCAAATTTGGATGAAAGGTCATTGATCTGAAAGGTTAACTCTGTGTCCTTCTGTACAGTTGCTCCCTGACCTGTTGAGTCCCCCAAGCATTGTCTGCTTTTGGTTCAGTGGCTGGACACCC
Source organism: Hemitrygon akajei (assembly GCF_048418815.1). NCBI lineage: Eukaryota > Metazoa > Chordata > Chondrichthyes > Myliobatiformes > Dasyatidae > Hemitrygon > Hemitrygon akajei. Next base: position 72,294,673 of record NC_133140.1, on the reverse strand, counting down.
ACGTTAAGGCTGTATTGAGCTGAAGGAATATCATGTCCAAAGAGCAGGACGTGGTTACAGTTTGGAAGGTGTAAGTGTGAGCTTGTTATTGAAGAAATGCTCTGCCAGGTGGTGTTGTAGTTAGTGCTGCTGTCTCCTGGTTCCAGGGACCCGGGCTCGATTCTGACCCTGGTTTCTCCTGTGCAGAATTTATGCACTCCCCATGAGCCATTCTGATTCCTCAACTTGCTCCAGTTTGCTTTGCCATCCCAAAGATGTGCTGGTGAGTTAATTAGCAACTCTACGGCCATTGCAGGAGTGGACCTGGAGCTGATTTGAAGCGGCGGATCCGAGGCGAGGCAGAGACGAGGAGGGTGTGCCCAAGAGTGAGGAACAAGCCGACTGATTTAAGCACCAGGCCAGGTTGGAAAGTTTTGGGTACAGGCTTAATCGAGGCAGTGGGTCCCAAGGTCGAGAGCATATCAAAGTGGCAGGGCCCAGGACTAAGAGTGGCCAATTTAAGCTCTGGGCCGGATTGAAAAACACAGGGTGTTGTGCTGCAGGTGAGGGATGGGCCAGCGTTCAGCTCACTGCTCATGAGGTTTACTCATCTCTGCGCTGAACTGAGGCTGTGGCCTGCAAATAATGGGCTCTTGGACTGGCTTTGTGTCTGTAGACTCACTTCCATGAACTTAGGTTCTGAATATCATTTGCCTACTTTTATTGTTGGCAAGATTTGTTTTTTTTTCTGTACATTGGGTATTAAGTGGTCTTCTTTTATGGAATCTATTTTGTTTCTTTGTAGCTGCCTGGAAGGAGACGAGTCTCAAGGTTGTATATTGTATACCTACTTTGATAATAAATGTACCATGAACTTTGGTGATAACCCCATACTGTAGGTAAATGGCACAAAAGAATATAAAGTGAGTTGATTTGAGAGGGGATAAGCTGTGTTGCAAGTGAGGAAAAGAGGAATGGTTCCATAAGACATCAGAGCAAATTAGGCCATTTGGCCCATCATATCAGCCCTACCAGTTGATCATGGCTGATTTATTTTCACTCTCTCACTCTGCAGTAATGGGATTGGTTCAGTGGGTTTTGGTGGTAGTGTTGGGTCACTCGAGTCGGGTATGATGTTCTCCTAAGGGGTTGTCTATTGGTGAATCCTCGGGTGGCTGTAGAGGCTGATCTAGGATCCACATATTCTGGTGCATTGTGGGCAAGAGTAAGTGGTGACTTTGGCTGTAGTTAGTGGTTGAGTCTTCTGATTGTTCTCCTGTTGCGGCTGTCACATTCTCCGTACCACCGCAAAGGTCGTTCTTATTAATGTAGCTCCCTCTTGAGCAGATTTCCTCCAGGCGTATCTATTGAGTGCAATGTCTTCCCAGTTTTTAGACTTAATGTTGAATTTCTTTAGCTTTAGGTTATCTTTGAAGCATTCCTTTGATCACCAGGGACTTGCGGGCATTCTTTCAGCTGAGAGTGAAGGATCTGTTTGGGGAAGACGTGAGTCAGTCGTCCTATCCGTTGGAGTTGAGGCTGCTGTATGGTGGTGGAGATGCTGTTCATGTTGGCCTGCTCCACTACGCTGGTGTTAGTGCATCTGTCCTTCCAGCTGGTCCTTAGAATCTTGGAATCTCTGAAAAAACACCTTTTTAGAAATGTGAATCAACAATATCAGACTTGGTATGACACCAGCTTCCAGAGATTCACACCATCTACACACAAAATGTTGAAAGTTGAACGAGCAGTTTTCATTTGTGGGGGAAGACAGGCAATTGATTTTCGGATGCCTGTGTATCCTGACTCGTGGTGGGACTGATACCCCTTGTCTGGACATTTATGGGAGGTGGAAGTATTGAGGGTAGCCTTGGGCAAACGTTAAAGCTGAGAACAGCAATAGTGAGTTCTTGTCGAGGGGAGAGGGAAATGGGCAGAGGAAGACCTGGTTTCAAATTCTCCTCCATTAAAGGAACTTGGCTTGTTGTGAGGGTGTGTGCGGACGTGGATACCGAGCCTGGTGGCTTTACTGCCTGGGGCAGGCTGGCAGTAGCAGCTTCATTTTTTTCCCCATGTACTGACACATTAACAGTCCTGGTGAGCCTCTTAATGCTTTTATTTTGGAGATTTTGTGCATTAGTTTCTTTGATTACCATTGCCCTGTTCCAAGAAATAACAGACTTGGGATTCTAAAGAGGATTTAATGCAGCCGATTCCTCTCGCAATTGTCCCCACCTTAATCCGACACACACTGGGCGAGGAATTGGTAGTAGTATTAAACCTCCCTCTCTCCCTCCCTCCTTTGCAAAGAGACTGTGAAAACAACACGGTTCCAGTGTCGAAGAGGGTGTTTAGTTTTTCTGAAGGAATTTGAGGAAGTGACGGAGCGAGGTGGTGGGGGGATTTGTGCTCAGGGGGAGCTGTATCGTGAGCTGCCAGATACTTGGCTGTTGGAGGCAAGTGGAGGCTCCAGGCCGGCGGGCAAACTGCTGCACAGATGGAAACTTGATCACCCACCCGCTCAACAGACTGTTTGATTTATTTAAGTCGAGCAGATGGTTGCGACAGGAGTTTGTTTAAATTCGGTGCAGGGCCGGGCGAGGATCCAGGGGCCGTCCTTGCCAGAGAAATGTTTCATTGACTTCTAGGCTGCACTCCTTCCCCTCCCTGAAATTCTGCTCTTATCGACCCGGTGCACAGCGTCGTGTTTGTTCTCGGTGTCGGGGGAGACGGGCGAAGGTTACCCGGGGAGGGGGGTGATGCAGAGTGTCGGTGGGTAGTGCAGGAGGCAATGGCTTGGGTAATCAGTTCTGTGGGTAGGGTAGGGTGAGGAGAGAGAGGGTGTCCTTTACTTTCCTCACCAACTCTCATTCTCCCTCCCTCTCTCTCTCACACACACAGAAAATCATCGATTAATGGCCTTGCTGTAGAATTTTCCTCACCTCAGCCTCCCACAGACACGGAGGGCGAATGCCGGGCTAAAATTAGCAAGGGTTTTTGAATTTTTTGTTTCCCTTTTAATTCCCGTTGATTCCCGCATATGAGGGAAACTTCTAATAAAAGCGTGGAGCGAGGGGAGCTTATTCCTCTCCAAAGCTGGAATAATTCAGGAAGCCAGGCAACGAGAGCCAAGTTAACGCTGTACGTCAGCCAAGACCTTGCTTGTTTGCTCGTCTTTCTGGAGCCAGAACCTGACCTTATTAACTTAGAGGGCAGCTGCCTTATTAAAACACATCTGGCTGAGGGAGCCCAAATAGTCTTTATATTGTCTTCCTGCCCGCGTGACCTCGCTTTACCTTGCAGGAATGCTGACAAGCCCTCACGCAGCTGTTGAGAATTTCAGTGGGGTCATTTTCCCCCCTCTCTCTCTCCTTCTCTCTGTCTCTGCTGTCACCACTGTCATCTGCCTGATAACGTGCTGGGCCTGTTCCTTTGGCCAGTGACCACCGTCAAAACTGTCAGCCCAAATTTATAATGGCATTGAACGGAGACCAATAATAACACAACAGCCTTTTACTTTTCTCCCAAAGCACTGCGCTTCTTCCCCACCCTTGAGACAGGGCAGAAGAGTTTTGCTTGGAACAGTTTATTTTCATTGGGTCCCATAGGCCTGGCCTGGGATTCATTTGGGTCTGAGTCAACAACCCCTTCCTCTAGTAGCCCTTATGCACCTCTGACCCTTTGCTCAATTTCTGGCACTTGTTGCTTCCAATTGGAAACTCGAATCCCTTGCAAGCAGTTTTTTCCCCTTAAAAAGTATTCACGAGACACAAAGAGACACTTCAAAGTTCAAAGTAAATTTATTATCAGAAGTACATATATATCACCACAGATAACCTTGAGGTTCATTTTCTTGTAGGCATTTTCAATAAATCCATGATTGAATCAATGAAAGAACATACCAACTTGGGGTTCAGTCAGTGTGCAAAAGACAACAAACTGTGCAAATACAAAAAGAAAGAAAAAGTAATAAGAGGAAATAAATATAGAGAACATGAGATGAAGCGTCCTTGAAAGTGAGCCAATAAGTTGTGGGAATGGTCCGGTGATGAGGCAAGTGAAGTTGGAATGGGGTTATCCCCTTTGGTTCGAGATCCTGATGGTTTATGGGTAATAACTTCCTGAACTAGGTGCTGTGAGTCCTGAGGCTCCTGTCTCTTCTTCACTTGGGCCAAGGAAGAAGAAAAAAGAGAAACTGAGCCGCTAAAAAGAAAAGATACTTATGAGGCAAACAGGGAGAGCATTATATGACGAGGATGCGGTGAAGTGATTTGTGGTGCTGTGGAATGGGTAAAGGGTTGGCATGTGAAGTGACTCCTTTTAATGTGCAATTATCTAGCAGCTCCTTCACCCACCATACAAACTTTGTTGGCCCTTCTGTTTTCCTGCAGTGACTCACCTTGTTGCTCATTTTGAGAACTGGCTGATCCCTCCTCTATCTAAGTAGCCACTCTCCCCAAATAAGTGTTTGAAATATTGTGCTCAGCTCTGGTTGCTTCATTATCTACATCAACAATCTGGATTCTTCTTTCGCCTGTTAAGCCGCTGGTGTTTAGGGCTGCAATGAAGGTGCTTAATCTCACATTCACGGCTTCCTTCATTGTGTCAGTAGCTGCCTCTTGGTTTACTATCAGTCATGCAAGTCCCGGGTGGACACTCAGGAATACTGTCGCACACAGACGTAGAAGGACTCTTCATTGCTGTTTCTGTAAGGGTTTTGTTTGACCAGTCAGGGTTGTTAGCCCTGAGCCAAATCCCTGAACCTGGAGGACTGGTGGACTATGCTTTGTCCACCCTTTGACCTGCTTGGCATGGGTGACCCTACCAAGAGCCAAAGCTTAAAGCCCTGACTCCAGCCAACATACCTCTCTAGATCTATGAGGTACACAAGCCTCCAAACCACAACGAGGTTGTGTTCCGCTTGGAGGAACGATCTGAGTGATAATGTGGTTAACTGGATCAGCAAATTTGCGGATGACACCAAGATTTGGGGTGTAGTGGACAGCGAGGAAGGCCATCAGAGCTTGCAGCAGGATCTGGACCAGCTGGAAAAATGCCAGATGGAATTTAGTGTGGGGAAGTGCAAGGTATTGCACTTTGGTGAAACCAGCCAGGGTTGATCTTACACAGTGAATGTTAGGGCACTGAGGAGTTCTATAGAACAAAGGGATCTCAGAATACAGGTCCATAATTCATTGAAACTGGTGTCACTGGTAGATAGGGTTTTAAAGAAAGCTTTTGGCACATTGACCATAAATCCAAGTACTGAGTACCAGAGATGGGATATTGTGTTGAAGTTTAATAGGCCAGGCCTAATTTGGAGTATTGTGTGTAGTTTTGGTCATTTACTTACAGGAAAAACGTAAATAAGAGAAAATTTACAAGGAGTTGCTGGGACTGGAGGACCTAAGAAAGGATTGAATAGGTTAGGACTTTATTCCTTGAAATGTGGAAGATTGAGGGGAGATTTGATAGAGGTATACAAATTATGAGAAATATATATAGGGTAAATGCAAGCAGGCTTCTTCCATTGAGGTTGGTTTGGACTACAACTAGAGGTCATGGGTTAAGGGTGAAAGGTGAAAAGTTTAAGGGGAACATGGGAACTCCTGGACAAGCTGCCAGCACAAGTGGTGCATGTGAGCTCGATTTCAATGTTTAAGAGATGATTGGATAGGTACATGGACGGTAGGGGTGTGGAGGGCTGTGGTCTCGGTGCAGATCAATGGGAGCGGCCTGTTTAAATGGTTTGCATGGACTAGATGGGCCAAATGTTTTTCTGCTGTACTTTTCTATGATAATTATGAAAGCTTTAGAGAGGGTGTGGAGGAGATTTACCAAGAAGCTGCTTGGTTTTGAGAGTGTGTCTTTATGAGGATAGATCGAGTGAGCTAAGGCAAAGGAGGATAAAAGGTGGCTTGATTTACAAGATGATTAAAAAGCATAGATTGAGTGGACAGCCCAGATTAATTTCCCCAAGGCAAAAATGGCTAATCGCTGGGGGCATAATTTAAGGTGATTGGAGGAACGTGCAGGGGAGATGTCAGAGGCAAGTTTTTTTTTACACAGAGTTTGTGGAACATTTGCCAGGGTTGGTGGTAGGGGCAGATATATTAGGGGCATTTAAGAAACTCTTAGGTATGCACATAGACGATAGAAAAAAGGAGGTTTATATAGGAGGAAAGATTAGATTGATCTTAGAATAGGTTAAAGTGTCAGCACAACATCATGGGCCAAAGGGCCTGTACTGTACTGTCCAGTAGTGTTATATGTTCTGTGTTTCTAGCAGAGATCTGCGTGGGATTGAAATTAAAACCCGACCCAAGTGTCACGAGTGGGGTTGTGAGGGTTTAGGACATATGTGCAGCATCTCAGCCAGGAACAGGGACTTTGTCTAAGCTTCCCTTACCCCAGCCTACAGCCCAAAAAGGACACCCACCCAACAGAACAGGGTGATCTTTCCCTCCACGCCATGTTGCCAATCAGCCCATCAGGAACCTGCACTAGATCATAGCTCCCTCTCTGAATGTTCCATGAACACTACCTTCCTCTTCTGCACTATTTATTTATATTTTATTGTAACTTAGTTTTTTAATTGCTGCACTGTACTGCTGCCACAAAACAAAGCATTTCATGACATATGAGTGATAATAAGCCAGATTCTGAATTCCTTGAATGATAGCGAAGGCTATTAGATTTACTGCTCTCTCGGGCCTCAGCTATCTTGAAATACTAATGGAAGTCCAGGCTTGCCAGCAGAGGGAAATAAATTTTGTCCTGATGAAAGCAGGTGCTGTTCGGCTCCTGCTTTGGACGCAGATCTTTCCCTGCCTCAAGACTGCTTCGGAAGTGGAAGGAAGAATAATAGAACTTAAGAAATAGGAGCAGGAGCCGCCATCTGGTCCATCGAATCTCCTTCGCCATTCAATACTATCATGGCCTATCTGGTCGTCGACTCAGTTCTACCTATCTGACAGCCCTTAATTCCCCTGCTATGCAAAATAAATGTAACCTGTATCTTAAATATATTTAGTGAGGTAGTCCCTACTTCACTGAGAAGAGATTCACAGATTCTCTACTCTCTGGGAATAGCAGCTTCTCCTCATCTCTGTCCTAAACCCATTTCCCCAAATCGTGAGGCTAGGGTTCTGCTCTGTAAGGAGGGCAATTTCAGTTTTAATTGTGGAGTTAATTAGTAGGTCCCTGCTCTCTGATTTTGAACACCTTGTGCTCAGCGGGTCGAGAAGGATTGGAGGAAACGATGAACTGGAAATCCCGTTCCCAGTTGCTGTAGTGAGTTTATCCCGAGATCAGTGTCAGTCTGCTGTCAATTAGCTGTCTTGTGAGTCTGGCTAAAGCTGTGTGTGGGACTGTGTACAAAACTCCACAGATAGTTGTACAGATAAGGAACACTGAGCTGAACTGAAATATGTCTTTTGATTTTTTTTTTGGTTGCAATTTCTGTGATTTATTTTTTTTCACACGGGGAGGTGGGGTTGATGTTATTTTTTCAATCGGTTCCATGATTTGCTTGGTTTCCTGGCTGTCTGTGGAGAAGACAGATCTCAGAGTTGTACGTTGGATATGTTGATAATAAATGTAGTCCTTTGAATCCTTTGAGATGCAAGGATATAGATAAACAGATATACTGTCAGATACATACGAGGGCAGATACTCAGTCACCAAAACCACTCTCAAACACTGGGTCTGAACTTGCTGATAGCCAATATTAAGGTTCTTGTATGAATGACGATGAATGCCTCTGGCATCTGTGGATCTCTAGTGAAGAGTGGAGACCTCCAAATGAGGAAATTGGTGAAAAGGAAGTTACTGATCATAGACCAAAGGGCCTGGATTCATAGTCGATTCGACACTTATAATGAATAAGAAAGATTTGTTCTGTATTCTTTATGGTGCTTTTATATATTATTTTCAGATACGTGGCGTGCCATTGTAATAATACCTTCCAGCAACAGCCCCTACGGAATGCTGTCAACAAGCTCAATCTGAGCAGACAGACGTACTTTATTGATCCCGAGGGAAATTGGGTTTCGTTACAGCCGCACCAACCAAGAATAGTGAAGAAATATAGCAATATAAAACCATAAATAAATAATAATAATGATAGCAAAACTACCTTGTAAAGTTTGCAGCATGAATAATAGAATAACCAGCAGTTTGAGGTGACTGGAAGCAGGAATCTAGCTTCTGCATCCAGGCAATTATATTCCATTTAAGCCTCATTTTCCCACAGTGACGACAGCTGACAACCCATTCCGCCCAACCCCTGTAATATTTTTAGAGTAAGCTTTACGCTTGCATTGTGCCTTTCGCCTTGCTTTGAGAATGTCCCAAAAGCACAACAAACAAAGTGCACTCATTGTTTCACTGTATGAAACTTGAGTCAATTTACACAGCAATATCCCACAGACACCGGTAACCAGGTGGCCTGTTTCAGTGAGGTGGGGGGGAGAGAGGACTCCTTCCCTTTGTGTTCTCGTTCTCTCTCTCTCTCACTCACACACTCACTCTCATGCACTCATACTGTCACACATACTCACACTTTCTCACTCACACACACACACTCTCTCTCCCTCTCCCTCTCCGCCCCCCCCCCCCCCCTAACATACTGCCCGTCACGCCTGCTGCTGCCACTTAGGGCAGCAGTGAAGGCCCTCCATCTCTGCCTGTCCTTGGCCATCTTCATACCATCACACACTGATGTAGAAGGATTCTTCACTGCAGTTTCCGTAACCATTTTGTTTTACCAGTCAGAGTTGTTCGCCGTGAGGTGAACCCCCGAACCTGGATGACCAGTGGACCACTTAGTCTGGTCTCTACTCCTTGACCTCTTTGGCATGACTGACCTTACTGAGAGCTGAAGCATAAAGCCCTGTCTCCAGCCAGCATAACTCTCCAACTCATTGAGGCATGCAAGCTTCCAAACCATGAAAACGTTCTGGTCCTCTTGGAAGACACTTACAATTAGTCATTGATTAATGGCCTTGCTGTACAATATTCCTGCCATCTCAGCCTCCCACAGGAATGAATTGCTGGGGTAAAGTTAGCTAGAGTTTTTTTCTCCCTTTTGTTCCCCCTTTTCTCCCTGCGTACGAGGGAAACTTCTAATAAAAGTGTGGAGCGAGGGCAGTTTATATCTCTCCAAAGCTGGAATAATTTTGGAAGCCAGGCAACGAGAGCCAAGCTGGTATAATTTCCCTGACATGCGCACAAAAACGCTGTTTAATTTAACATGTGAAAGATGACTATTCCAGCATTGTGCCTCAGGAAAGCGTTAGCCAAGATGTCCGAGGAATTCCTAGATGGAGATTTGAACCAAGCAGTTCTTGGTGCAGAGCAGGAAGCCTCAGCATCTGAGACATTATTCCCAATGTTACCTGAAATCCAGTGACATGAAAAGCAGGAACTCACAAGTAAAGCGAGAGAGAGATTTCTTCATCTGACCTGGAAAAGTGAAGAAGACAGTTTTTTAAAACTACAAGTGGGGGAGTGGCGGAAAGATTAAGAAAAGAAAGAGAATGTCTGAAATGGTTCAGACCAAGATCGTTCAGGCAATATAATTGATTTTGGTGCTGTCTGTTAGAGGGAAATGAAAGCTTGTAAGATCAGGGTACAATTCCTGCCATTACTTGTTCTCCCAGTGATGGTGTGGGTTTCTTTCAGGTGCTCCCATATCATCCCAGATTCCAAAGATGTATGGGCTAGGGTTAGAAAGTTGTGGACACCCTGTGTTTGCGCTGGAACTGTAGCAACACTTGTGGGCCATCCAGCACAACGTTTGCTAATTTGATTTGACGCAAACAATGCATTTGAAAGTTCAAAGTGAATGTATTACCAAAGTACATTTATGTCACCATATGCAATCCTGAGATTCATTTTCTTTTGGGCATACTCAATAAATCTATAGGATAATAACCACAACAGAATCAATGAACGACCGACTGCCCAACTTGGGCGTTCAGCCAGAGTGCAGAAGGCAACAAACTGTGCAAATACAAAAAGAAAGAAAGAAAGAATAATAATAATAAATAAATAAGCAATAACCATCCGGACCATGAGAAGAAGAGTTTTGGGAAGTGAGTCCATTGGTTGTGGGGACATTTCAGAGACGGGGAAAGTGAAGTTGAGTGAAGTTATCCCCTTTGGTTCAGGAGCCTGATGTTTGAGGGGTAATAACTGTTCCTGAACCTGGTGGTGTGAGTACCTTCTGCCTGATGGCAGCAGTGAGAAGAGAGCATGATCTAGGCGGGGGTGGTCCCCGATGTTTCAATATACACGTGACAAAGCAAATCCTTTAATCCTTCACAGCTGATCTGTTTGGAACTCTGCAGAGGAAGATAAATAATGGAATTTAGGAAAAAAAGAAGCAAAATAAAACATGCTGGTACTGTGAGCTTAGCAGTTGCTGGAAGTCTGAAAAATGAAAGTGGTCATTTTGAGAAGGTCCTATAGTTTCTGTGATGGGAGGAAATGCTGTTTACATTGCAGTAAACTACCTTGCATCAGACACAAAGAGAAATGCCTGGTATTCCAATATTGTTAAGTTCAATATTGAATCTCAATGATAATTTTGGTGCCCACCTTATCACTGATCTTCACAACTCTGATCTTCACTCTTCCCAGCTCTGCAACTTAAAACATACTTCTCACCTTCCCTGTCTGGTGCAAGGTCATTGGCCTGAAACATTAAGACCATAAGGATTCTTCTCCTTTTGTAGTTGCTACCTGATCCACTGTGCTTTTTATTTTAAATCTTTTCAGCTTTCCCCTTCTTACCACCTTTCTGACTCCCAAATCCTTTCATTCCTTAAGTTTATTTGGAGATGCAGCGTGGAATAAGCCTTTCTGGCCCTTTGAGCTGGACCGCCCCAACAACCCTGACAGCTCTGATTTAACTCTAACCCAACACGGGACAATTTGTGTTGGTACCGAGGGCTGTCCAACACAATCCTCAATTTACAAACCTACCTGGTACATCTTTGGTCTGTTGGGAAAGCTCCACGGGGAGTACATACAAAGACTCCTTACAGAGGATGCCAGAATTAAACTCTGAACTCTGATGTCCCAAGCAGTAATAGCTGTAAATGATTACCACATTACCTTTTTCAGGCATTTCTTCAGGCAGAAAAAGACTCTACTGTCATTCAACCCAAGGCTTAGCCAAGACAGTGAATACATCTTGTTAGGAACCTATTGCTATGGTCAACTGTGCCCAACCATGCAGAGATTTTTATGTTCAGATTAGCAGCATGCCCCTTGATGTTAGTGATTATTCTATCCCCTTAAGAAGATGAGGCAGTATGGCGGCCACAAGAGATTCTGCACATGCTGGAAACCTTGCCAACTCAGATGCTGGAGCAGGTCAGGTAACATCTGTGGAGAGGAATAAACAGTCAGTGCTTCAGGATGAGGTCCTTCATCTGGACTGGAAAGGAAAAATATAGACATTAGATTTATTTGTTATTTGCACATTGCAACATGCAGTGAGATATTCTGTTTGTGTCGATGACCAACACAGTCAGAGCATATGCTGGGGGAAGCCTGTAAGTCTCGCCATGTTTCCAGTGCCAACACAGCATGTCCACAGCTCACTAACCTTAACCTGTACGTCTTTGGAATGTGGGAGGAAACTGGAGCATCTGGAGGAAACCCACGAGGTCCTACAAACCTCTTACAGGTAGTGACGGCAATTGAACACCGGTCACTGGCGCTGTAATGCATTACTCTAGCTCCTACACAAAGGGGGCAGAAGCCAGAAGACTGCGGTATTCTGAGGTGCAGTATTACAGAATAGGTGATACTGGGACATGTCAACAAAAGCATGAGTGAAGGAGTTGTTTTCAGTGAATGACTTGGTAGGAGAAAGAGCGGGAGGGACATATAAAAAGAAGAGCAAATCTGTAGACGCTGGAAATCCGAGCAACACACATCCTTTCTACGGGAGCACAGTTGTGAGCATCCTGACTGGCTGCATCACTGCCTGGTGTGGGAACTGTATTTCTGTCAGTTGCAGGACTCTGCAGAGAGTGGTGTGGACAGCCCAGCACATCTGTGGATGTGAACTTCGCATTATTCGGGACATTTTAAGACAGGTGTGTAAAGAGGGCCCGAAGGATCACTGGGGTCTTGAGTCACCCTAACCACAAACTGTTCCAGTTGATACCATCCGGGAAACAGTACCACAGCATAAAAGCCAGGACTAAGAGGCTCAGGGACAGCTTCTTCTACCAGGCCATCAGGTTGATTAATTCATGCTGACACAAATGTATTTCTATGTTATATTGACTGTCCTGTTGTACATACTATTTATTATAAATTACTATAAATTGCACATTGCATATTTAGATGGAGACATAACGTAAAGGTTTTTACTCCTCATGTATGTGAAGGATATAAGTAATAAAGCCAATTCAATTCAAAATGCTGGAAGAACTCAGCAGGACAGGCAACATCTCGGAAAAGAGTGAAGCTGATGTTCCAGCATCTGCAGATTTTCTTTTGTTTGTGATTGGATTACTTCTCTGCGAAATTCCTTCCAGGGATCCCTACCCTGAAGAAGTTTACATCTGCTCTTCGAGCCTGCCAAAGGGTTTCAGCCCGAAACATCAACTCTACTCTTTTCCTAGATGCTGCTTAGCCTACTGAGTTCCTCCAGCATTTTGTGAAGGAAGTGTAGAGATGAACCTGCAGAGCTTAAAGTCTAACCAGCTAAATTTGTTGCTCCAGAAATGTATAAGATTGGAGTATTGTGGTGATCTTGTGGAGGGGTGGAGAACCGGACTGGAAGTGATTGCAGAAGTGAGCAGGAACAAAGAAATCTTAAAGGCAGGGTAGTGATTATAAGCAACACACACAAAATGCTGGTGGAATACAGCAGGCCAGGCAGCATCTATAGGAAGAAGCAATGTCGACGTTTTGGGCTGAGACTCTTCGTCAGGACTAACTGAAATAAAATTTAGTAAGAGATTTGAAAGTAGGAGGGGGAGGAAATCCGAAATGATAGAAGACCGGAGGGGGTGGGGTGAAGCCAAGAGCTGGAAAGATGATTAGCAAAAGGGATACAGAGCTGGAGAAGGGAAAGGATCATGAGACGGGAGGCCTAGGGAGAAAGAACGGGGGAGGGGGAGCATCAGCGGGAGATGGAGAACAGGCAGAGTGATGGCAAGAGAGAGAGAAAAAATGGGGGGGAATAAATCAGGAATGGGGTAAGAAGGGGAGGAGGGGCATTAAGGGAAGTTAGAGAAGTCAATGTTCATGCCATCAATTATAATTAATTATAAGTAATTATAAGATCTGTACATTTAGGGTATAAATAATTTGATTTTGATTTTTTGTTTAGTTTGTAGGTGTTTTTCAGTTACTGTTGATTTAAAAAATACATATTTTTAGCTAAAGTCATCAACTTTCAGTTTCTGGATCGACTGCAATGTGACAACAAAGTGAAAGTCAAGTTTATTGTCATATGCACAAATGCATGTGTGCACAGGTGCAATGCATCCTTTAAGGAGCATTCACAGGAAATAACATAAACAGAAATTAAACTATTTTTACATGAAACAACACAATTAGAACAAAAAAACCCCAAACAATAATTAGCTCAGCCATTTTGTTTTTTATTTGATATTACCCTCTTCTGTCACTGGTTTGAATATCCAATTACATATGTAGGTGAAAGTTGACATAATGATGATGATGATGGCGGCATCAGTTAGTCTCACGAGACCATGGATCTGCGCCTGGAAAGTCTTGCTTTGGTCTGTCTCTCCAGGACGCAGGCCTGGGCAAGGTTGTATGGAAGACCGGCAGTTGCCCAAGCAGCAAGTCTCCCCTCTCCACGCCACCGATGTTGTCCAGGGGAAGGGCAAGGGCTGATACAGCTTGGCACCAGTGACGTCGCAGGAGTTGCCAGAACGAGGTTGAAGGCAACGTTGGACTGCCTTAGGGACTCCAGCTCTCTTAGATGGACTGCCTTCCCAGGCTGACGAGCTCCATCTCCCCGAAGCACTGGTCATAAGGTGCCAGGACCTGCCTTCGCCCCTTCTCCCGTCAGTTGAAACAGTTCCGCCGGGCTTAGAGGCTAAGCCACACGAGAAGCCAGGAGTTGGACTTGGTTGTCAGAGGCTATTTGAGGCGCATGCCGTGAGGAGCACTTTTTGGTAGTGGGAGCTTGTCCCCACTACCACTCCTCGGCTTGACAACCTTGGAACCACCTTGGAAAGTTGACTGGGTAGTCATCAAAACATATTGAAAGCCCCAGTAGATAGGCACAACCACCTGAAGTCTCCCTGCAGCTGTTTGATGGCATTTTGTCTGTTGTTATGAAGGCTGGCTGGACACATATCCCTTATTATGATTCCTCATGTTATTTACAACAAAGAAGGTCATTCAGTCCATCGAGTCTGTTAGAGCCTATTCTGGAGTTAGGGTATATAGCAAATATTCATTTCACCAGTAACCAGTCCTCAGATTTGAATGTGGATTGTAGATTGAATTTAACATGCAGCTCAGAGCAACTTGGACCTCAGGTGCCAGCATATGCATGAATGTAGCCTAGTCAATTGAGATTAGCATTCATTTTGGGTGTCTGGGGAATGGGTGCAGAGAAAGGTGGGGGTGTGCAAAAACAATATGTAATTCAAATGAAGCATTGCCGATGCATTGTAACTATAGAATTGTCTTATTAACTTTAACCTTTAGCATATAAGATGTCATATAATATTGGGTTGGGCAGGCCTCTTCTCCCAAGAGTATCTCAAATAGTTGCTCGTTGTGTTAAGTAAACTTCTGTATCCACTAGCTTCAGTGTCTCTCTGGTGATTTTGTTCATGTTACAAGTCTTTACTGCCTGATGGAATATTTCCATCAGTCCCACTCCCCCTATTTATTTCCGTGTAATCTATTTTCTTCACCCCCCTCCCCAGGTTCTCTTGCTACTCAGCAACAGAAGGGCAGATATAGAGTAGCCAGTTAACCTGCCAATCTGCATGCCTTTGGATAGTGAAAGGAAACAGGAGCATGTGGGGGAAACCTACGTGGCCACATAGGTTTAGATGGGAATCTTGGTCAGCATGGACCAGTTGGGCCGAAGGGTCTGTTTCTGTGTTGTACAACCCAATCTGTCTTTCACAGATATACACACAGTGGCCACTTTATTAGGTACAACTGTACACCAATTAGTTAATGCAAATATAATGTCATAGAACACTACAGGACTGAAACAGGCCCTTTGGCCCATCTTGTCTATTCCAAACCATTAATCTGCCTACTCCCATTGACCTGCCCTGGGACCATTTGCCCTCCATACCCCTTGTATCCATGTACCTATCCCAATTTCTCTTAAATGTTGAAATCAAACCCACATCCACCACTTGCACTGACAGCTCATTCCACGCTCTCCCCACCCTCCAAATGAAGAAGTTTCCCCTCATGTAACCCTTAAATATGTCACCTTTAACCCATAACCTCCAGTTGTAGTCTCACCCAACCTCAGTGGAAAAGCCCACTTGCATTCCCCTCATAATTTTGTATACCTCTTTCAAATCTGCTCTCAATCTTCTACATTCTAAGGAATAAAATCCTAATCTATTCAAAGCAATGCACACAAAATGCTGGAGGAACTCAGCAGGCCAGGCAGCATCAATGGAAATATGTAAATGGTTGACGTTTAGGACCAGCACCCTTCTTCAGGACTGGAAAAGAAGGGGAGGAAGAATTACAAGGTGTTAGGTGAAACCAGAAGATGGGGAGAGGATGAAGTAAAGAGCTGGGAAGTCAGTTGGTGAAAGAGGTAAAGGGTTGGGGGAAGGTGAATCTGATAGCACAGGACAGAAGACCATGGAAGAAAAGGAAGGGGAAGGAGCACCAGAGGGGAGGTGATGGGCAGGTAAGGAGATAAAGTGAGAGAGGGAAACAGGAATGGGGAATGGCCGGGGGGGGGGGGGAAATTACGGGAAGTTCAAGAGATCGATGTTTATGCCATCAGATTGTCTCATCGCGGCAGTAAAGGAGGCCATGGACTGACAAATTGGATTGGAAGTGGAAAGCAGAATTGAAATGAGTGGCCACAAGGAGATCCCATCTGGCAGATGGAGTATAGGTGCTCGCCGTACCAGTGTCCCAATGTATATCGGGTCTCACCAATATACAGGAGGCCCCACTGGGATCATTGGATACAGTGGATGACCCCAACAGACTCACAGGTGAAGTGTTGCCTCACCTGAAAGGACTGTTTGTGGCTCTGAATGGCAATGAGGGAGGAAATGTAGGAAATGTAATTGTTCCGCTTGCAAGGATAAGCACCAGGAGGGAGATCACAGGGGTAGGACAAGTGGATATAGGGAGCAATCCCTACGGAAAGAGGAAACTGCGGGTGGGGGTGGGTAACGATGCGTTCACATCGCAGACCTCGTCAACCCTTCTACCCAAGTCATTGGTACCAATGTGGACCACAACCTCTGACTGCTCACCCTCCCTCTTAATGCTGTGGACTGCATCCAAGATGTCCTTGACACTGGCATATGGGTGGCAAGATACTATCTGGGCATCTTGTTCTCGACCACAGAACCTCTATTCTGTTGCTCTAACCAACAAATCCCTTATCCCCTAACCTTTCCTTATAACTGAAGTCCTCCAGTTCTGGCAACATGGCCTTGTAAATTTTCTCTGCGCTCTTTCAAACATATTTACATCTTTCTTGTATATAGGTGACCAAAACTAGACACACTGCTCCAAATTAGGCTTCACCAGCATCTTACACAATTTCAATATAGTATCCAAACTCCTGTACTCAATACAATGTGACAAAGCTTTTCTTAATGGTCTGATCTAAAAAATGTATTCATCCCCCTTGGAAGTTTTCATGCTTTATTGTTTTACAGCTTTGAATCACAGTAGATTTAGTTTTGCTTTTTTGACCTTGATCAACAGAAAAAGACTCTTTTGTGTCAAAATGAAAACGGATCTCTACGAAGTAATCTAAATTAACTACAAATATAACACACAAAATAATTGATTGCCTAAGTATTCACCCCCTTTAATATGACACACCAAATCATCACTGGTGCAGCCAATTGTTTTTTGAGGTAACATAATTAGTCAAATGGAGATCCCCTGTGTGCAGTCAAGGTGTTTCAATTGATTGTAGTAAAAATACACCTGTATCTGGAAGGTCCAACTGCTGGTGAGTCCGTATCCTGACAAAAAGAACACCATGAAAGCAAAAGGACACCCAAAACAACTCTGTGAAAAGGTCATTGAAAAGCACAAGTCAGGAGATGGATACAAGAAAATTTCCAGTCACTGAATATCCCTTGAGGTACAGTTAAGTCAATCATCAAGAAATGGAAAGAATATGGCAGAGCTGTAAATCTGCTTAAAGCAGGCTGTCCTCAAAAACTGAGTGACTGTGCAAGAAGGGGACAAGTGAGGGAGGCCACCAAGAGACCCATGTCAGCTCTGGAGGAATTAATTATAAGCTTCACTGGCTGAGATGGGAGAAACTGTACATACGTCAACTGTTGCCCAGGGGCTTCACCAGTTGCAGCTTTATTGGAGAGTGGCAAAGAGAAAGCCACTGTTGGGAAAAAACACATATGAAATCCTGGCCTAGAGTTTGCCAGAAGGCATGTGGGAGACTCTGATGTTTGTTGGAAGAAATTTCTATGGTCTGGTGAAGCCAAAATTGAGCATTTTGGCCATCAGACTAAACGCAATCTTTGGCATAAGCCGAACACCGCAAGTCATTAAAAACACGCCATCCCTACCATGAAGCATGGTGGTGGCTCCATCATGCTGTGGGAATGCTTCACTGCAGCAGGTCCTGGAAGGCTTGTGAAGGTAGAGGGTAAAATGAATGTAGCAAAATACAGGGAAATTCTGGAGGAAGAAAACCTGATGCAGTCTGCAAGAGAACTGTGACTTGGGGGAAGATTTGTTTTCCAGCAAGAAAATGACCCCAGCATAAAGCCAAAGCTACGCAGAAATGGCTTTAAAACAACAAAGTTAATGTCCTGAAGTGGCCAAGTCAAGAGTCCAGACCTCAATCCAATTGAAAATTTGTGGCTGGACTTGAAAAGGGCTGTTCACTCATGATCCCCATGCAATCTGACAGAGTTTGCGCAGTTTTATAAAGAAAAGTGGGGGGGAAATTGCAATGTCCGAATGTGCAAAGCTGATAAAAGCCTATCCACACGGACTCAAGGCTGTAATTGCTGCTGAAGGTGCATCTACCAAATCCTGACTTGAAGGGGATGAGTAATTATGCAATCATTTATTTGTGTTTAATAATTGTAATAAATTTTAGGCCAATTTGTAGAAATTTGTTTTCATTTTGACATGAAAAAGTCTTCTTCTGTTGATCAGTGTCAAAAAAGCCGAATTAAATCCACTGATTCAATGTTTTAAAACAATAAAACATGAAAACTTGGGGGGGGGGTGGTGAATACTTTTTATAGTCACTATACCTGTGAGGCCACTTTCAAGGAGTTATGAATCTGTAATCCCTCCCCTCTATTATGACTAAATTAAAGGAACCCTGGAGCATTGAGCTGCCAGTCCTGCCCATCTTTTAACCAAGTCTTGCAACTGGCTACAGTGTGATAATTCCATGTGCTGATCCATGCCCTAAGCTCATCCACCTTTCCTACAATACTGTTTGCACTGAAATATACACAGCTCACAACATTAGTCCCACTGTGCTCAACTTTTTGATTCCTGACTTTGTATGTAGGCTTAACAACATCTTTCTCCACAAAAACTGCTCCGTCTTGTTCCCATGCTCTGGTTCTCAGTCCCCCTGTAACTCTAGTTTAAAACGTCTGGGCACTTGCAAACCTCCCTGCTAGGATATGTGTCCCCCTCCAGTTCGGATGCAAACCGTACCTTCTGCACAGGTCCCACCTGCCCTGGAAGAGAGCCCAGTGATCCAAAAATCTGAAGCCCTCACCCCCTGCACCATCTCCCTAGCCGTGTGTTAAACTGTACGATCTTCCTATTTCTGGCCTCACTTTCACATGGCGTGGGTAACAATTCTGAGATTACAACTCTGGAGGTCCCGTTCTATAACCTAACTCCCTGTGCTCAGTTTGCAGGACCTCATCACCCCTCCTATCCAAGTCATTGGTACCAATGTGGACCATGACCTTTGGCTACTCACCCTCCCACATAAGAATGCCGTGGATTTGATCTGAGGTGTCCCTGATCGTGGCAGCTGAGAGGCCAAGATACCATCCAGGAATCTCATTCTTCTCCACAGAACCTCCTTTCTGTTCCGCTAATCAGCAAATTCCCCACTGCTACAGTTTGCCTCTTCTCCTCTTCCCTTCTGAGCCACAGAGTCAAACTCAGTGCCAGAGAGCTGACCGTGTCTAATGTCTGATCAGCCTATCATGTGGCTGCAACTCAATGCATGAAGGCATGTTGACATGGTCAAGAGGTTCAGTTGTTGTTCAGACAAACATCAGAATAGGGAAGAAATGTGATGGAAGTGACTTTGACTGTGGCGTGAATGTTGATGCCAGACAGGGTGGTTTTTTGAGCGTCTCAGCAGCTGGACAACACAAACTTGCACTCAGCAACCACTTTATTAGTTAGTAGAGGTATCTGATAAAGTTACCAGTGGGTGTAGAGACAGAGTTACTGCTGATTGTCACCAAGCAACCAACCAACCCTCTCCTTCCCCTGCCTCAGTCACAAACCACTTTCCCAACAGAGCATGTGGAAAGCGAAGAGTTGTGGAGAAAAAGGGGGAAAATGCAGAGAAAGTTATCTCTGAACACGTTTGCATGTTACTATTTAAATAGCAGAGAGGATAGAGCCCGGGAATCTCCTCCTGGTGATTTTGTTTCATGGGATCTGTACTTGTGAGGGAGCTGACAGTTACTAATAATGTCATGGCAGGCTGATCTGAAGGAGGAGTCGCTTGCATTCTTAATTACGTCTTTGCACTTGTCTTTCTGTTTCCACGGGCGCTGCCAAGACTTTCCATTGAGTCGTTCCGTGTGTCTGTGTGAGCTGCTGCCCTGCTGGTGGGAGAAAAACGAGAAGAGCTGTCAGCGGGCCGATGAGTGAGGGGAGTGGGTAGTGGCATGATAGGCCTCCCACTGCCAACTACACTCAGTGCTTTAGGGGATTTCTCTGTGGAACGACATCAGATTTGCAGCACTTGAGTTGGCCGCTTGGTCACAAACACGAGAAAAAATCTGCAGATGCTGGAAATCCGAAGCAACGCACGCGAAGTGCTGGAGGAACTCAGCCGGTCAGGCAGCATCTATAGAAAAGTGTAAACGGTTTTGGCCCATGTGCGGGCAGAGAACGTGTGCCGTCTCTATACAGTCAGCCTGGGAGATCAGAGTTATTGAAAACTGCAGCACAGAAACAGGCTCTTCATCCCGTCTAGTCCATGATAGCCTGATCTTCTGCCTAGTCTCATCTACTTTCATCTGGACCATATCCCTCCAAACCTCTCCCAATCATATCCCTCCAAACCTCTCTTAAATGACTTTCATCCACCATTCCTGCTGGCAGCTTGCTCTACCCTCCAAGTGAAGACGTTTCCCCTCTGATTTCCCCTTAAATATTTTACCTCTCATCCTAAATCTGTGAACTCTTGTTCAAACCTCAGCTAACCTGAGGGGGAAAAGCTTGTGTGGGTTGACCCTATCTAAACTCCTCAATTTTGTGTACCTCGAAAATATCCCTCCTCAATCTCCTGCGTTCCAGGGAATAAAACCCTAGGCTATTCTCGGCCTTCTCAACTCCTCAAGTCCTGGCAACATTAGTGTAAATTTTTAAACTGCTGCCTTCGATTTCTGGCAACCCATCTTCAGGTCCCACTTGCTAGCTGTGCCAGTAATTGTGTTGTTCACTCAAGAGCAGGGGTTCCCAACCTGGGGTCTATGAATCCCTCCGCATAAAGAAAGGTTGGGAGCCCTTGCTCAAGAGGAATGTTCCTGACATTTAACACAAAGTACCCTGCAGATGCTGGGGTCAAAGCAACACGTACAACACGCTGGAGGAACTCAGAAGGTCGGGCACCCCAGCATCTGCAGTGGGTTTCCACGGAGGCTGCCCGACCTGCTGAGTTCCTCCAGCGTGTTGTTCATTTTCCTGACATTTATATCCTTGCATTTCATGAAGCTTGCAACATGGGAGGAGACTTGTGCTGCTTGAATGAGGCGAGGGTTTCTCCCTCCACTACCTTTTCCGGGGTGGGGGTAAAGTAGTTTCAGATGTTAATCCACCTTCTGTCAAAAGAATTATTTCCTCCCCCCCTTATAAATTCCTTTAAATCCATGCTCCCTACATTTTGATTTTTCTGTAACAGAAAACAAATTACCTTATTTAGGACCCTTGTAACTTCAAAAGCCTTAAGTCTCCCTTCAGCCTCCTTTGTTCCGAAGAAAGCCTGTCCAGTTTTCCCTCAGCTATAATCCTCCAGTCCAGGCAAAGTTATCATAAATCTTCTCATAAGTTATCATAAATCTCCAGTACAGTTATAAGTTTCATGTAACATAGTGACCAGAACTGTAAGCAGTGTTCAAGAACCGGACTAACTGGTGTTTTAAGTTTTTGCAATAAAATACCATTGTATTCGGTGCCTCGGCTAATAAAGGAAAGCAGTCCAGAAGCTTTTTCAGCCAGCTTATCTTCTTATCCTACAGCCTGCAACATCATCTTATAAATTTTTGCATCAGAATTACGGAACATTTTGTAGAACAGTACAGCTCAGGAATGGGCCATTCGGCCCGCAATGTTGTGCTGAACCAGTTATAAGGCAAATTAAAAACACACAAACACTAATCCCTCCTACCTACACCACGTCCATACCCCTCCTTCTTCCTTACATACATCTGCGAGGAAGATGGAGGGATATGTCAGAATCAGGTTTAATATCACTGGTGGTGAAATTTCTTGTTCTGTGGCAACAGTACAATACAAGACATAAAACATTAACTATGAAATTATATTATATTAAAATGAATAAATAGCGCAAAAGAGCAATAGTGAAGTAGTGTTCATAAACCGTCTCTTTAGTCCCTCAATGTCCTTTTTAGAATGATGCAAACAATAAAAAGTTTTAATAGGATAGATGTGTAGAAATTCTATAGATGAACTGTGGAGAGCCTTCTAACTGGTTGCGTCAGTGTCCTGTATGGAGGGGCCGCTGCACAGGATCGGAGAACGCTGCAGGAAGTTGTAAACCCAGCCAGCTCCATCACGGGCACTAGCCCCCCCGGCATCGAGGACATCTTCGAAAGGTGATGCTTCAAAGAGGCAGCAAGCAGGCTCTTTGCACCGAGGCTGGGTGAAATTATAACGAGGTCATAGGTTAATGGAGAAAGGTGAAATATTTGAGAATTCCTTCACTCAGAGGGTGGTGCTTGCAGAAGTGGTGGATGCAGGTTCGATTGCAGTACTTAAGGGAAGTTTGGATAGGTACATAGATGGTTGGGGTATGGAGGACTATGGTCCAGGTGTGGTTCGATGAGACCAGGCAGAGTTGTAGTTCAGTACAAACTGGCTGGGCTGAAGGACCTATTTCTGTATAGTGTTCTGTGACTGTGACTCTATAAACTTTTGGTAGCTGATGGGATCAAACCACAGTGCTGTCTGAGAATGCTTGGAATTGGTATTGGTTTATTATGGTCGCGTGTACCGAGATACAGTGAAAAGCTTGTCTTGCATTCTGTTCATACAGATCCCATCATTACACAGCGCACTGAGGTAGAAGGAGATAAAACAACAATGCTCATTTGAATAAAGAGTAAAAGCTGCAGAGAATTGCTTGCTGAATGGACTCATTGGGTGCAGTTGATCAGATCACCTGGTCTGCAGTAAGTTTGGGGAGGCTATACCCAGCACTAGGAGGCTGGTGCATAATTCCTATGTAAAGTAGTTCAGGACTTGTTGGCTCCCACGGGGTCTAACCCTGAGCATAACCATGAACTATTTCCCTTTGGAGGCATCAAAATTGAGCCCATCAAGTGGATAGGTACATGGATGGTAGGGGTATGGAGGGGTATGTGATGCAG